>NC_086317.1:249828825-250160825 GCF_036172605.1 Pelobates fuscus | reverse complement strand
TGGCTGTCTGACATGGAGGAGCCCCGGTAAGGTGGCGCTATGTGTAAGGAATCATGTTGCGATGCATTGGTGTTTGTAAGTAACTGCAGATGGACGCAGATGGACCCTCTCCTTGCGTCCTGGGTGTTGAGAAAGTCATTTGTATGTGCTTTGTGTGACCCATGAGGTCATGTTATTTGCAGGATGAAGCTGATTTAGGCAGCAGGGCTCGGAGCTTTGAGAACAAGCCATCATTCTTGTTCGGCGCCAAGCCACGCCCCCTTTTTTAGATTTTAATACAAATTAAAGACATGTTTTAATTTGTGGAGACAATTAGCTATTTCTGGAAATTTTTTCAAGTGGCTTGTAATCCAGTACTTTACTTATAACCAAGAATACAAATATCACACTGGATGCAGTGAACTAAGAGCAGCCCATGGGATGCACAGAGAAACCATTTAAAGAGTGATTTCTGATCAATGAATTTACTAAAGATGTGCCAAATAGTAAAATGTGTTAAACAAAATGCTCTGGTCTGGCAACAGGTCAGCAGCATACATATCCACAATTTATTTTTGTTGCCAATAGAACAGTAGTGTGTAACCTAAACGACCAACAGATGGCACTGGCAACACATATTTTTTTCAAAAAAATGTTTCATTTATTATTATTTTTCGTAATTTTTTTTTATTTTTTCCTATTTTGCTAATTGTAATCTTATTTTCCTTTATTGGCATGTTATTATTATTTTTTATTTTATATTTTTGTTTTCAGAATTATGGTTTAAGGTATTCTCTTTTTGCTCCATTCAGGAGCTTTATAAGGCTTTTTGCTGATTTTTATTTATGGAAATATATTTTTTGCCGTTTGGCACACTGATAGTGTATATCTTTGCTAGCGTTTTTAGCATTGGCACTTTGCGCATGCATCAATCACAGACCGCCTTCCATAGTCGGGTGCGTTGGAACGCACATGCGTTCCACTTTGTTCAGCCTACTTCCGGGTTCGGCGTTTTGAGGTGCATGATGCGGTTCGCGCCTCTATTCCATGTTTAATGGATTGAAGTTTACGATCTCAAGTTACCTGATCGGCTGGCTCATTTTCTATGTGTAGTATCTATATTTGACTGTCCTTATCTTATGCCTTATTTTTCCTTATATTATGACATTCAGTTTGGGTAACTGGATGTCGATGTATACATATTTTGATTAATCCTGATATTTGATTGCATGACTATATGATGTTTTTGTTATATATCTTCTATTTTTCACTATACTAGCCATGAATAAATGTATACCCGGATGTCCTTAACCTGATCCTGATTACTACACTAATTATTCATGCCTGTATGTTGCATTCCTTATATTGAATGTTATATGTATGATAGGTGTATATGTTATTGTTTTTGGTTTCCTTGGTAACCATAAACAGGTGTTTATGGTTGGGAGGATCTCAGTCATTATGGGTGGCCACCCAGTATCTTCAGGTGTTTTCAATGTATGTGTTCTTTTTGGGTATATAAGGATAGGATGTAGTTTCTCTCAACAGGCTCCCTTGATAAAGGCTTCTTGCCGAAACGGTGGGGGCTTTTTGATTGACTCTGTCCCTGCTTCTCACTAGGTCTGGTATGCTTTTTGTATTTTTTCTATATGTTGGATCTTTTTGGGGGGTTTGGATTGTACTAGTATTTTATTTATTTGCCTATGTTACAGATATTCTTGTCATTCATATATTACGCATTTGGCGTTTATATATATCCAAAATTTTCTCTGGTAGTTGCTTCACAGCATTATGACTTTGTATTTTTTGCTTCAAATTTAAAGAGATATTCTAATAGTATGTACCCATTTAATAATGATTTTTATTGTATATAAACATTTATGGTTGTGCTCCTTACTCTATTTGTATTTATATGTACATGGTTTTTTTGGGGGATAGAGCCTTATGTAAGTGAGCACCCAATACTTACTTACATAGCTCCATTCAGGGGCTACTTTGCAGTAAATAGTTGAGTGTGCCTACCTTGCTTTATTTTTTATTACCCATGGTAGTATTGTTAAAAAGTGTGTACTGTATATGTTCATTTTGTGATATAATAGGGGTAGACAACATACTACAGATAACATTTTAACAAAACATGATAATAATTTTTTTAAATGCATTTTTTCTCTGATAGTGCTGTCGTGTGCCCAACATTTCAGTTGCAATTTCTTTTAAATGAAATAATTTCTACAGTGCTATGTGTCTTTGAAACATGCTAACATGTGATAATCTAGGAGATGGAATATTATATAGTAATGTTGACAATGACTAAACACAAAGACTGTATGTACATATGTTGTTTATACAACTTGCATTCTAATCACTGTATACTTAACTTATTTGTATGCATACAGGGCCGGACTGGGAACAGAAAGCAGCCCTGGAAAAAAATTATTTCAGCCCTCTAATTCATTGTGTCACATAGTATGCTTGTATTGTTTATATGTATGCACTTTGAAGAAGACTTTGTCTTACCTGCAGCCCCTCGCTCTCGATGATCCATGGGTGTTACAGTGCTATAACCACCACCCTCCAGGACGCTCCCTGTCCGTTGTGACTGGCTCTGCTTGGAGACAATTCTTTAAGCAGGGAAACACTCCATGCCAATATCAGCATATCGGCATCAATGTGTCAATTGTATAATTTCTGAATATATATATATATATTAAAAGAATGTCCCACATTAATAAATCACACTAGTTCAATGGCACACACACACACACACACACACTGACTATAGAAAAGCTCACTTACACAAAAGAGCTCACTACAGACAAGCTCACCGATAAACACAAAAGCTCTCTGACACATGCACAAGCTCACTACAGACAAGCTTACTGCTGTACACAAATTCACTGACATTCACTCAAGCACACTAGAGACAAACTCAGTGACAAACACAACCTAACTACAGACAAGCTCACCACACACACAACGTCTCTGACCAACACAAGCTTGATAATGACAAACACAGAAGTGCTCTGACCCACACAAGCTTACTGACACACAGAAGCTCTCTGATACACACACAAGCACACTACAAGCTCACTGATACACACACAAGCACACTACAAGCTCACTGATACACAAGCACACTACAAGCTCACTGACAAACACACAAGCACACCACAAGCTCACTGATGCACACTACAAGCTCACTGATATACACAAGCACACTACAAGCTCACTGATACACACAAGTACACCACAAGCTCACTGATGCACATACAAGCTCACTGATACACACAAGCACACCACAAGCTCACTGACAAACAAACAAGCACACCACAAGCTCACTGATGCACACTACAAGCTCACTGATGATATACACAAGCACACTACAAGCTCACTGATACACACAAACACACCACAAGCTCACGGATATATACACACAAGCACACCACAAGCTCACTGATACACAAGCACACCACAAGCTCACTGATGCACACTAGAAGCTCACTGATGCACACTAGAAGCTCACTGATGCACAATAGAAGCTCACTGATATACACAAGCACACTACAAGCTCACTGATGCACACTACAAGCTCACTGATACACACACAAGCACACCACAAGCTCACTGATACACACACAAGCACACCACAAGCTCACTGATATACACAAGCACACTACAAGCTCACTGATGCACACCACAAGCTCACTGATGCACACCTCAAGCTCACGGATATACACAAGCACACTACAAGTTCACTGATACACACCACAAGCTCACTGATGCACACTACAAGCACACCACAAGCTCAATGATGCACACACACACACACTCTCTCCCTCTCTCACACTCTCACACTCTCTTACTCTCTCACACTCACTCTCTCACTCTCTCACTCACACACTCTCTCTCTCTCACTCTCTCTCACTCTCTCTCTCTCTCACACTCTCTCTCTCTCTCACTCTCACACTCACTCACTCTCTCACACTCACTCTCTCTGTCTCTCACACTCACTCACTCTCTCACACTCACTCTCTCTGTCTCTCACACTCTCTCACTCACACACTCTCTCACTCTCTCTCACTCACACACTCTCTCTCTCACTCACACACTCTCTCACTCACACACTCTCTCTCACTCTCTCTCACTCACACACTCTCTCTCACACTCACACACTTTCTCTCACTATCTCTCACTCTCTCACTCACACTCTCTCACTCACTCTCTCACTCACTCTCACTATCTCTCTCACTCTCTCTCAGTCTCTCACTCTCTCTCTCGCACTTTCACTCTCTCTAACACTCTCTCTCACACTCTCTCTCTCTGTCTCTCACACTCACTCTCTCTCTCTCTCACACTCACTCTCTCTCTCTCTCACACTCACTCTCTCTCTCTCTATCTCTCTCACTCTCACTCTCTCACTATCTCTCACTCTCTCTCTCTCACTCTCTCTCACTCTCTCTCACACTCTCTCTCTCAGTCTCTCACTCGCACTCTCTCACTCTCTCTCTCACTTTCACTCTCTCTCTCACACTCTCAGTCTCTCACACTCACACTCTCACTCTCTCTCTCACACTCTCTCTCTCACTCTCTCACTCACACTCTCACTCTCTCTCACACTCTCTCTCTCACTATCTCTCTCACTCTCTCTGTCTCTCACACTCTCTCTCTCACTCACACACTCTCTCTCTCTAACACTCTCTCTCTAACACTCTCTCTCTCTCTCTCTCTCACTCTCTCTCAGTATCAATCATACAATTACCTGTCACTAGCAGTGTGGATCCTGTTCAGGTGCTTCCTGTACTTCCTCTTCCTGTGTAAAAGTTCACCAGGCTGAGGCTGGTGGGCGGAGCTCCAGTGCGGGGGCTGGATCCTACCAGACAGGCCGTGCAGAGGAGCTGGCAGTGTGGGAGACTCTCTCTCCTCCCTGCTGCAGCTGGCTGCCACCTCTGTCTGTTTAGCAGCCACTTCGGTAATTGTCTGCCCCAGCCTCACACAAAACCTCACAGGAGGGAAAAATGTGTGAAATGCTGCACTGCCGGCCCCAAGTCCACCAGCCCACCGGGAAATTCCCCGGTATCCCGGTGGGCCAGTCCGGCCCTGTATGCATATGAACCCCTTCCAAACTTTAATTTTCTTGTTTTCTACATAGGGAAAGACTATTGTTTATATTTGTGGACCATTCATAACTTAGTTGCTACTGATGCTTCCCCATTTAACCCCTTAAGGACAGAGCTTCAGAAGCTTGTCTTTCACTTAATGACAACGGCATTTTTTGCTGTTTGCGTTCAACTGCAATTTGCATTTTACTAATTTATTGCACCGATGCATATTATATACCGTTTTTTAAAGGACAGAAAGGGCTTTAATTTGATGTAACATATATATACATAAATGCTTTTTTATTATTAAAAAAATACAGAAAAATGCTAAAAAATGAAAAATGTAGTTTGTTTTTTTACAGTTTTTGCAATAATAATGTGTGCACAATTAGTGCAGGTTAAGGAAAGTAATAAAAAATAAATTCATTTAGTTGTTCTGATTTACAGAATATATAATGTGTCTGGGATTTTAAGTTTTTTTTTGTAGTTACAGGTCACAAAGCACAAGGAGTAAAATAAACTTTTAATGTGGAGCGATTTTAGAATTTGGTATGTTTGTCTTGTAAGCTTAATAGCCATAAAAGAAAACAAAATTGCCACACAAAAGTATATATTTATATAAAGTAGACACCACAGGCTATTTACCTAAGGTTGTTTTGACACTTTCTACGTAGCCATTTTACCGCCAACCTCTGCTAAATATTGGAGTAAAATTGTGTTTTTTGGGGGTTTTCGCACACAAACTTATAACAAAGAACTTCTCATGTGTATTTTGTAAAGTTGATGTGTGCTATTCCTGTACAAAGTTTTATTATGTGTTCAGTTACTTCTGCTGAGTACAACGGTACCCCCATTGTATGTCTTTGGCACTATTTCGTGAAGCTACAGTGCCATATAGGAGACCTGTCCTTTTCAGTATTCACAGTAGAATTTTGAGAGACGGATTTAATGAGCCTATGCTTCCATTTGGGGTATTATAACAGTTTGACTGTTCCAAAAAAAAAAAAACCCACAAAGGCATACCATTTGTAAAAGTAGACACTCCAGGGTATCTCATAAGGTGCATATTGTGCCTTAACATGCCCCCATTTTTTTTACCATTACATGCCAAAGTATGTGGTAAAAAATAATTTTGTGCATTTTTTACATACGGATTGCATTTTTGCAGGGCATTTTGTATATTTCATATGTGCCACTAAGTTCAAACCCCCCAAGTTATGCTCAGCTAAGTCTTCTGAGTAAAAAGACATCCCCAATGAATGTCTTTGGCACTATTTTGTGAAGCTACAGTGCCATATCAGTTTTTACAGAACGTTGAATTCTCTTCCCCTGATCTGCCTCTTTGTCAGTCTCAGTCAATCCTATGGGGAAGCACTGTGATTGGATCAGGCTACCACTTCTGATGATGTCAGCAGACTGCTTTTTTTTTTTTTTTTTAGGCAAACAGCATGCAGATCTACAGCTTCAGGCTTGAATACAGTAAGATGTTGCTATATTTATGAAGGCATGAGGGGCCCAGGGGGGCTAGATAGTGGTTTTCACACTATAGTTTCAGGAATACGTTTGAGTTCCTGACCCTATTGTGATCCTTTAAGGTAAAGTTATTTTGGTACTTAGAGCTTTAATGCAATTATCATGCATTTCTTATATAAAATTACTGTTCTCTGGAGACAGTTCCTGGGCTATGTTACAGTGACCTTAATAATTTGTGATGTGGGGCATTTGGCACAGGATATCGTAGCTACAATATTCATGTACATTTCTTACTGATAGCACTTTTTATGGCAGACATAATGTATCTTGACACTACAAACATAAAAATAAATATGTAGCACATTGAAAATCAACATCTTGCTTATGGTGAAATTTAGACACATACTAGACATGGAGATTCATATTGTTTACAAACTTCAGATCGTCTGAAGTTGGGTCGATCAATTGCCCATTTCAAATTCCTAAACTCTAAGCCATAATGCAGCCAAATCACAAAGCATACAAAAAAGATGGCTGGACGTGTTTTTTTTATTTTATTTGTGATTCTGTTTTCTGATTTGTGATTCATTCAAGTCATTATAGCACCAAAAAATATATAATTGATTGGAAAAAATATGACTAGTGGCTAGGGGACAGTCGCTAAATGTTGATGTTATTCAACTGAGAAGTGCCTAATAGAGGGAAAAATTGAGATGCAGTAAAAAATAAATATATCTATGTATGTATATATACTATATATTTAGTCAATATGTAAAGATTTTTTTTTTATTGCTTTTCCTCTATTGGCTACTTTTTCTCACTTGATCTATGAAACAAATGAAAATGCTCCTATCAGTGTACTTTAAAATATATACATTATATTTATATACTTTTCAGTACATTAACTGGCCCATTTTGGCTCCTTTTGATTTGTCTGATTCAATTTCCCTTATCTTTTTTTGATAATGAAATTTGGCTGAGCAAAACCACATATACATTAAATTCCCCTGACCCAAAAACATTTGGTAGAAGTGATTTGGCTGAAACAAATTTTACCGCTGTGCACAAGGTCAATATATATCAAAAGAAAAAGGTTTCTCATACAATCTACAGAATAATATAGTTGTACTGCTGCATTATATTTTATTTTTCCATGTAGAATAGCAGCACAAGATGATGGATATAATTATGCTGGCTATTTCCATCACGTTCAGACTAATATACCATTGTATTACATTGATTTGTGTCTGTTCTATATGTAAATGAGGACATTTTCGGCCTATTGTTTATGCTTATCTATATTTGTAGAACTCCATGCTATAAATAAAGCTTGAAAAAAAAAAAAGTCTCTGCATAGTGTACTATAAATGAACGTTACATTTATTTATCTGCATTATGCAATATTTTAACCTTGCTTGTTTTGGCCTTGCTAATTCCCTGATATCTACAGTTTCTGCTTTTGACGCATTGTCACAAAAAAAAACATAAGATTTCTAAAAAACTGAATATTTACACCATACTCATTGATATTTTTCCCCCCAGATTTAGGCCATGGCAGCACTACGGTTGGGTATAGCCCCTCCCCCTCCTCAATTGGACATGAACCACTTCCTAAATGAATAAAAGAGAGACTCCCCCCCCCTCCCCTCAGTCTTACTTCAAAATAATTAGAAAGGATGGGACCATAGTGCTGCCATTGCCTATATCCGGGAAAATAAAATATTGTGGAGTATGGCGTAAATATTCTGTTTTCCCGTATATATCTGTAGCAGCTGGTCTCCTCTTGTATCCTGAAGGAATGATGAATAAATTAGAGTATTTTCTTATTTCAGAGGTACGGTTCAGGTAAGTAGACAGACAACAAACCAGATCCAGACAGTGCCATTTGTCTTCTTCCTCAGATAAAGGGTGAGGGAAAAAAGCTGGTAAGATGATGTCCTGATTCATATGGAATGAGGATACTACTTTAGGACGAAATGTTGGAATAGTACGAAGAATAACTATGTCTTCTTGCAGAATTAGAAAGTGGAATTAACAGGAAAGTGCTCCGAGCTTTGAGATTCTTCTACCTGAAGTAAGTGCCACCAGAAGAATGAAAGATAAATATTATCGAAAGGTTCGAATGGAGTACCAGACAAGGCCTGCAAAACCAGAGGTAAGTCCAAAGGAGGACTGAAGGGAATGATATTAAAACAAAATGTTTCTTCAAGCCAACTGATGGGAACAGCTACGTACACAAACGTAGTTGTCACCATCAACCTTGGTTAAAGGGAATTACCAAGGGACAACTGACCCGGGTAAGAAGAAACTGCACGCACATTGAGGATTTCCAGTCACAGGCCCAACATGTAGCCGAAAAATTAATCAAAAAAGGCTATAATCAAAAACAGATAAAGAGGTAAATTCATGGTATGTCTAAAAAAAGTAGAAATGATCTTTTGGTCGATGGCCCTGGCAATAAGAAAAAAGGAGAAGATTTCAAACAAGCCCTTTTCACGCAATACAGTATAGATCACCCAAAAATTAAAAGGAGTCTACATAAATATTGGCCGATCCTGCTAGAGGATCCTATTTTGGGGGAACATTTATCTAAAAGGCCCAAGATCATCTATAGGAAGCAACAAAACCTTAAGAACCTATTAGCACCAAGCTATGCCCTCAAAAATGGGTCTAAAAAAACGAAAAAGGGGACAAAAGGCTTCAGGGGTTGTAAAAACTGCAAAGCTTGTTCACAAGTAAATACGGACAGGGCTACATCCTATAGCAGTTTTACGACAGGGAATCAGTATCCCATAAAATCAGAGATTGGTTGTCGTTCAAACTATGTGGTGTATCTACTTCAGTGCCCATGCGGGAGTCAATATGTGGGCCGCACAAAGATATGTCTGAAAGTTAGATTTTTAGAACACATTAACAATATAAAGAAAAGATTAGACACCCACTCAGTCCCGCTTCATTGCAACAGCTGCCCTTCTTTTTGTTTGAAGAGTTTGCGTTGCATAGGGATAGAACAAATTCAACCCCACTGGAGAGGGGGTAACAAAGAAAAACGTTTGGCACAAAGGGAATCGTACTGGATCCACAGATTACGTACCCTTAGCCCAAAGGGATTAAATGTGGATATGGACATTGTCTGTTTTTTGAATTAATTGAGGGATATATAAAGCGTTCAAAAAGGTTTTTAGATAAATAATAACGAAAGGTGATAGTCAATAGAAGACTAAGTATCGGTCCCGTAATTAGGACATATAATAATGTGTATTGTGTAACACTTTAATTCATTTTGAACCTTATTTGAATGTATAATCTTTTCACAATTTTTTTATATATTTTACGCAATATGGATATGTAATTTGAATATTTAAATTATTCATGTCACTTTACACTTTTTGTGGATTTGCAATTGAGAGATAAGTAATCATCTAAAGTCACTATATTGGTTTAGCTGGTTATGCCAATATCTTATAAATTGTCATTGTCACTATATAAATTTATTAATATATTAAATATCAGTACTGGTTATTGCAAAATTTAAATGAATGTAATGAATGACTAACTCGGATGGGGAGTTTTTTCATTCATGGTTATGGTGTGTTAGCAAGTCAATCGATTAAATACGTTGGAGGACATTTCATCACTATAGTTTTCTATATTTTTTTATGTTAAAATGAATACTTGTATTTTTTTCTAATAGTCTTCTCCTTTCAGCCATTTGTATATTACTGTCAGGCTTCAATTGATATCCGAGTCCGTTATTACATGGTGGAACGCACGGCCATGTTTTTTTCTCGAGTGTGGAACGCATAGTGATCACATGACGAGGTATTTCACCACGTGACACACGCGCAACGTATGACGTACGCGGAAGTGACAAAACACCTCAACGGACCCGGCTTTTTCATTCTCGGCGAAGTGGACACACCTGAGAGAGAAAAAAAGTGGACGAATCAGAGCTGGAAGATGAGAAGACACCCACTATTCCACCAATGACTTTAAGGGATTAGCCCTATATAAGATGTTTTATGTGTTAGCTTGTTAGGGTGCTGTTTTTACTTGATGTACCTATTACTGGATAATTGTTGAAAGAGGTCCCTGAGGAAGTCCTGTTTTGTATAAGGACGAAACGCGTAGGACCAATACCTTTTATCTATATTTGTTTTTATTATTTTATTTCATTTTGTACACCCTCTTAAAATCCTTGTAAGTGAATAAATTGCCTTTGGAGTATTCCGTTTTGGTTGCTGTTTCCTTGGAATCTTTGGCTGACCTGGATCCCATATTGGCTATCACTGGAGGAGGGAAAATCAAAAAGACAAAAAAGCCCCATTTCCACCAAGGGGAGGCACCCATAACACGCTTAATTTTTCTGGAATATGTGAGTGCATATTAACCACTGAAAGTTTTAAATAGTTTTGTAGCAATATTTGCACTATGTTTTGTCCTTCTTTATAGGTATACTAGCAGATACCCAAAATAGCCCATCAATTACACAGTAAGTCCAAAGGAGGACAGCAAGAACTCAAAGGAGGGCAGAGCTTGAGGACAGCTTGAAGAAACCTTCCAACATTAGGATCAAATTCCAATGTATGATCTAAAAGAGCAGAAAGAGCTAAAATCTGTACCTTCAAGGAACTTAGGCTTAGATCTTTATCAAATCCATCTTGAAAGAATTGCAGAACATCACTGATACTGGGTGACAGAGGAGAAATTTCATGGACCGTACGCCAGTTACAGAAGATGTCCCATATCTGATAGCAAGCGGAAAATGTCAATTTCTTTCTTGTGTTAAGCAGGGTACTGATTACCGATGTAGACAAAACCTTTACCTGAGAGGCATTGCCTTTCAATTTCCATGCCATTAATTTAAGAGAATGATGTGCTGGGTGAAAGACTGGGCCTTTGTGCAAAAGATGATGATGGTCTGAGAGATTCAGAGGGAGGTCTCGAGAAAGCTTCTGCAGCAGGGGAAACCAAGGCGTCTGGGCCAATAATTAATCACTGCCAGAATCGGCACTTGCTCTTGAAGGATCCTCCTCAAAAGGGGGGAAAAAAAAATCAGAGGAGTTGGGGGAAAAACTTACCCCAGATGGAATTTCCACTCGCAACAAAGAACATCCTGGTCTTCTGCCAAAGGGTCAAAGTAACATGAGAATAACCTTACCACTTTGTGATTCCTGGCTGTGGTCATCAGGTCTACTTGAGGAAGGCCCCACCTCTGGACTATGCGGTCGAACGCCAGAGGAGAAAGTGCTCATTCTGTTGGGTCCAGAGTTACTCTGCTTAAGAAGTCTGCTGGGGAGGTACACTGCCTTGATTCCCTTCAAATTATTTTCTGCCCAGGACATCATGGGAGTCAAAACCTTCATTAGAAGCTTGCTCTTTGTACCCGCCTGGTGGTTGATGTAGGACACCGCAGAAATATTGTCTATCCTTACTTTAACCCGGTTTTGCTTTAGAGAGGGAAAATAGAGCAGGTCTTTGAAGACTGCTTGTAATTCCAAAATATTTGAAGATTGATGAAACTGTTGGTTTTTCCATAGACCTTGGACATGATGAAGATTCAGATGTGCTCCCCAACCTGATTGACAAGCATCCGTAGTTAAGGTGACCTAAGGAATATTGTTCAGAGGTAATCCTTGATACAATTTCTGATCAATTAACCACCATGGCAGCTCCCTTTTGATCCTTGATGACAGAAAACTTGCTTGGTCCAGGTCTTTGTTTGCAAACTGGGATAGAAATCCTTCTTGAGGAATCCTCGTATGCCATTGGGCCCACCTTGTAAGGCTTATTGTAGAGCAGAAGCTTCCCAGAAGGCTCATGAATTCTCTTGCCGGAATAGAATCAAGGGAAAGAAAGTGAAGAATTTTTGACTGGATATGATGACCTCTGTCTGGAGATAGGGAATCGTGTGACTGTATCATGTCGAATCTCACACCTAAGTACACCATTATCTGAGATGGAGACAGCTGGCTCTTCTTGAAGTTTATTATCCAACCAAATTTCTGGAGAAGTAGAAGAACTCGATCTCGATGAAGGAGCAGATTCTTGTTGTTTGAGAGGATCAGGATGTAGTCGAGATAATGGTATATTGATATGCCTTCCATCTGGATGTAAGCTATTAATGAAATAAGTATCTTCAAGAAGGTTCTGGGAGCTACGCTCAAACCAAAGGGAAGAGCCTGGAATTGCAAATGCTGGTGATGAATTGCGAACCTCAGGAACTCCTGGTGTGGTGGAGCAATTGGAATATGAAAATAAGCATCAAGAAGGTCTATGGAAATCCACCAGTCTCCTGGGGAGATAGCTTTGATAATGGAACTTAATGATTCCATCTTCAATCTTCTCACACACAGCTCTACGTTTAGCTCGTGAAGATCTAAAATCGGTCTCCATTCTCCTCATGCCTTTGGAGTAAGGAACAGTCTTGGGTAAATACTCAATCCTCTTTCTTTTATGGGAACTGGACAAATTATTCCTTCAGCTGAAAGGGAAGTTAAAAAAGAATGAATGGCTGCTGCTTTCTCTGGTTGTTGGAATATCCTTGTGGACACGATTCAAGGGCGAGGGATGGTGGAGAATTCTAAGAATTAACCATACTTTAAGATCTTTAGCACCCATTTGTTTTGTATTGCTTGAGCCCAGACCTCGAAGAAGCTTAGAAGTCTTGCTCCCACTCCCAAGGGCTGGATTGGCATCCCATCAGAATTGTTTTGATTGTCTGGCACTGCCACCTCATCCCCGAGAGTTTTTGGAGGAAGAATATCCCCCTTTCCATGATTGGAATCTGGAGAACTCTCTGCCAGGCTTGTAGCGTCTAAATTTCTTATCCCGAAAGGAACGTCTGTCCTGTGGAAAAGCTCTTTTAGGTCGTCTGTCTTGAGGAAGGAAAGCTTTATGCGCTTCCACTGCTCTTTTAATACCTCCAGATATTTGCCAAAAAGCATATCCCCTTGACGAGGGAAGGCACATAGGCTATGTTTTGAAGATGTATCTGTAAGGACTGCCCTTTCTTACATCTGCAAAGTGCTTACTAGAAGCCGGTTCTTCCTCTCTCTCTTTTCACTAAGATCCAAGGTATCAAGAACCACCTTGATTAAAGCTTCAATCATTCTATTGTCTATGAAGTCAGATAAAAATAAATTAAGTCAGATAAAAAATAATCTTCCTCAAATACTGGGGGCATAACTTAACTTAATCCAAACTGAAATCACGATATCCTTCAGGGATAAAAGATCTACTAAATAAACTAAATGTGATGTGCTAGATTTGTCTGTGGCAGTAATCACCCTTAAAAATAATTTTCAAAAATATCTAACATTTCTATCATAATTTCATATTCAAGTCACAAATTATACAGTTTAATTTACTGTTAGTTGTACTGAAATCTTAAATGCTAAAATAATACATTCTACGTCACACTTGACCATTGACTGACTGTACACACAAACTAAGACTGTATTTATTTTTAGCACCAGCATTACCTATGAAATGCCACTGGAAGGAGCTGTGGCCCTTCATACTTGCATCAACCCACATTACTAGTGGTTACTGTATGATAGTTTCATTTTACTTTTGTATTGAATGGTGCATTTTGTTTTTTTACTTTCCTTCTCCTCTGCCAGCTTTTTCCTAAAATAATTTAGATAGGTAGACATTTTTAGTAATACCTAAAGTGGGACTGTCCCTTCAATGAAAATTATACCATTGAATAAAACATTGAAAATATCCTATAACATGTTAATCTTTTTCCATCTGATGCCATCTTTTTTATGTTAAAATATATACTAAAGATTCAGCAAGTGACAAAGGCTATCTAGTTCAGTCCAGACACAGCTAGAGCACACAATGCAAATTAGGAGGAGAACAGAAACATTGTTTCTCTTTAACCCCTAGTTTGACATAAATTATTTAAAGCTGCACTGTCATGCCGAACTTAACTTTCCCCAATCGATTCCTCTTCTCTCCCTCTCTCATGATCTAATTTCTTCCTGTCTGCTCTAGTTTTCTTTAAAACTTAAGACAAAGTAGGGACTATTTCTCTTATGGAGGCTTCCATTGCCAGGACCAGCTATGACCAGCAGAGGAGCAAAGTGTGCTTCGTTTCCGGTGTTCTGAGCAATTGTCCAACAATCCTTAGCTTTCCTCCCTGTTCCCACGATGCATCCTGTCAGTATTGCCGAACGACCTGTGACTTAGACAGAACGCTGGCAAAACTGCCAAATTGTGTCCTAACAGAATGAGAACAGTTTCTCCATTTGTGTTAGAACGCAATTCGGGACTTTGTTCGGATCAGAATTTCATTTAAATTAATGAAACTCCGATCCTATTCGTGCTGTGGCTGCATCTTGCAGCCGCTTAGTAGATAGCACCCTAATTCCCATGGTATTAGGGAGCTATCTACCAAAAGGCTGAAAGACCTAAATTGGTCTTTCAGACACATTTACTAATACTAAGTAAAGGTTACTTAATATTAGTAAATTATGCCTCTACTCGCTATACCTCGAGTAGGGGCATGTCTAGTAAACAGTGAGCAGCCAGTGGTGGGTGGGGGCCATAAAGATACTGAGGGGGGGAACCTACTGTCCTCCACCCCCCTAGCCCCCACACCTTGGTGGTGGCCCTAAATAAGAATGGTGTGGGGGGGGCAGTATTTACCAGAGGCTGGTAAAACCCGATGCTAAAAAAATTAATCCATCTTCACCCATGGAGGGCTCCGCGCAGACTGAGCCCTGCAGGACTGGGGAAGGCTTATAAAAGCCTTGCCCCGCCCTGCAATTAGGCTAAGAACACTCTGTTTGGTTGGTTAATGCCAATCAGAGTACTCTTTGAGATTTTACACAGGCTGCTCACTGCTCACACTGTTTAACCAACACACACTTTCACTGAAACATACACACTCACATTCACTGACAGACACACTAATGGACACACATTCACTGACAGATACACATGCACAGTCACTGACAGACACATATACACATTTACCGATAGACACACATACACACTAACTGACAGACATGCATTCACTGACAGAGGCACATACACACTCACTAATAAGACACACTCACTAACAGATGCACACTCAGTCACTGTCAGACACACATATACTCACTGACAGACACACACTGACAAACACACATACACTCAGTTTCAGACACACACATTCGCTAACAGACATACACATTGAAAGACTGATACACACTCTCGGTAACAGACACACATACACACATTGACAGACACTCACTAACAGACACACAAACACATTCGCCAACAGACACACACACACATTCGCCAACAGACACACACACACATTCGCCAACAGACACACACACATTCGCCAACAGACACACACACTAACCAACAGACACACACACTAACCAACAGACACACACACACTAACCAACAGACACACACACTAACAATTTTTAATTTTGTTTTAAATTTCAATCCACCCAGCCTCCATACCTTTGCTGGAGTAGATGCTCCATTTCACTAGGGTCCAGTGGGGATCCTTTAACTGCTGGAGGGACATGCGTGCGGTCAATTTAGGTGGAGAGGGAGCTCGGATCTCCCTGCTCAGCTCCTTCGCGCACCTCTCAGTGATGCCGAGGCCAGAGTTACGTCATATTCTGGCTCCAGCATCACTGCGGTGTGCATGAGGGAGCTGAGCAAGGAAAGCTCAGGAGAGAGTGCTCCCTCTGTGCCCGCCTCCCACATCAGGTAATGCCAGCCTAGCGGTAAATACTGTTGACTGTTGCAATTAAGTGCCTCTCACGGTGATGTTTTTGGCTGCTGGGAATAATTTTACTTACTGGTTTCCTGACACCCCTAGAAAATACAATGCAGGCTTTGCAGAGAGCTGATTTACTTTCGGTAATTCTGCTTGACTCATTAACAATGAGATAAGCAGAAGGTGCTGGTATGTAATGCAACCATGATGCATAATGCAACTATGACCAAAGCATACTGTCACTTCTGCGATCATTGCATATTTTGAAAATACCCCAGATAGTGCTATTACTGCTTGTGCTGTGGAAGCCGGGGAGTGCAGAAGAGGTGAGTAATACAATTGTTACCTGATGCTTACCCCCATGGACGCCACCATCTTTGAGTTTCAGGTCCTGGTTCTTGATCCTCCAAGAACCCACATCAATGCTGTACTCTCACACATGCATTAGAGTACAACAATGATGTCTATGGAGGATCTTGTGAAACGTGGGAGTGTCCATGGATACTGCCTTTTGATGAGAGAGACAATGTCTTATTCTCACAGTCATCGATAGGTTTGGGGAATTAACAAAACTTGATGGCAGTATATTTGATTTTATTGCTTTTTTTTTACAGATTTTAAATACAGCAAAGTAGTCCTCAATGGAAATCCAAAATAGTCTATAAACATTCCCTAAAGATGTTTGAAGGCTGAACTTGATGGACGCAAGTCTCTTTTCAGCTATGTAACTATGTATGTTATCTTTATGAAATGAAAGGCTCACTCCTGGCGATTTACAACCAGTCACCTTCTTTATGAGAAGCAGATGCTCTCTGCATTGAGCTAAGTTTAGTGCAGGACTTAGCTCAGGAGAGCTAATGAAAGAGGAAGTGGCCAATGTCTGGAGTATCCCACGTAGGAAGTCAAGTAATGGGGGGGGAAGGAAAATGGGTACTCCTGGCACAATAACCAATGCAGTTCGTTATTTTAGTTATTGTATTCAGAGTGTTTCTTTAAAGCACTGCTGAAAGGATGTAGTTCATATACATGTTGGGTACCACATTTAGATCTTATGATATATATATTAGAATGTACAATTCGTTTCGGAAGTGCTTCAGATTTATGAAAAGTGGCAAAACAAGAGAAGGAGGGAAAATTACGTGAATGATGACAGGAATCTTAACCAATTAGCTAATTCCTGGCACTGGAGCCCTACAGATGTGTAAGTGGTTGTGGTGGCAGTCCGGGAACTGGGAGCCCAGTGGTTGAGGTGTTTAGGGTTAGGGTTAGGTTTATAGGGTAGGGGTAGGAAGCCTTACAGATGCTCAGAATTTCCGAAGTTCTGAATTGCTGAAGTCCCTAATTGTTGAAGTTCCGAATAGCCAAAGTGCCGAACCGAATTGCTGAATTTTTTTACTTACTCAAATTTCTCGACTGAACAAATTTTTTTTGCCCATATACATCCCTAATATATATACACTTTAAAAGTGAGTAAGAAAGAAATGAGTGCGATTCCCAGCAAGGGGAAAAGACTTCATGTGTGTCCGGGGGCGACCAGACCAGGGGGTAACCCTTACACAATTGTATGAAAATAGAGAAGCAGACCTGGTGGGTCAGAATAAATTGGGCGCCCCCTAGTGGAAATCCATGCATATATACAGAGGGTAAAACATAACCTTTAATGAATGCTGTATAAAAAGGTATATTACCTATAGTAGGATCGCAGATAAGCGATAAACAAAAAAGAAAAAACAAAACAAATATATGGGAGGTTATAATAGAGAGAACACGTTGGATGGGGTGAAGTGTCCTAAAATAAGTTCCCTGGAGGATACTTCAATCGTCCCCCCAATGTGTAAAAATAGCTCTCAAGTGCACTGGTTACTCGATGCAGTTATACTATATAGAACCCTCCAGTCAATACCCAGAAAAATGAACCCAACAAACCGGGATCAGTGAGGGTGGACAGAGTAGCAGAAACCTGCATACTCAGGAGAGAACTGTGGCAACAAGAGATAACAAACTGAGGTGTGTACACTAATGTGATAACTCACTGTCCAGGATATTTACAATGTAGCTGAGACAGTGATCTGGTTATTGGAGCCTAGCCTCCAGTGGCCAGGGGAACAGGACTGTGGGAGAGAGAGAATCAACTGTGCTGAACAAAGTTCCCCTCCCCAACCCCATATGTCCCTTCCCTCTTTCTGCCTCTGAGGTGGCTATCTCACAATCCAGATTGCTAGTATCACTCGTGAATAAACCTTAGTTGTCCAATAAATATTTGCCGAGAAAAATGCCACCAGATAACTGCCTGCCTACATAGAACCCTCCAGTCAGTGCCCAAAAGAACGTATCCAACAAACCGGGATTAGTGAGGGTAGACAAAGTAGCAAAAACCTGCATACTCAGGAGAGAACTGTGGCAACTGAAAATAACAAAACAAGGTACGTATAATCTGTGATAACACACTGTCCAGGATATATACAATGTAGCTGAGACGGCTGTTTCTTGATTCTGTAAAATTAGTTCCCACGTTCTTTTATAAATATCTAATTTGTGAATAAAATTCATATTGATATTTATGTTACAATGAAATGTACCTATTCATATAAACCACTAGCAGAAATCAAATAATCTTTATTTTAGTTTAGTTTAAAAAGCATATTTACACTACACATCTTTATGATTATATGTTGCATTTATGAGAGTATTAAGGGCCATAAGGTGTATAATTCTATTTTCTCATATAATTTATGTGTTGGATAATCCATTATATTATTTAATGATAAGCATATTTTATATATTGAAAAGGATATATTTTAGCAGTGCAAATCATGTGTTTTAAAGTGTATATAGAGAAGCAGACCTGGTGGGTCAGAATAAATTGGGCGCCCCCTAGTGGAAATCCATGCATATATACAGAGGGTAAAACATAACCTTTAATGAATGCTGTATAAAAAGGTATATTACCTATAGTAGGATCGCAGATAAGCGATAAACAAAAAAGAAAAAACAAAACAAATATATGGGAGGTTATAATAGAGAGAACACGTTGGATGGGGTGAAGTGTCCTAAAATAAGTTCCCTGGAGGATACTTCAATCGTCCCCCCAATGTGTAAAAATAGCTCTCAAGTGCACTGGTTACTCGATGCAGTTATACTATATAGAACCCTCCAGTCATTAGTGAGGGTAGACAAAGTAGCAAAAACCTGCATACTCAGGAGAGAACTGTGGCAACTGAAAATAACAAAACAAGGTACGTATAATCTGTGATAACACACTGTCCAGGATATATACAATGTAGCTGAGACGGCTGTCTCAGCTACATTGTATATATCCTGGACAGTGTGTTATCACAGATTATACGTACCTTGTTTTGTTATTTTCAGTTGCCACAGTTCTCTCCTGAGTATGCAGGTTTTTGCTACTTTGTCTACCCTCACTAATCCCGGTTTGTTGGATACGTTCTTTTGGGCACTGACTGGAGGGTTCTATGTAGGCAGGCAGTTATCTGGTGGCATTTTTCTCGGCAAATATTTATTGGACAACTAAGGTTTATTCACGAGTGATACTAGCAATCTGGATTGTGAGATAGCCACCTCAGAGGCAGAAAGAGGGAAGGGACATATGGGGTTGGGGAGGGGAACTTTGTTCAGCACAGTTGATTCTCTCTCTCCCACAGTCCTGTTCCCCTGGCCACTGGAGGCTAGGCTCCAATAACCAGATCACTGTCTCAGCTACATTGTAAATATCCTGGACAGTGAGTTATCACATTAGTGTACACACCTCAGTTTGTTATCTCTTGTTGCCACAGTTCTCTCCTGAGTATGCAGGTTTCTGCTACTCTGTCCACCCTCACTGATCCCGGTTTGTTGGGTTCATTTTTCTGGGTATTGACTGGAGGGTTCTATATAGTATAACTGCATCGAGTAACCAGTGCACTTGAGAGCTATTTTTACACATTGGGGGGACGATTGAAGTATCCTCCAGGGAACTTATTTTAGGACACTTCACCCCATCCAACGTGTTCTCTCTATTATAACCTCCCATATATTTGTTTTGTTTTTTCTTTTTTGTTTATCGCTTATCTGCGATCCTACTATAGGTAATATACCTTTTTATACAGCATTCATTAAAGGTTATGTTTTACCCTCTGTATATATGCATGGATTTCCACTAGGGGGCGCCCAATTTATTCTGACCCACCAGGTCTGCTTCTCTATATACACTTTAAAACACATGATTTGCACTGCTAAAATATATCCTTTTCAATATATAAAATATGCTTATCATTAAATAATATAATGGATTATCCAACACATAAATTATATGAGAAAATAGAATTATACACCTTATGGCCCTTAATACTCTCATAAATGCAACATATAATCATAAAGATGTGTAGTGTAAATATGCTTTTTAAACTAAACTAAAATAAAGATTATTTGATTTCTGCTAGTGGTTTATATGAATAGGTACATTTCATTGTAACATAAATATCAATATGAATTTTATTCACAAATTAGATATTTATAAAAGAACGTGGGAACTAATTTTACAGAATCAAGAATTAGAATGATTTCTTATAGCAGTATAATTTGATAGATTTTGTTTTTCCAAAGACACTCAGTTACAATTTATTGTGTTTATTTGTAATGTATTGCAAGATCAAGATGTGCAAGATCAATCATAAGCCATCATTCCCAAGAGCCATCTGCTAAAAAGAAGGTGGACATTCCTGAGAAGCAGTATAGTTAGTTTCCCCTAAACTAAAGGTGTTGAGAGATGGCAAAAAAAAAGCCAAGGGCTCAAGCCCAGAGGTACATTTTATTGTTTCTGCAAAAAATATATTGACTTAAGCCTCTCCTAAAACCCCACCATAAATGCCCTATACGACACTGTACTACCAACACACACACATACACACACTATATTAACCCTAAATCCCCCTCCCCCCCCCCCCTTTCTTCCTTAGCCCAGATTTTCTGTGGCTGTCCAATCACAGACTTTCCAAAGCAGCTCAAGGGAAAGTATTTGCAAAGCAAAGCAATTGCCTGCCTCTTGAGTTTCGCTCCAGAGAGCTCAACAATCAGGAAGCAACAGGGCCAGTTGTCTGATTGACAACCAGGGGGTGTAACAAGGTAAATTTGTAAAAATGCCAATTTCTATTGAAATATGCATCTCAGGTAAAACAAAAAGAGAGGACACACCCTTCATACATAAAGCATATCAACAAACTAAAGTGCTTTGGGGAGGAAGGAGAGTGGGGGGGGGGGGGGGGGAGTGGTCTGGAGTGTTCAGCTAACTTAAGATATGGTGAATTAAAGTGATACTGCCACACATTTTGTAATTATGTCACCAACATACAAGAGGCAAAGACTTAAATAGCAAATAAACATAGAGGAAGTTCTATGTTGTTTGCCGTTCAAAACTTGTTCGTGTAATTTTAAATCATTACAGAAATGCACAGTTTTATTTAGATAACTCTAAGATCAGTAGAAGAGCTTATTGAATATGTTTTTCTCTCTAAATATTAACCCCTTAAGACCGCAGCCAAATGTACAAGTTGTGAACCAAAAAAAACGTAAACAAACCACAGATTTTGACTATATGTCTGTTCAACAATAATTTACCTCTTTCATATTAAATGCACCCACACTTATTATATATCATTTTGTTCAGGGGAAACAGGGCTTTCATTTAACATCAAATATTTAGGTATGGAACATAACGTAATATGAATAAAATATAAAAAAAATGAGAGAAAATGTGATTTTTTTTAAATTTTCTTAGTTCTATGTGACATTCTAACTGTGAATGTCATAATACTGTTTGCTTTTACTGCAATAAAATACACATATTTGTATTCAGCGATGTCTCACGTGTAAAACAGTACCCCCTATGTACAGGTTTTATGGTGTTTTGGGAAGTTACAGGGTCAAATATAGCATG
The DNA here is from genome assembly GCF_036172605.1 of Pelobates fuscus. Classification (NCBI taxonomy): domain Eukaryota; kingdom Metazoa; phylum Chordata; class Amphibia; order Anura; family Pelobatidae; genus Pelobates; species Pelobates fuscus. The sequence continues at coordinate 250,138,609 of NC_086317.1, read as the reverse complement.
TTACACTTTTCAGTTTTTTCACATTGAAATTTGCCAGTTTGGTTACGTTGCCTTTAAGACTGTATGGTAGCCCAGGAATGAAAATTACCCCCATGATGGCATACCATTTGCAAAAGTAGACAACCCAAGGTATTGCAAATGGGGTATGTCCAGTCTTTTTTAGTAGCCACTTGGTCACAAACACTAGCCAAAGTTAACGTTAATATTTGTTTGTGTGTGAAAAATGCAAAAAACTAATTTGAAAGCCAATTTTGGCCAGTGTTTGTGACTAAGTGGCTACTAAAAATGACTGAACATACCCCATTTGCAATACCTTGGGTTGTCTACTTTTGCAAATGGTATGCCATTATGGAGGTAATTCTTATTTCTGGGCTACTATACGGTCTCAAAGCCAACGTAACCAATCTGGCGAATTTCATTGTGAAAAAACTGAAACGCAAGCCTTATATTTGACTCTGTAACTTTTGAAAACACCCTAAAACCTGTACATGAGGGGTACTGTTATACTCAGGAGACTTTGCTGAACACAAATATTTGTGTTTCAAAACAGTAAAAAGTATGACAGCAAAAATATCGTCAGTGTAAGTGCCGTTTGTGTGCGAAAAATGCAGTAAATTTCACTTTCCCATACGATATCATTGTTGTAATAGATTTTACGGTTTTGAAACACAAAAATTTGTATTCAGCGATGTCTCCCGAGTAAAACAGTACCCCCCATGTACAGGTTTTATAGTGTCTTGGAAAGTTATAGGGTTAAATATAGTGCTAGCAAATTAAATTCCCTATACTTTCGGCCTGGGTTGTTAGGCAGGTCCTGCAAATTGTAATAAATAAAAGGACCTAATTATGTAAAATTATTACATAAATATATATGTAAAATTATTATATATACACGTGTGTGTGTATATATATATATATGTATATATATGTATATAATTTTTTTACTATTATTTTTTGTTTATATATAGTTATACATATAGTGATGTATACGTATATACTTGGGTATATACATATATATATATATATATATATATATATATATATATATATATATATATTATTTTGAGATATATATATATATATATATATATATTAATATCAAAATACAGTTAGAACAAAATTACACACATATATATTTTTAATTATTTTTTTTTATTTTTATTTTTTTTTACGTATTTACATATTTTTTATTATAATATATATATATATATATATATAATTATAATTATGTATATATTTAATCAATATCCTTCTACGTGTATTTTGATATTAATAAATATATAATTATATATATAAATATTAAAATACACTTAGTGTATGTGTAAATGTGTGCGTATATATATATAGATCATATATATAATATATATATAAATGATGTAAGTGTATTTTATTTTTAACTTTAATTTTTTTTTTTTTTTTTACTTTAAGGGGTTAAGAGGGAAGGAGAGGGGCAGAGGCAGTGTCAGCCAGTGATTTTACATCACTGGCTGACACACAGGATCAGTGATCACAGTGACTGCCTGTCACTGTGATCACCTCCTGCAGATCGCGGTAATTGGCCACAGGGGGAGTGCCTGGGTGGCCAGGCATGCCCCCCACCGCGATCTGCAGGGGGATCCTGCCTGCAGTTACTATGGGTCAGCCAATAGGCTGACACATAGTAACTCTGATCGCAGTGACAGGCTGTCACTGCGATCAGATTGCAGGGATAGGCTGTCTCTGCATTCAGATCGCAGAGACAGCCTCTCCCTGTGATCAGACTCTGCAGATCGCGGTCACTGACCGCAGGGGGACTGCCTGGGGGGCCAGGCATGTCCCCCGAGCGCGATCTGCAGAGTGAAAATGCGTCCGGCTCCATGTGTCAGCCGATTTTAAAATCGGCTGACACATGGTAAATACCGATCGCAGTGACAGCCTGTCACTGCGATCAGAAGCTGCAGACCGCGGTCCCCAGGCACAGGGGGGCTGCCTGGGGGGCCAGGCATGCCCCCCCGACCGCGATCTGCAGCGGCCATGTTCCGCCGGCCACGTGGGGGGTAAGACCGCCCAGGACGTACCATGCCGTCCTGCGGCGTTTAGAGCCGCCCAAATAAGGACGGCATGGTACGTCCTGCGGTCTTAAGGGGTTAAAATATTTAACATTACAGATTCTCAGGAGACTTGGAGCTAACAGTGAAATATGGTCAGTTTACCCTAGCAACACCCCTGACATAAACAACATAATGTTATTTCTCTTAGCTACTTATCAGTGAGATATTTATTTTTGGTAAAAGGATAATTGTGAGAATAAAATTGCCTGCTTATGTATACCCCTGAAAAAGTGGACTTATCATAAAATATAGCAAAGAAGATTTTGTAAAAACCATTTGCAGCTTGAAAAAGGCGTGGAGCCTCAGCTCCATCCAGTGTTATAAGGTAGGAAATACAGCTGATGAAGTTCAACACAGTTTGTTTTACCGGTCATTCAATGTTCAAATGTAAATAAATGCATTAGTAGATTATATTATATTGCCACTTAACGGAAGACTCTAATCACCATAAACACTACAGTGTGCTGTAGTGATTATATTGTCAGGAATCACCTAGTGTTGCCTGTCTAATGGTTTATGAATAGTTTAAAATCTACCTGACTGTCAGAAACCTTCTGACCTGCCCAACTTAGTGCTGATGTGAAAGAACCATGCGCCTTTGATATGGTTAGGTATGGGTCAAACCATTCATAGAAATTGGGATTGAGGGCGTACGCAGAACATGCATTTCTAAGTAGTGGTTCTGCCGTAAAGTCCAAAATCTATACAAAATACAGTTAAAGGAACACACACAAAAAAAAAGTTTAAACTTTACAAGGCAACTTAAAATCACCTATCTTAGCAAACAAATATGAGGATTCGGTTACACCATATGGTCTTACTGTGATAAGTCCACCAATACACCAAAATACCCCAATATTGGGGTACTGTAATGTAGTGGTAAGCTTATCGCAATTTGTCATTGGTGATGAAACAATCCTCATCTCTACCGCTGCTACTCACTGTGATTAAAAAATGCCCTGGTTGAATTTTTAAAACTAGACGTTAGTGTTTGTTATTCCATTCCACTACCTACAATGCCATATATTGGTAGTAGGATCAGGGAGCAGCGCCTATGAAGGAATTCCAACGCTCAGAGCGATATGGAGGAGGGAAGGAAAAAGACACGGTTATAGTGTAGTATATTGAGATCTTAAGTGATGGTAAATGAAGGGAAAGGAATTGCACTTTGCCTATACTCAGCTCCAGATATGTGCGCCTGGACGGTACAATCCCCGCCTATGGATATGTAGGTGGTCCTTTGATGTCCTCAAAAAGGGGGTCTCCAGTGGTGGTAGGGTATATCTCCTTTCCAATGGCAGTAGGCCGGTATTCAAATAATTGGTGATATATAAAAAGGATAAAAACACAAAATAGTGCTCTCTGGATAATACAAAATAAAATGATTTTAAAAATGGAGGTATACTCACAAGTGCAGAGCAAATACGATATTGCTCAATGCATGTAGGCGTAGGTGGTATGATTACCACCAAGGATGTCACTCCTCGAGTCCTCCAGTGGGGGTGTTGGAGAGAGGAATTATATTATAAAATAGAATAAAAAGGATAGGCTTGGAGGCTCTAATAGCATAAATAGGCTCTCTTTATTGGAGATAAAAAAAAATTAGTAACATAAAACATCAACGCGTTTCTCTGGCAAAGAGGCTCTCTTTGAAGTTCCCCCTTCATTTAATTATTTAAGGTCCCCACCCACCGGTCATGGGTGGGAACGTGGGGGGGACATTAGGTCATAGAAACATAGAATGTGACGGCAGATAAGAACCATTCGGCCCATCTAGTCTGCCCAATATTTCAAAATACTTTTAATTAGTCCCTGGCCTTATCTTAAGTCTAGGATAGCCTTATGCCTATTCCACGCATGCTTAAACTCCCTCACTGTGTTAACCTCTACCACTTCAGCTGGAAGGCTATTCCATGCATCCACTACCCTCTCAGTAAAGTAATACTTCCTGATATTATTTTTAAACCTTTGCCCCTCTAATTTAAGACTATGTCCTCTTGTTGTGGTAGTTTTTCTTCTTTTAAATATAGTCTCCTCCTTTACTGTGTTGATTCCCTTTATGCAGTTAATTGTTTCTATCATATCCCCCCAGTCTCGTCTTTCCTCCAAGCTATACATGTTCAGATCCTTTAACTTTTCCTGGTAAGTTTTATCCTGCAATCCATGAACCAGTTTAGTTGCCCTTTTCTGAACTCTCTCTAAGGTATCAATATCCTTCTGAAGATACAGTCTCCAGTACTGCGTACAATACTCCAAGTGAGGTCTCACCAGTGTTCTGTACAATGGCATGAGCACTTCCCTCTTTCTACTGCTAATACCTCTCCCTATACAAGCATAGCATTTCCAGCTGCACTATTACATTGTCTTCCTACCTTTAAGTCATCTGTAATAATTACTCCTAAATCCCTTTCCTCAGATGTTGAGGTTAGTAGGGTATCAAATATCTTATACTCTGCCCTTGGGTTTTTATGTCCAAGGTGCATTATCTTGCACTTATCCACATTAAATGTCAGTTGCCACAGCTCTGACCATTTTTCAAATTTTTCTAAATCATTTGCCATTTGGCTTATCCCTCCTGGGACATCAACCCTGTTGCAAATGTTAGTATCATCAGCAAAAAAAACATACCTTACCATCAAGACCTTCTGCAATATCACTAATAAAAATATTAAAGAGAATGGGTCCAAGTACAGATCCCTGAGGTACCCCACTGTTAACTAGATTGCTTTGAAAATACTCTGTTGACTACAACCCTCTGTTGCCTGTCATTTAGCCACTGCCTAACCCATTCAACAATATTGGAATCCAAACTTAAAGATTGCAGTTTATTGCTAAGCCTTCTATGTAGAACAGTGTCAAAAGCCTTACTGAAATCTAGATAAGCAATGTCTAGGGGCACCACCCTAATCTATTTTTTTAGTCACCCAATCAAAAAATCAATTAGGTTAGTTTGGCATGATCTCCCTGAAGTAAACCCTTGTTGTCTCTGATCTTGAAATCCATGTGATTTTAGATGTTCAACAATCCTATCCTTTAACATGGTTTCCATCACTTTCCCAACTACTTAGTAAAGCTTACTGGCCTATAGTTGCCCGCCTCCTCCCTACTACCTTTCTTGTGAATGGGTACAACATTTGCTAATTTCCGATCTTCTGGGACTACTCCTGTTAACAATGATTGGTTAAATAAATCCGTTAATGGTTTTGCTAGTACACCACTAAGTTATTTTAATAACTTTGGGTGTATTGCATCAGGCCCCATCGACTTATTTGTCTTTAACTTTGACAGTTGAAATATAACCTCTTCCTCTGTAAACTCACATGTAACAAATGAGTCATGTGTCCTTTTTCCTAACTGAGGCCCCTTTCCTTCATTTTCATCTGTAAATACTGAACAAAAATATTCATTGAGGCAATCAACTGGACCTTTATCCTCTTCTACATGCATTCCTTCTTTTGTTTTTAATCTAATCCATGTTTTACTTTCCTTTTCTCATTTATGTATCTAAAAAATGTTTTATACCCCTTTTTTACTGACTGTGCTATTTTCTCTTCTGTGTGTGCTTTGGAGGCTCCTATAACTTGCTTAGCCTCTTTCTGCCTAATTTCATAGATCTGTCTGTCTTCCTCACTTTGTTTTTTTTTATAATTACTAACTTTGTTTTTTTACTATTTTGGCCACATCTGCGGAGTACCACAGTGGTTTCCTAAATGTTTTGCTTTTACTGACAAGCCTAATGCAATTTTCTGTTGCCTTCAGCAGTGCAACTTTTAAATAATCCCATTTCTCCTGGACTCCAGTTAATCTGCTCCAGTCTGACAAGGACTCCTTTACGCATATTCTAATTTTAGAAAAGTCTGTTTTTCTAAAGTCTAAAACTTTTGTTTTTGTGTGGTGTGAATCGGTCACTGTTCTTATATTAAACCACACTGATTGATTATCACTGGATCCTAAACTTTCACCTACAGTAATATCGAATACCAAATCTCCATTTGTAAACACTAAATCTAGTATGGCCTCCTTACGAGTTGGTCCCTCAACGAGTTGTTTTAGAGACAATTCCAGTAGGGAGTTTAGAATATGTGTGCACCTGGCACAAGCAGCTATTTTGGTTTTCAAATTCACATCAGGAAGATTAAAGTCACCCATGATGATAACTTCTCCCTTCATTGTCATTTTAGCCATTTCCTCAACTAGTAGATTATCTAACTCTTCTATTTGTCCAGGGGGCCTTTAAATCACACATCACACCTACACGCGTTACTGTGTGATTACCAAATTCTAACATAACCCAAACGGACTCTATGTTCACCTCACTAACTTTTATTAGGTTATATTTTATGCTATCCTTAACATACAGGACCACCCCTCCCCCTTTTTTGCCTTCTCTGTCTTTTCTATATAAAGAGTACCCTGGTATTGCTATTTCCCCCCTTATTTATTTAATTAAGGTCCCCACCGGACGGTCATGGGTGGGGACCTGGGGAGACACTAGGTCCCATGTTTATATTAATAGCTCCCACCCACGGGTCATGCGTAGGGGTAAGGGGGGGCACTATGTCCCTCCATTTTAGTTATTGGGTTCCCCACCATGGGGGGAAGGGGGTATTGCACTAGCGACTGGGCAGCAATAGCTTCCCAGTCACTAGTAGTTTTAAATGACCACGAGCAGCCAGTGGCTGTTCGCCGTCATTTAAAACTGGATATAAATGTATCTTTTATAGAAGTGATAGAGAGCTACGGTAAGAGTACGTGTAAAAAGTAGCTTTTGAGATCAGTAGCACAACCTTATTGTGTTACTGATCTAAATACCTACTTTTTCATATTGCAACATTGTTATTGTTTTTGCTATAACTCTTGGTTACACGTACTCTTACTGTAGCTCTCTATCACTTCTATACAAGATACTGATTTATTTATTTTTAAATGGGGCATGCAGGAGTATTTATCCCGTGCCAGGTCCCCCCCTTATTGCACTAGAGACTAGGCAGCAATATCAATAGAGCCCAGTCACTATTAGTTTTAAATGACAGTGAGCAGCCACTGGCTGCTCACTGTTTAGGCGACATGCCCCTACTCGCAGCATGCAGGAGGATTTAACCTCCCTTTTATTAATATGGGGGTCAGGTTAGTGCGAGGGGGGGGGGAGCTTGGATTGGTTCATGTTTATTAGCGCTGCTGGCTCCCTCCTTGCTTTTTTTTTGGTGCATGCGCAGTGCTATTTTTGAAAATGAATAATTTTTTACCAAATTCCGTCCGGAAAGCGAATGGTTTATGGCTGAAATTTGGGATTGATGAATGAAATTTGCATTTAGTACTAAATCATTTGTAAAAAAAGGAAAATTTCACTGGTGCACATGTCTAATAAAGGCTAGCACTTTACAGGTGTCCAGGAAAACATGACAGATCTAGCAACCTATTTAGAAACCATTGTACAGCAAGTTTCAGTCTTTTTTAATATTATTCATGTGTGTCTGTGTAATGCAAATTCAAAAATTGTCACCCTCTTTTCTTCTTCTTAATATTATTTGTTTAGTGTCTGCAGTGGTTTACAATTTAAAAGAAGGTTTATAAAAAAAAAAAAAAAAAAAACTATTACAAGAGTTAACAAAACAAAAAAAAGAGGTTATTGAGGAACCTGCTCGGACATCATCCCAGCCATTTAACTATTTAGAGAAACAATGAGAATAATCCTACATATTACAAATGATTCTGTTATGGTATATTGCCTCAACATCAACCTTCATCTTCCAAACAGGTAACAGAAGCAATAGAAAACAAACAGCAATTGTCATGACAATTTCTGCAATCAGACACCAACATTCATGCGGCATTGTGCAAAGCTGCAGTGGACCTGTAGCTGCCAATTGAATGCTGTAATCCTGCATAATCAAATAGGTTTAATACCATTTCACCACCAAGATGCACGCTAAGAGGAAATACTTCTTTATTTTAATTTAATTTGAAGTCTGTAAAGAAGTGTTTTTTTTTTTGTTTTTGTTTTTTTAAAAACATTCTTATTTGCACTTACAAATAAGAAGCAGTAAAAAACATAGGTTAACAATGAGCTGTAATGCAGACATGTTCTTACATTTTGCTGCCTGTATCTGTCAACTATTCTCCTAGGGAACATTAATTCCCTGTGGCAGAAGCAAGTTTTGTAAAAATATATTTCTCGTATTTCTACCATCCCTCACAAAATTAATTTCCCTGTCAGTTGGCATTCAGTAGATGTAAATAAAAGCAAAAAGATAAAGTCTGAACAAATACAGGCTGGTAATGGCAGAGTTAATAACAAGGGCCACAAAGGATTAATTTTTTTTAACCAGAATGCCTTGCTAGTTTTGCCTCTCTATTCAGGCACATAATAGTCTGTGGAGAGGATTGGAAAGAAATGCATAAAAAGTGCCATTAAGAGACATTAGTGTTAATTATTCAAATTGATGGCTTTATTCGGAGTGTATATGTGCAATCGGCTCCCACCATTGGGTTCCTGGCTCAAATTGAGTTTGCAACTATTGCAGGGCCAAGGGAGGGTTAATTAAATCAAGACCAACATTTCTCTTACTAATATTCATTTAAAGGAATGTCAGATGTTTTAGCTTTGAGAAGGCACATCCTACGACTCACCGTTAGACACACAAATATCAAATAATAGACTTAAATAATTTAAATTCCTATACCTACAGGCACTTGTATCCTCTGGCATTCACTTATATAAACATATTTAGAAATAATCAGACATTGCTATTAAAATAACCCCCAGAGTGAGCTTTCAAGCAATTTCTTTTATTTTGAGCTTTGAATATCAGTGTGTAAAAAGACTGTTTTTTAACAAGACACGAAAATTAAATTTTGATAGTAGAATGAAGAACAAGAAACCAAAATGACTTACGCAAACAGTCAAAGTACATATATCTGTCAAAATTACCCGTGTAACCATTATTTCAACAGTCAAATCGATATTAGCTGAAAGAAAATAAATATGGAATGAGTGATGCATTCTTAAACTGGCAATCTTTAAGCTATATTTATTCAAGAGAAAATCAACAATTTGTTATGGAACCATGGCAAGTCCAGGTACAACAGGAGGAGAACATTATAGCATTATACTCCATACATACACAAGCAAAGTATTAACTCATTAAAGATTAGGGATCCTGTCTTAGAGAAGCAATGTCTTTGTGAAGCAAAAAAAAGGAGGATATGTAGAACTGCTGGCACTACAAAAAGTTGCCATTCTGTGCTGGCATAATGCCTTTAATGATCAGCTTGTAAAATTGTCACATTTTAATTAGCAAGAACAACTATATATTCCTAGCAATATAGTACTGGAGTGGCTGTTTAGATCCCCGGGCCCCCTCGCATTGCAGTGAAAAGGTGTTTAAACGTACATTTTATATCTCACTGTCCCAGTCTCGTCGTAGATGACCATGCCTCCATGACTGAGATCCCATAGAAAAACACTGGGAGGCTATTGCGCATGCACTTCAAAATGCTGGCTGCACCAATCATCATCTCTTCATAGAGATACGTTGAATAAATGTATCTCTATTGAAATGATCAGTGTCTCCTTGATGCTGAACACAGGTGTTGCTCAAAGTGAAGCACTAAGATAGGAAGCACCTCTAGTGGCCGTCTCAGTGACTACTACAAGAGGTATTACTAGCCAGCAATGTAAACTCTCTGAAAGGAAATTGTTTACATTGAAAAGCCTGCAGGGAAATGCTATGGACACCAGCACCACTACATTAACCCCTTAAGACCGCAGCTAAATGTACAAGTTGTGATCAAAACAAAACATAAACAAAACCTGGCATTTGCGCTATATGTCTTTCCAACCGTAATTTACCTCTTTCATATTAAATGCACCCACACTTATTATATATAGTTTTATTCAGGGGAAACAGGGCTTTCAGTTAACATAAAATTTAGGTATGGAACATAATTTAATATTAATAAAATGTAAAAAAAAGGGAGAAAATAAGATTTAAATTTTTTTTCTTAGTTCTACGTGACATTTTAACTGTGAATGTCAAAATACTGTTTGCTTTTACTGCAATAAAATACACATATTTGTATTCAGCGATGTCTCACGTGTAAAACAGTACCCCCCTCTATGTACCGTTTTTATGGTGTTTTGGGAAGTTACAGGGTCAAATATAGCGTTACATTTTTCAGTTTTTTCACATTGAAATTTGCCAGATTGGTTACGTTACTTTGAGACCGTACGGTAGCCCAGGAATGAGAATTACCCCCATGATGGCATACCATTTGCAAAAGTAGACAACTCAAGGTATTGCAAATGGGGTATGTCCAGCCTTTTTTAGTAGTTACTTGGTCACAAACACTGTCCAAAGTTAGTGTTAATATTTGAAAATGCAAAAAACTAATTTGAATGCCAATTTTGGCCAGTGTTTGTGACTAAGTGGCTACTAAATTAGACTGAACATGCCGCATTTGAAATACCTTGGGTTGTCTACTATTGCAAATGGTATGCCATCATGGGGGTAATTTTCATTCCCGGGCTACCGTACGGTCTCAAAAGCAACATAACCAACCTGGCAAATTTCAGAGTGAAAAAACTGAAACGCAAGCCACCATAAAACCTGTACATGAGGGGTACTGTTATACTCGGGTGACTTCGCTGAACTCAAATATTAGTGTTTCAAAACAGTAAAACATATCACAACAATTATATTGTCAGTGTAAGTGCCATTTGTGTGTGAAAAATGCAAAAAATTATACTTTCAGTGACGATATCGTCATTGTAATACATTTTACTGTTTTGAAACAATAATATTTGTGTTCAGCAAAGTCTTCTGAGTAAAACAGTACCTCTCATGTACAGGTTTCATGGTGTCTTGGAAAGTTACAGGGTTAAATATAGTGCTAGCAAATTAAATTCCCTGAACTTTCGGCCTTGGGTTGTCAGGTAGCTCCTGCAAATTGTAATTATTACATAAATATATACGTAGAATTATTATTATTATTTATATATATATATATATATATATATATATATATATATATATATATGTATATATATATATATATAGTTTTTTAAAATTATTTTTATATAGGTATATATATATATAGTGATATATAAGTATACACTTATTGTAACGGAGCTCCAGTACTCCGCCAAGTCTGCTTCCTTGTAACTATCAGGGACCCTGAAACACTTCAGACCCAGACGCCGAGGCTTGACTGGGATCACTTAGGGCCTTTTCCACCCTGGACCAAACACCAGACGACACATGGTGAAGGTTAAACAGCAACTATTTAATGAATACAGCACACATAGTTTAAGCCCCCAACAGCCTCATTTACATACAATAGGTTACATAGATTACTATAGTACAAGGAAGGGTGGGGTCAGACAATAGCAAGGGCTGATGGGAGATTGAGGAGGGACAGAGCAGCTAGTTTAAACTGGTCTGGCACAGACCAACAATACATTCAACATACCCTGTACAAATAATAGGCACAATGTGACAAAACACAAAAGGAATTTGGGAGCCCACCCATAGTGTCGGTCTTCCATGCCCAGTGGTGGTGACTACCGTCACACTTATGTATATATGTTTAGTTCTATATGTATTTTGATATCTATATATATATATATATATATATATATATATATATATATATATATTAATTTTAAAATACAGTTAGAACGAAATTACACATGTATATATATATTTTTTATTTATTATTTCTTAATTTTATTTTTTAATGTATTTACATATTTGTTTATTTTATATTATATATAAATATAATGATAATTATATATATATATATTTAGTCAATATCATTGTACGTGTACTTTGATATGAATATATATATATATTAATATTAAAACACACTTAGACATTGTATGTGTATTTGCATAAGCCTGCCAACTGCATCAAAGTACCCCATTCTTGGCAGGTCCTACTCTAGCAGCCTAATGCTTGCTCTTATGAGATTAATCCACTTACTTGGGAAATGCTTCCTTACTGGGACTCTCTGCAAGTCAAGGCTAAATAGGATCCTGGAATGAGACACCCGTGGCTGGGAGGGGTGCAAAACCCAGGGGTTGGCCTAGACCCTATAATTATAAACAAGGTCAGGAGGGCTGCACTCACCTAAACATGCATTTATTCATGGATTTATTACAGGGTGCTACTGAGACCAAAATACAAAGTATACAGATCATATGTATATGATAATTATACAAAGTATACAGATCATATGTATATGATAATTATATATATATATATATATATAGTCAATATCATTGTACGTGTATTGGGGCTGCATAAACAGAAACTTAAGCTATAGCTGTTTTGGTTCTTAGTATCCTTTTAATCTTTCTCACGTTTCCTGAGGTAAGGGGACTTACGCAAGGACAATATGAGATCATGCCCTACCTGAGTATATTGTATTCTACAGTATACCTGCCAGGCATCCCTGATGGAGGTGTGCAGGGAAAAGAGCACAGAGCAATGATTAAGGGGGTGGGGCTGGCCCATCAAGGAAGGCATCAGAGGAGGCAAGCCTGCCTATCAAATGGTCAGCTAACTCACAGTCTGCCTCCCTAAAGTAAACCCTGAAGGTAGCATAACATCTGCAGGGAGCCTGCCCCCTTAAGTAGACCCTGCTAAAGTGCTTTGTGCATGGTACTTCTATCCAGTCCCCTCAAGTTCAGAAAGTATATTTGCCGGTAGATTTAAAATGCAAGACAGGTAACTGTGACCTATTTTTGTTGGAAGAGTAGCCCAAAATGCAGGACTGTCCTGGCTAATTTAGGAATTTAGACACCTGTGCTAGCAGGAAACAAAGGTGCCTACAGTGCAAGAATGACTAAAATATGACCTAGCTTAATGATTACACAATATTAACCAATTTTGCTATGCCAATTCTGAGTTTCAAAATTTAGATCATAATATTTCTGGATTAAATAAATAAATAAATGAAAGAACTACATTGTAAAATGATTCGTTGTAATATGTTTTCTCTTCCTATCTCAACAAAATAAACTTTTTCATAAATGTCATAAAAACTGACGCTAGTTGCCTATCCCTAAGTGGGAATGTCAGTAGAGCAGTGGAAAAATAGCAGTGGGATGCTCTTCTAAAATTCTTTCCATCATGTCAAGTAGATTTTCACCACCATCATAGATGATGTGAGGAAAGCCCTTTTTTCTCTTGCTCCTGCCTCAAAAGTTAGCTAGCCCGAACACAGGGTTGGAAATGCTCCTGACACACTGATATACTCACTGGTACATACACACACCGATACAGATACAAACAAATACACATATAAACACACTGACACATACACACCTTGACACACAGATACACTCACTGACCCATACACACAACTTTACCCACAGATAAACACACTGACACATGCACACAATGGCACACAGATACACACACACACACACACATAGATAGATTCCCATGTACATACTATATACTTTTTATATTTGTAACCACCCTCCTATTAACATACCTTTTATTTGCAGGAGGGTGGCTTCTTTGAACTCCTGCTAATACTAGCTGTGGAAGATTGAGAATGTGTGCTCCTCCTCACTCCTGTGCTGCCTCCTCTGCCTCCTACATAGTTCCCTTTGTATGTGTGAGTAAGTGACCTGAATTTGCAACTTTTAAAGGGTCACCGTGCCTAACCGTGTTTAGTAATACTCATTTGGTGGCCCTAAGTTGATAGGCCACTCAATGGACCCACTGAGCTTGGGTGACCCAGTGCAGCCACACCGGGTACTCCGGTGGTAGTTCTGCCACTGCTCATAATGGTCAGCCACCCTAGCTGCCCATTCTGGGGTATGTAGTTAAAAAAAAATCTGTAGTACAAACCACCACTGGCAGGGCATTATAGGGCATATGATGAAGAAGCATTTGCATTACCATAACATGCAATCATAGCACTAGGGTAGGGTCACTCATGACAATTGAGGGCATAACCCCAGATACTGTATGCACACACTGACACAATCAGAAACAATATGAACACAGTATGCTACATGCACAGTCAGACAGAGCACATATATTTTAAGAAGTTTTTAGTGACTTAAGGAATTTTTAACCTAACCCTACCCCTGTCATCATTCACATAATTTTACCTCCCTCTCTTGTTTTGCCACTTTTCAGAAATCCGTAGCACTTCGGCACTTCCAAAATTTGGCACTTCGGCAATTCGGTTCGGCACTTGCAAAATCCGGCACTTCGGTTCTGTTCAGGAATTCGGCACTTGTAAAATCCGGCACTTCGGTTCTGTTCGGGAATTCAGCACTTCGGCAATTCGGACATTCGGAAGCATCCGAATGTCCGAGATGCCCAAAATTCGTCCGAATTCACATTCGGACCGAAACTAATTGCACATGTCTAGTTCACATTCAAGGTTTTCTTTACATTTTATTTGATCAGAAATTTATTTGTAATTGTTTCCATCTTTAAGCGGTGCTGAAAAAAGGTGAGTAAATTTCCTTTTTAACAACAGGTAAGGGGGCCCTTTTAATGTAGTAATCCTTCACTCCTAAAATCCTCTCTTTTTTGTCATAGGTCCAGGAGACCACTACTCAGTATTTCACTTGATAATAACTAACACATTACACACTGATTTTCAGACATCCTTATTAATCATGACAAATATTGAGGGTTTTATTGCAGATGTTGGGGTGATCAAAAACCCCTGGGTTGGCCATGGTTACATATGATTATATTAATGCCAATTTTGGTTTTATCCACAATATTATATGTGACACATTTGTCTTTGTGAAGGCATTGTTACTCATAACAGATTATGCTCATACCTTGTCTGTTCCTGCCAAAGTGAAGTAGCATTGTGCTTCTAACACCCACTCTGCATACTAACCTGTACTGATCTTCCTTTGCACCCTCCTGCCTTTCTGTCACGCTTACTCCTGAGTGACTTGCTGAAAACGTAATACCCAAGTCAATAAAATATTGAAGATCTAGATATACTTGGAATGCATAGATATTGTGCTGGAGCGTTTGACAGATTTGCATAGAAAGAGCTGTTTGACATTTCTACCATACAGATCACTGGGGGTGGGGAGAAAATCCAAATTGCTTCTTGAGACTAATTATCATTTCATCGGCCCCTCCACTAACCAAAGCACAGAGTAAGAGTGAACATTTCTTCTTATCACAGAAAAAACCCTGAAAATAAGCATTTTCAATATTCTGGATATTAAAGACTTTAACAATGTCAATATCTCTTTTGAGAAACAACAATTATAATAGAGGACTGTATGCTATTCTAGAACACTTTCCATATTGTAAATTAGACCTCAGGCATAAAATTATAGTCACAAATTAAATTGACTCTATTTAGAACACGTTTCGCTATGTTTCCAGAGCTGTGTAAGTGATGATACAGATTTGAAAATGTATAAGTACTTCTATAGATGTGGTTTATATGTGCTTCTCACCAGGGGAGGGCTGGCAGCGTTAGGCCTGGGGGGCAAATCCAGTCAAGTGGCCCATCGCACCAAGAGGAGAGTACAAACACGTTTCCCATGTGATTAAAAGGGGAGGCAGTCACCTAAACAAACACACTCAGTGACAGGGACACACACTTGCTGATTTTACACACACTAACAAACACACACTCACTGACAGGCACACGCACACACTCACTGACAGACACACTGTTACAAGTATACTGACTCACACAGACATACAAATTGACACACACACAGGCATACTGGCCAGCACACACACAGACAAACTGGCACACACACAGAGACATATATACTTGCACACACACATAGACATACTTGCACACAAACACACAGATATACTGACACACACACAGACATACTCATGCACACACACACAGACATACTCATACACACACACACACAAACTTTAAAAGCCAGTTTCCTACCTTTGCTGGTACCTTTCTTGAGGTCCAGTGTGCTGGCTAGGGTGCATGGGAGTTGGGGTCTAGCTCTGCTTGCTGTGTATGGGCCACCCGGTGGTCCCCCTTAGTGTGTGGGCCCCAGTGCAACCGCAGTACCAGCACCGCGGGCCCATGGGGGGGAACGAGGGGCGTAACTGGGGACCGCTGGGCCCCTGTGCAAGAATTAAAGTAGAGCCCCCTTGTCACTCTACCTTGTGCATATTCTCGCTCCTCGTCAATCCCCACTAAGCAATACACATGGTTGAAATGTGTGTAGTTTCTTTGTGTGATTGTACTGTTGCAGAGTGAGTGTTGCATGCATGTGTGTAGTTGGATGAGTGTGATTGTGTGGGTGTGTGAGAGCTGACTTAGTGTGATTGTATTTGTGGCTGTTTGAGAGGGAGACAAAGAAACAGAGAGGGAAATAGAGAGTGCCAGAGAAGACAGAGAGGGAGAGACAGAGAGCCAAAGGGAGACAGAGCTACACATGTAGAGAGATGGAGAAACAGAGAGTGACACAAGGAAAGGAGAAACTGAGACAGCTAGAAAACTAGAGAGATAGAGAGTGACAAAAGGAAAGGAGAGCCAGAGTCAGCTAGAAAACCATAGAGAGACAGAGAGTGACACAAGAAAAGGAGAGCCTAAGACAGTTAAAAAAAACCCGAGAGAAACAGAAAGAAAGTGAGACACACAGAAAGACGTAGAGCCATGAGGAGACAGCCTCATATGTGTGCAGGGAAAGGTGAGGTAGAGTATTCCACTCACCTTGATTCTGTGTGCCACTGCTGACAGCTGGGACAGGGATCTCTTGGGGGCCTTAGATCTGCTGGGCTTGCTCGGAGCTCCCCTGTGCAGTGCCAGTGCTGGCATCCTGGGAATTGAGGGAGGGGCCCTGCAGGCAGGATATGGAGGCAGCTCTGCCAGAACTTCGCCCAGGAAGAGGTGAGGGTAGGCATTGAGTTCCGGTGTTCCTCCGCGGCACACACAAACAATGAATACAGCGGGACCTCCATCTGCACTCCACTCTGCCCCTTACTCAGGTTACTGGCCAATCGGCCAATCAGTGAGGTAGGATAATTGCTATTTAGTATATTGCCGAATTAGCAATATACTAAATAGCAGTTTTGCAAGGGGAGTCAGTCCTGCCAGCAGAGGTCTACAGAGCAGCCAGGCCCCCTGGTGTGATGGGCCTGGACGCAGCTCCGACCCAGGAGTTCAGCCACCGGGGGGTAAAATTTTTTTTATTTTATTTTTAGATGTGGGCAGCCCTGGATTTAGGGCGGCCTGGGGGGGCAATTGCCTCCCTGCCCCCTGGCCCAGCCCGCCCCTGCTTCTCACCCTTGATTGACTGGTGCTCTCCTTAACATGCAAACTCTGGTATCTGGGATTATGTCCACGAATATATGAAGATCATGTGTTAATTATTCTGCTATTATGTTGAATGAACTTAGAAGCAAGGCGGATTTTAGCTGATTAGAGCAGTGTTAGTGTCCGAGTAAAAAAATGGAAACCCAGGTTCAAATCCTGTATAGACCACATCACCAGTTGTCCTTAGGCAAGACACCTAATGATATGTATTATCTGCCTACCTGATCATCATACATAGAAACATAGAATGTGACGGCAGATAAGAACCATTCGGCCCATCTAGTCTGCCCAATTTTCTAAATACCTTAATTAGTCTCTGGCCTTATCTAATAGTTAGGATAGCCTTATGCCTATCCCATACATTGAAAGCTAGTTTGACCTGCACCACTAAATATCCCATTTCTGTAGTTACAAAGTGCTGTTGAGTATATTGATGCTATATAATTGCTAATAATCATTTTATGTGTGATACACTAATTGTTTCACAGTGAGCATTTTTCTTCTCATTCTTTACTTGTTGTGTGCCTAAAAACAACCTTGTGCACAGGACTGTAACAGTCAATGAAAAAAGAAAATCCTAAAGTGATACAGCACAGTTATTTTATGTTTGAAAGGCTTTTAGCATAGTACTGAAGATTTCAGAATTATGGTTTTAGAAAAAAAATATTGGAAAGTATCAAGCACAAAATCTTGAGAAGTAAATAAAGAATATTATAAGAGTGTGAAGTAAAGAGTACACATGCAAAAGTACAGAATACATAAGGTATAGCTATGGCAAGGAGTAACTGTCATATGAGAAATACCTGAAATAGAATTTCTGTAGGCAAGCACATCCCATGCATACATTGAACATATAACTCACCACAGATACGATGGAGAAGTTATATGAAGCCATGTTATTCCAGATAGTTTACTATTTATTAATCATTCAATCACTTTACATGGGTGATAAGATGGGGGTCCTACTGGTTTGTAGAGCCATGCATTTTTACCACTTGCATCATGTACAATGAACAGCCACAACTTCAAAAACACTTGCATAATATCACGTAGGTTCTCCTTCTGCTGCCAAAACGTATCTGATGTGTTGAGTCATGGACTCCACAAGACCTAAACATGTACTACTTAATCCAGCACCAAGACATTAGCAGCAGTTCCTTTAACTCCTGTTAAGATGTCAGGTCTCAATGGATCAGATTTCTTGCTCCAGCACTTTGGTATTATTAGTATTTATATAGTGCCACCTTATTCCACAGCGCTTTAAAATGTATAAAGGGAGAAATTTAACAGTAAATGAGATGTTAAAATGTTACAAAAACAATAGATTGATGGGGCGTGGTCTGGACGCGCACCAAGATGGCTGCGTGAGTGTTTAGCTCCCTCACAGTGTGACCCAAATCAGCGATAAGATGAGCGATACGATGACGGGTACCCGACCCAGCAAGAACCCAGACCTACCTAATCAGCTATGGCGACTAAGAGCACAAAAAAAATAGAAATAAACGCCCAGCGCTTCAAGTAACAGGGCTTACCTCGCCACACCAAAAACACCAAGATAGCGCCGGATCCCCCAGCTCACCTACATCATGCTCCGAACGGAGCGACAATACCACAATCTCCCTACCTACTATAGCACCTGCCATGGACCTGTCTGTCCACAGGATGCTTCAAGAGCTGACGTCCTCGCTTCAGGCAGATATCACGAAAGTTTTAGTGTATCATTCCCCTGCAATTTCACTGCTCAATTCTCTGTCATTTAGGAGTTAAATCACTTTGTTTCTGTTGATGCAGGCCTAGACACACCTCCCCTGGCTATGATTGACAGAGCCTGCATGAAAAAAAAAAACTGGTTTCACTTTCAAACAGATGTAATTTACCTTCAATAATTGTATCTCAATCTTTAAATTGAACTTTAATCACATACAGGAGGCTCTTGCAGGGTCTAGCATGCTATTAACATAGCAGGGGATAAGAAAATCTTAATTAAACAGAACTTGCAATAAAGAAAGCCTAAATAGGGCTCTCTTTACAGGAAGTGTTTATGGAGGGCTGTGCAAGTCATATGCAGGGAGGTGTGACTAGGGTTCATAAACAAAGGGATTTAACTCCTAAATGGCAGAGGATTGAGCAGTGAGGCTGCAGGGGCATGTTCTATACACCAAAACTAGATAGGGGGAAACCGCTGTCTATACCTATAAAAGATTAACAATACATAGTGAAGACCATAATATGCATGTTACAAAAGACACGCTATCAGAAGCACTCACAAGATGTAGATAATACGAGTGACCCAACTAAGTCATTTAATGAAATTTTACAAATTCTGTTGATTAAAGCAGTTGCCGATCAGGTGATTTCCCAGAGGAATTTTGATTTTCTCCTAGAAAAGAACCCCACAATTCCAATTTTCAATTTTTTTCCCAAGATTCATAAAAATGTATTTTTTTCCCCTGGCCGTCCAATAATTAGTGGGATTAATTCTATAACAGCAAAACTCTCAGCTTTTATTGACTTGTACATGCAGAAGTATGCGCAGGAAGCCTTATCTTATGTGAGAGATACTAAATCTCTCCTACAAGAATTGGAAAATATCGAGTGGCGAGAAGAATTTGGCTGGGCAACTTTGGACGTTACGTCCCTTTATACAGTCATTAATAATAACCTATACAGTCATTAATAATAACCGGGGAATAGAGGCTATTCGATATTAAATGGATCAGGACATGACCATCTCTAATAATTTAAAGGAATTTATAATCAAGGGAGTTCAATTTATTCTAGAACAAAAATATTTTTTCTTTGAGGGCTCTTTTTAGTTACAAATTAGGGGGACCACCATGGGCACCAGGTTTGCCCCCAGTTATGCCAACACATTCATGAGGAAATGGGAAGACCATTTTGTGTGGGCTGGACATGGCTGGAGGGCATCCCTGGTGTTCTGGCGGCGATATATTGATGATGTGATTATTATCTGGGATGGAGACGAGACCTCTTTTGGTAACTTTGTAACGTATTTGAATCTGAAATTTACCCCGACATGGGAGAAAAAATCTATAAAAGAGAGGTATTTCAAATAATTTCGATTTCTCTTTTAAAACAAGATTTAATATTCATCATAACAAAATTAGGAGAATATTTCGAAAACACTGGCCTATTCTTCAATGTGACCCTGTAATGGGACAGTTATTACCCAATAATCCGAGAATGGTTTATTGAAAAAATTGTGTAAAAAAGAAACATATTGGATACATCGGTTGCAAACATTGGAACCGAAGGGGTTAAATGTGGATATAGATCTGGTTTGCTTTCTTTAATATTATGTATATACTGTGACTTTGGTGTTTAATATTGGTATTTTTTTATTATCTGTTTGTTTGGATATGTGGAGTTTTTATGTTTATATATTATTATTTTTTCATATTTTTATATTTTTCATATTTATTTTCTATATTTTTTCTGTATTTATTTGTATGTATGTCATTAAGGTGTTCAAGCATAGCTTTTTAATGGCTCAATATTGCTATTCAAAGGAATTTGTATAGAGCTATTTAAGTTCTATTGTTATTCAGGTATATAGCTTATGGGCTTTTTGATTGATATTATGTTTCCTTTTAGTGTCAATGACTAACTACTTTAAGACTAATGAGGACTTTCATAAGTATAGGAATTTGCTAACTACGCATGCGCAAGAATGACCATTGAAACACACGGAAGTTAATATACGTTTGACGTGAAGACATCGCTGGAACGCACGGAAGTGCCGTGTGAAACGCTAACATCACTTCCGGTGACGCGGAAGAAGCCGAAAGTGGGAAAATCAACTTCGCACAGCTGATATGCCGCAGGATGGTGACCGGTCCAGAACTGAATGTGATCACACCCACTACACCACCAATAGGAATAGGAGTTGTCCTATATATTGGGACTGTGGGAGGGGGGAGGGTATAGCGGGAATTTCTTGTATTATACGGATTTTTTCTGTATTTTTTATTTAATTTCTGTTTTAACTTAAGAGGTCCCTGAAGAAGTTCTGATTGAACGAAACGCGTTGGACCAGTGCCTTTTAATAATAAATATTTTTTTTCTACTGCTACTTTTGTTCCTGCTCTACTTTGGTTTCCAGATCTCTGAATCCAGTGGATCCAGCTTAACCCCCCTATAGGATTAGGGGTGGTACCTTGAAAGCGCATTTATTATCTACATCTTGTGAGTGCTTCTGATAGCGTGTCTGTTGTAACATGCATATTATGGTCTTCACTATGTATTGTTAATCTTTTACTTTTACTATACCACTAAAGAAAAATTCTTACAAGCATCCAAGCTACAACCTGAATTACCGAACCGATTTACAGGAGTAATGTTATACATGGACCTCTCAGCAGCTACTCTCTTAAAGCGTAAAAGTTTCCTGCTTATCACAAAGGCATTGAGAGATGCCAACATACTGTACAGATGGGGATACCTGACTCGCCTCCTGCTGAAACATAATGGCGTGGAACACCACATCACCAATGCAGAAGAAGGCCGACAACTTCTGACAGAATGGAATATACAGCTTCAACCATCTGGAACTTCAGCCCAACCTAAGGATGCCCACTCCTCACCCACAAGAGTGACTAGGGACTGGCAGACGGTAGCAACCGCAAAATGACTGCTCCAAATCTACCCGTAAACACACCTGCAAACCTCCTGCCGGTTAGCGGCATGGTAATGTATTGCCTCTGCACATATGTTCTAATGTTTACTTGTTCCACCGTTATGTTTTCTTTTTTTTTTTTTTTCTTTTGCTATGGTTACTGGGAATTGTCTGGGTTTAGCGGGCTACCACCTCCCACGAAAGCGTATAAATTAATCAGGGAAACTGATGCTAATATAGGTATGCTTCCTTGGGTCAACCCGGGCAAAAGAATAGCCATGATGTTTTACTGATAGGGCCTGACCCCCTCCCGGGCCGGTATATGCCTGCTAGAGAAGTGTTGTCAAGGCGCCCTCGGACAGGCATCAGTGGCTCTGTCCCAACAACACCACATTCAGGGAATAAAAGACCAAGGGTCTCTGAGATGATACTCTAATTATACCACTAGCAAGGTTGCACGTAGAGGGGCTATCCACCTCCACTCCCCTCGTCTCACTTGAGTCATGACTCAGCCATTGCAACGCATCTGCGCTGCTATAGATGGCCTACTGTACATAGTTCTTACCCTCTCTCTTCCCTGTTTAACTGCCCCTTCCACCCAATCCACACTCACCTGTAAACAGTCACAAATAACCAACCGTGTTACATGTGAGCATGACCGGCTCGCAAATAGCATCTTTCCGCTAAGGGTTACCTTCTGCTGCTCAAACGCTCTAATACTACTCATTAGCATTAATGATTCCACTCTATTAGCAACCATCTAATTACATGCAAATGGGAATAAAAATAATGTCCATCAATATTAAAGGTCTAAATTTGCCCAATAAACGGAGACAAGCCCTGACAGAAGCCAGAAAACAAAAAGCGCAGGTCACCTTCTATCAGGAGACCCATCTTTAATGGGGTAATCGTCCAAAATTTGGTTCGGCTCACTTCCCGCATGACTACCACTCCTGCTATAATAAAAAAAAAAAAAGGGGAGTATCAATACTGATAAGCAATGATGTCTCCTTTCAACTAGTCAAAAAACTCTGGGACAAACATTGGAGGTACTAATTACTATAATGCTACCTCAATAATGAACCATACACCCTGATTAATATATACAGACCCCACACCAACCAAAGTGTATTCCTAAACAAAATCTTTGCCCTGGCATCCCTCCATAAGTTCGGGGAGATAATAATAGGAGGTGACACCAATTTCTTGATGGACAGCACACTGGACACCACAGCCAATACTAAGGTAACTCCATCCACAGCACATAAGCTCTCTACCAAGGCTACGGCCAGATGTACACAAATATTACAACACAACTATCTTGACCCCTGGAGAATACTGCACCCCACAGATAGGGACTACACTTTCCACTCTATGGTACACAACACCTACACTAGGATAGACAGATTCCTCATACCCTCCACCGCAATCAACAACGTTCAACAAGCAGACATAGGGCTAATTACTTGGACGGACCACGCACCTATTACATTGACCATACAAGAACGCTTCCCTACCCTAGGCACAGGCACATGGCGACTCAACGATTTCCTATTGACTGACCCCAAATTCTGACCTACTTTGACACAAACACTACGGAAGACTGCTCGATTGAAACAATATGGCAGGCACACAAAGCAGTAATCCGGGGACTGTTTATCAAACAAGCCAGCTACACAAAGAAACAGAGAATCAAACAGTACACTACATTAATAAAATAACTTACAGCATTAACTCACAGCAACAAAGTACGCTAAAGACACAAATCCTAGACATTCAGACTGAGCTTAGAAACATGGAACTTGAAAAGACGACATATCTCCTAAGGCGATATAAATAAAAAATTTCTGCCCAAGGTAACAAAGCGGGGTCATTGCTAGCCTCACAACTAAATGCGAAAACACGCAACTCCAAGATCGCATACCTCCACACAAAACAGGGCTCAAAAATACTAAACCCCCAAGATATTGTCAATGAATTCGCTTCTTATTACAGTGACTTTTACAACCTTGCAGATTGTAAGATCTGACAATGTGTCTTGCAGATTGTCTGACGACACCCCCTACCATAGAGACCATTCAAGCATTTCTCACAGATCTTCACCTACCACAACTGACACAGGCCGATATAGACTCTTTGACACAGCCATTCAAGGAAGAGGAAATTAAATGGGCCATACACAACCTACCTAAACACAAAGCACCAGGCCCGGATGGCTACACAAACAAATACTACTAAACATTTGCCGACACCCCAGCCCCACACCTGACAGTACTGTTCAACGCCTGTTACTCCAAAGGCCAAATACCAAATGTTAATGGCCCACATCTCCACACTCCCCAAACCAGAAAAAGAACCCACACAATGCCAGAACTTCAGACCCATCTCGCTACTCAATTGAGATGTAAAACTATATGCTTAACTGCTGGTGAACCGTTAATGGCCCACATCTCCACACTCCCCAAAACAGGGAAAGAACCCACACAATGCCAGAACTTCAGACCCATCTCGCTACTCAATGGAGATGTAAAACTATATGCTAAACTGCTGGCGAAGCGTCTGTCCACAATCCTCCCCTACCTCACACACAATGACCAATCTGTCAAACACAGACAGGGATCAGATAATACCAGAAAATTGGTAAATATTCTCTCATATGCAGTCAAATAACAAGGAAGGCCTTCTCCTCGTTCTTCTCCTCGTTGCTTGATACATGGCAGGGAGGGGGGCTCTCCTTCCCTGGTTGTCTAGTGGCATTGGCAGTTCAGTGGGGGGGGGGGGGGCGGGCTGTGGGGGCTGCAGAGAGTTTACTTACCTCTCCTGCAGCTCCTGTCAGCTCTCTTCTTCCATTCAGCACGTCTTTGTTCCATTAATTCGCCATAGATTGTGTTTAGTTGGGATCTCTTGTGTTGGCGTTCTAAGAGTGCTATAGAGCGATATAGGTCAGTCATTTCCTGTATTGCTGCTTTCCTCTTTTGCGTGGCGATGCGTATAATTGTGCCGCGAATGACACTCTTGTGGGCTTCCCAAATGGATACTGGGGATATATCTGGAGTGTCATTTTCCCAGAAGTACTGTTCCAGCTCGTTGTTTATTTGCGTCTTGTTATCCAGGTCCATCAGGAGTGTCTCGTTGAGACGCCAGGTCCACATTGAAGGCCGGAATAGGGGAGACGCCAGTTCGACCCTCACCGAGCTATGATCTGACCATGTGGCTGGGTCGATGTCTGCTTTTTGAAGGTGAGAGAGTCCTTCTTGTGTAACAAAGAGGTAGTCAATGCAAGAATAGCGGTCGTGGAGTGGCGAGTAATATGTGTAGTCTTTAGTGGAGGGATTAAGTGTTCTCCAGCAATCGACTAACCTCAAAGATTCCAGCGCTCGACGTATAGTTCCGATGGTGCGTTGTGAGAGACAACTATGTCCCGTGCATGAGTCTAGCGTTGGGTCCAATGGAGCATTAAAATCACCCCCTACCAGGAGTATCCCATCTGTAAATTCGTCTAGGGCATGTAGTGCGTTCCTTAGAAAGGAAGCTTGATTCCTGTTGGGAGCATACACTGTCGCTAACGTATAGACTTTATCTGCTATGATGCCTTTTAGGAAGAGGTACCGCCCCATTGAGTCCTGTTTGCGTTCTAGTTCCCTGAATGATAGCTCGGCAGCCAGGACAATGGCCACTCCAGCTTTGTGGGCTAAGGGGTGGTTGGAGAAGTATGCGTCCGGGTAGTGTTTATTTCGCATCTTCGGTGCCGAACCCTCTCTAAAGTGGGTTTCCTGGAGCATGGCCACCGTGATGTGCTTTTTCTTCAATTCTCTAAGAAGATGTGTCCTGCGTTCAGGGGTGTTCAGGCCTCTGCAATTTTGGGTGAGCACTCGCAGGGGCGTGTCGCGATAGGCCATAGCGTCTATGGGCACAACAAGACGTCCCAAGTCGTGGAAATCTGTTAACCCTGTGTCGTGTGGTTCTCGGATCCCCAGCACAGATCAGTACAGGGAGAGTGGGGGTGGGGAGCAAGGGGTAGAGAGAAGGAAAAGAAAAAAGAGAGGGGGAGGGAGGGAGGAGTAGTGAGTGGAGTGCCGGAGCGGGGTTCCACCAGGGTTGGAGGCCTTATCAGAAGTAGTCAAAAGAGGGCTATGTTGTGTAAAAAGAGGAGTCCCTCAGAGAGGTGGAGATCCTCGTAGATATCGGGTGTGTCCCGAATCTAAGCCCCCCGTCCTGAGAGGGGGGGGGGGATTCTCGTGCCACAACCAGCACCAGTAGGTATTCAACCCGGGACCTGCCCAGAGATCGAGGGGACCCACAGCCTGGTCGTGCAATCCGAGCACGAGTGTAAAATGTGGGTAGCACGGTACAGGCGCTGCCCAAGAGAGATAGTAAATGAGAAGTATAATAAGAAGAGTAGAATAATCCGCTCTTCCCAGGCCCTCTGTTCTAGTTACCAAGCTTGCAGCAGCTTCGTGTGTGGTTGGTCGTGTGCATAACACATGTTCTTATAGCATTTACATATATATTTGAACTTTGAATATTACAACATTGTGAGTAGATAAACCATTTAACATTGCTAACTCCGGTATCATCCCTATTGTCCCTGCCTAGTCCCTAGACGACAGACCATCTTTTGCTTGCATCAAGACATATTCCCCACCCCGATCCACCTCCTCCCCACTACCCAGTAGGCCTTGGAAGTTAGAATCTCCCTATGATAGTGCACAACCCCCACCCCCACCCCCCCGGCCCCTCCGCCAGTCCCTACAGTGGGTCACCGGTCTAAGTCAGTGTACTCTATTGGGTCCAGGCTCCTAGGTGATTGTACGTGGGCCATTCGTATCTATGGTGCACATCACCCCCCGGGTGTAGTGGTGTATGAACTACGCCCCCGCTGTTAGCCGACCAGACAAAATGTGTTCCCGAGCTTAGTGTTCCATGACCAATATTTATACAGCGGTGGATATACCCAGCTGTTTTTCTTTCTTTTCTCTGTGTTTATTCATTTTTTTTTTTTTTTTTTTTTTTATTATTTATTTATTTATTTATTTTCCCCCCTCCCTTCTGTTGTCCTTTATTAAATTATTAGTATCATTATTTACCCCTCATTCCCCTCCTCTCTCTGTTATTAATTAATCAATTATAGTATAGTTCCCCGTTCCCCCCCCTTCCCTTATCATTCCCTCCCACCCCGTCCCCCTCATACTTTAATGTCTATTTGCTTTTAAGTCATATAGGAATTACGGGTAAGTAACACAATGTCCAAGAACGGTTGGTGCTGATTGCCGGTTGTCCGGCCATGTTAGATACTATGGAGAAGAGTACAGGGGTCGGCCGACACTTGCGCTACTCTGCATCGTCAGATCCCCCTCTACCTCTATGCCCGGAGCCACTCCACTATTTCCCATGGGCTTATTTTACTGCGGAGAAATCCATTGTGGACTCGTGTCTATACTTAAACTGAGAGCATTTAAATATTAATAGCCATTTGTTAGAGGCCGCCTTCACAGGTTCACAGTGCAGCGTTCAGGTTCAAGGCCCAAACGTCAAGGAGGAGTCAGGCAGCGAGAACCCAGATATCTGTCCCCACAGACCCCCATCATCCCCCGCCCAACAAAAACGGGTATGGCCCCACCCGGGGAAAGACGGATTGTGCACCGCGGGGGGGAAGGAAGAGTCTCGTGTTATTTGGAGAAATAATCCTGTGTAAGGAACCCAGGTGTTTGCCCCCAGACCCGTGGGCCCCCCACCCAAATCCCCCTATCGGGTTTAGACATCGTACCTGGCGGAGTTCCGTGTGCTTCTGTTATACATTGTCCCGGACAGGGGTGGTCAGGGTGCCCCGGTGGGAACCAGGGGCGGATAGTCACCAAAAGTGCCAGCGTAGTAGTTGGAGCAGAGGGGTCCCTCAGGTGGATCAGGTATCTCCGCTATTTGTGTGGTGTTGGTCGTCGTCGTGGGTATGCAGGGGCCTCTATTCCTCCGGCAAGGTCGGGTCTCTGCGCCTCCCGGACGCCTGGGCCGGCGGGGGTCCTGCTCCCCTGCTGCTGGCCCCTCTCTGCGATCTCGGAGGTATGTTTGGTGGTCCCAAAACCCAGTTGGGCACCGTCAGTGGCGGAAGGTTCAGTGCGGCCAAGAAACCCGGTATTTCTTCGGGCCATCTGAGTGGCAGCCAGCTATTGTTATGTCGAGCCATGAGGGCGAATGGGAACCCCCATTTGTAGGCGATATTTCTGTCTCTCAAAGCGGCAGTCACTGGGCGGAGTGCTCGACGAGCTTCCAACGTTATAGGGGATAGGTCATTATATAAGGCGACCTGTGCTCCCCTGAAGGGCCAGGTCGGCCTGTCGCGTGCTTTTCTCATTATGGCATCCTTCACAGGAAAAGAATGTAGACAACAGACAAGGTCCCTAGGTCCGTCTTCCAGAGCTCGGGGTCGCAGCGTTCGGTGGGCCCTCTCAAATTCAATGGGCCTTGGGGTAGGTGACTGAAGTATGGATTGGAAGAGCTCTGTCAGAGTCTCCTCCACGTTTTCCGCATTCTCCGCCTCCAGTATTCCGCGGATGCGGATATTGCACCTCCTGCCCCTATTGTCGACATCTTCAAGGTGCCGTCTCATGGCCAGTATGATTCCGCCCTGGCGTGCCACCGCGGTGTCCGCTGATGTAAGGCGCGCGGTGAGGGCCGTATTTGCCTCCTCCAGGGCGGTGATGCGGCCTGCGTGCGAGGCGACCTCAGAGCGGATTCCCGCCAACTCAGCTTTCATCGTGTCCTGGATGGAGGTTATGAGTATGTGCAGGTCGGCTTTTGTGACCACTGAGGCTGCTAGGTTTCGTAGCTCGCCCTCTATGCGTTCGAGGGTCGGGTTGCTGGACTCCGCCGGCGGCACCGGCGCCATTTTGGGGCTTCCCGGTTCCCCGCTCGTACCGGATTGCGGCTGCAGGTAATCGTCCAGATGCCTTTGTTGCGTATTCCTCGGGGTCTGGGGATGTTCCGGGCGTTTTGTACGACCCAAACCACCTAACGTTTCCCAGCAGAACATTACCTAGAGCATAACATTGCCTCCGACGGCCTACTTTCTTCCCATAGTGCATCCTGCTGCCATCTCTTCCCTAGGTAATCAATGCACACGCATCTGGCCAACCACCTGCTCTAAAAGAAAAATTGATTAATCAGACCAGCCAACCTTCTTTGATTTCTCCATGATCCAGGCCTGACACTCATGACCCCATTGAAGGCACATCCAGCAGTGGACAGGGGACATCAGTCTATTGTTATGCAGCCTTGTATGAAGCAAACAGTGATGCACTTTGCACTCTGACACCTTTTTTTCATGGTCAGCATTAAGTTTTTCAGCAATGTGAGCTACAGTAGCTCTGTGTTACTTGACGAAACTGGCTAGCCTTTCGTTCCCACATGCATCAATGAGCCTTGGGCGCCCATGACACAGACAGTCTTTTAGCACTAGGTACTAACCACTGCATACTGAGAGCATCCCACAAGACTTGCTGTTTTGGAGAGGCTCTGACCCAATCGTCTACATGTTGCTATTTGACAGTCACTCATAGATCACTTTGCTTGCTTCAAACACATGAAATTTAAGGAACTGACTGTTCACTTGCTGCCTAATATATCCCACAACTTGAGAGATGCAATTGTAATGATATAATCAATGTTGTTCACTTCACCCGTCAGTGGTTTAAATGTTGAGGCTGATCAGTGTACATTATGTAAGAGGATTAGAAAAGAAACATAACATATCCCCCCACAGACATAGGGCACTGTGTGAGACATTGGTTATTTAACCATCATCCCCCAGTCCACGGAAAAGGGGAGCCAGCAGCCATAGCCCACATAAGAGCATTTGTCCTTTAACCGTTACACAGTGTGGTGAAAATCTCCTTTACTCTGTGAGTGTACTTTTTTTTTTTTTTTTTTTTTTTTTTTTTATAATGTATTATTCTGAATGCCTATTATAGTGGGTATAATTATATTGACATGTTTGTGGAAAAGAAAACTCTCCATGCTTACAAATACACATTATTGTTAGCAATATAACGCTTTAGTCAATTTCAAAATGTCTTTTTGTTAGATGAAAACTGCCTTTAAATGTATTAAAAAAAAGACCAACCATGAGTTATTTTATTATAAAAATTTTTAATGAGATTTAGCCTGTAAACATCTAATATGGCAGATTTGTGGCTTTTGTGCTGTGTTTCAATCCCCTTAGCATAGCAGGATTTACCAGATGCCTTGAAACATTTGTGTGTGCTTCCAGATGAAATCCAGCAGACGCTGGCAAGGAAGCTTCTATCGGCACAGAATCAGGCAGCAATTAATGTTTCTAATTGTGGCTCGAGGGTATAAGAGTCATGTCGCAGGAACAGAGCAAGATTCATTAATCAGTAGGCACAGACAGTGTGAGTATGCAACATATAGATTACTATTGTGGTTACTGTGGATAAATCCCTCGAAATGGAGCATTGTAACAATAATAGTACTCTAAATCCTTATACTTGTGTGGACTATGGATAGATTGTAAGCATCACCTTCTGACATTGTATTAGATGGAGTTATTTTCATTTCAATGTAAACGGAAGTAACATATCACATGTGTGCAAGTAGTGGCGATTTGTGTAGTGCTCTTATGTAACCCCCTTATATTCCAAATAACACAACATGAAACGTAACTGGTGAAAATAGGCCACATCTTTTATTAAAATTGTTTTACCAATCAATATTACCAATATTAAGTTTGAACATAAATACAATATAACTTAAAATATACTACAGAAACATACCCGTCCTTGCCAACCAATTATCCGTAACCTCAGAACTTTCCTGGGCGCTTGTCCTCCCCCCTCGATCCAACCAACACTGGCCACAAAACCTGAACTTCCACCAACACCATGCTAACCACTAGTTGGCCATTGGCTCAGTGGGCACGTCTGTAACAACCCATACCTTAATTTCACTGAGGCTAGGTGAGGGATCAGCCCAGATTTCCTTTACACCCATTGGACTCCCCAGTCCAACCCACGATTGGCAAGAACACCCTCACGCCTGCTGTGATAAAAGGCAAGTGAAAGCAACACAGAACAAACAAACATAAAATTAAACAACAGAAATCAAAGGAGGGAGAGAGGGAAAAAATTCCTAGCTGCTTATAAAGTGGCAGGAGAGAGGGAAAGAAATTGTCTCTTTTTATATTCCCCCATTCTGCCAATTACCCACCCTTGACCACAGCCAGCACCACCCTATCACTCTCTCCTTCCTCAACCCACCACCACACTCAGATGCCCCTTCATTCGGCTAGCTCTGCTTGCCTCCTCAGGTTCTTTACTACAGTGACAATTTCAAGTACTCCAAGTACAAATAGAGTAGCAACTAAGTAGAAATGAGAATATAAATATAGTAATTGTAGGAAAATTTGCTGTGATGTGTCAAATTGTCTAAAGGAGTCACTTAAGAGTTTCCAATTTAAAGGGACATTCCTGGCACAATACAACTGTAATGCATTTGTTAGATATTGAGTTCATTAATATGCATGCTGAAATCTTTATAGTTTTTGCACAAAATAAATGTATAGCAGACTACTCACCATAAGCCTGCCCTCCAAGTACATCCCCGTCATGAGAGAAAGACTTCCTTATCAAAAGAATGCACGCAGTCTATGTCCCGACAGCACTGAGTGAGCTGTTTTTAAATCACAACCCGGCTGCAGACAGTCAGAAAAACTATAAACAGGTAGTGATATCCCGACTATATGTCTCCCTGGGTAGTCTCTTCTTCTAATGCATGTTGTTTTGTTGTTCAGATCATTTAGTACTGTCAGTGGCCGAGCTGTGTACATACCTTTTTGATAAGGAAGCCTTTTTCTGGCATGAGGGGGTGTGGCTAAAGAGGCTGACATATGCAGCATTTTGCTAAATATTTAGTTATCTTATGCAAAAACTATAAAGATGTGAGCATGCAAAAAATACAGCATACTAATAAAGCCAAAAATCATATGCATTAAAGTAGCATCAGAGTGTCTAAGATATTTACTGCTACATGTGTATAAAGAATACGGTTTTCATATTCAGATGTTGTCCTTAGAACATTTTCTACTAGTTATTTTATAGAAAGTACTTATGTTGACTACATTGAACTAGAAACAAGGCAGCCCACATTCGATCCATAACAAAGATAATGAGGGGGTGATATTTCTGTAAGAGGCTGTAGTGTGTTCCCCAGTAGGCTTAGAATCTTTAGAGTATAGACTTTCAACTTTAAACTTCCTCCCCAGTACGCCCACAAGATAAAACAATAAATTACACAGACACTGAATATGCGCGACTTGAAATTAATATTAATTTAAAACATAAATTAACTTAAATATTTTCAGACAAGCAAGATTCTATCAACAAACCCACAAAAAAGGCTTACAGGTGGCTTCAAATAAATAATCATTGCAAATCATTGCATACTTGCAAAGGGCATGGCACTAGGACCATGCAGAATGCACTTCAGCAGAACTGTGAGCTGCCTAATGTCAATTCTATGCATATTTTACAGACAGAAAAAAATATTCCCATTGTAGGCACTCTGGCAGCATTTAGCAGACCTCTGTCCCACCCTGCAGGCACTCTTCTCTTTCTCAACGTTTTCTTTTGTTTTTTTAATTATCAAATTGTCCTTCACTCTGAGCTGGCAAAATGGTCCAATCACAGGCTTCTAATAATAAATTGAAAACACACATTTTCTTCAAAAGGTTGGAGTAACCATTTAAATGTAAAGAATATCTGAACACATTATCAACAATTGGCCCGAAAGGCAACTGATAATCTGAATAGACATTGGCTCTGGAAAAAATTGACATGGGTCAATCCTTGCTTCTCTTTTCTATGGTAACTGTAACCCATGAACCTATGAAGGCCACTTAATAGAGAGGTCAACAAATACCTTCACTTGTCGGCAGTTGGTACTGCTGTCCAAATAGCAGCTAGCTAAGTGGGTGTTCCTTGAAATTCCTTTCTTTAAACGAGACTAGACAATTGGATGCTCACAGAAAATCTTTTCCAAAGTCCAGACTACTGGGGGGGCGGGGAGGAGGGGAAGGAGGGTTGGGGGGAGGGCGACCAGAACTAAGGAGACAGTTTTTTTTTTTATTATTTTGACAAATACACATAATGACTGAATTATGTTAATCTACGTTTTAGCTAGCCAACTAGCACATAGAAAAAAAAAATCTTAGTGGTCCTAAACTACAGTCAAAATATTTTTTTCAACTTAAAAACAAGTGAGGTTCTACCCCAAGTTCCCCCAAGGATGAGTCTCCATTCCTTGCTACAAAACAAAACCCCAATGAACATCTCTAAACAATGGAGGTTTTAAGAACCAATTTAAAGCAGTGAAAGGCAAGCTCATCTCTCAGCATTAAAGGGACACTGTAGGCACCCAGACTGTCACTGGGGATGGAAGACAGACGCTATGTGTAGGTCCCCAGATTCCTCTTGTGTTTTGGTCACCCTGTATTGGCGCAGGGTATGTTGAATGTATTGCTTGTCTGTGCCTTTCTCCCTCCCTTTTTTCTTGTCCTATTGTTTCCCCAGGGACACTGCCAGACCAGTTTAAACTAGCTGCCCTGTCCTTCGTCAATCTCCCATCAGCCCAGGCTATTGTCTGACTCCATCCTTCCTTGTACTATAGTAATCTATGCACCCTATTGCATGTTATGAGGCTGTTGGGGACTTAAAATATGTGTGCTATGTCTATTAAAGTTAGTTGTTGTTTTAACCTTCACCAAGTGTTGTATGGTGTTTGGTACAGGGTGGAAAAGGCCCTCAGTGATCCCAGTCAAGCCTCGGTGACTGGAGCTAAAGTGCTCCAGGTTCCCTGATAGCTACGAGGAAGCAGACTTGGTGGAGGTACTTGGTCAGAGTACTGGAGCTCCGTCACACAGACCACTTCAGCTCATGGAAGTGGTCTGGGTCCAATGCCCTATGTCCCTTAACCCTACAGTGGTAATTATTGCAGTTTCTGAAAAACCTTTGGTTTGTTATCTGACACTGGACGTCTTCACGCTCTGCATGAGTACCTCCACTGTCAGATTTTACTAATGCTTTCCTATGGGGAAATCCTAATGCGACCACGACCATTGCATGCACATTGCATGCACATTAGGTCTCCCCTGCCGGGTGAGGTAGTTGGGGGAGGAGCATGGGCGGAGCCTTACCCAGCGCCTAGGAACATTGGCACTGGATTCAGGTGAGTGACTGAAGGGGTTTTATCCCGAACTAACAAATGTGCACCAAATTAAATAGTTTTTTTTCTATTCAACAAATATTTAAAAACAGCTTAATTATGCTAGTTATTCACTTTGCCAGTATCTTTACGATCTTCTGTCCAAATTAGATTTGACTCTCAGGCAAGCACATGGCTCATTTGCATTTCATGGATTTTATACCCTTTGCCATCCCAGGGATTACAGGGTGGAGTATACAGGGCCTTGCAAAAGTACACACACCCCTTGGCATTTTTCGTGTTTTGTTGCCTCACAACCTGGAATTAACATGGATTGCTTGAGGATTTGCATCATTTAATTTACAGATCATGCCCACAACTTTGAAGATTTTTTTTTATTTTTTATTGTGAAGCAAACAACAAATAGGACAAAATAACAGAAAAAGCCAATATGCATAACTATTCTCCCTTCCTAAAGTCAATACTTTGCAGAGCCACCTTTTGTGGCACAGCTCCAAGTCACTTTGGGTAAGTCATATCTTACCACATCTTACCACTGGGATTTTTGCCCATTCCTCCTTGCAAAATTGCTCCAGCTCCTTCAAGTCTGACCACAGATTTTCTATTGGATTGAGGTCTGGGCTTTGACTAGGCCATTCCAACACATATACATTGTGGCGAAACCGACCTCGCCACGTGTCCTTGGAGGGGGCTGATTGCCCGCCTCTTGCCTTTGGACTATGGAC
This sequence comes from Pelobates fuscus, assembly GCF_036172605.1. NCBI lineage: Eukaryota > Metazoa > Chordata > Amphibia > Anura > Pelobatidae > Pelobates > Pelobates fuscus. Next base: position 250,103,624 of record NC_086317.1, on the reverse strand, counting down.
CAGACTTTATGGGAATGTGATACCCCAGATAGCCATACCATGGAGCCTATTCATATAATGAAAGACTATGGGAAAGACTTTAGCTCCATGGCAATTGTACTGTGTGAGTAGGATCTGCGCGCTATTCGGTAGTTTTGTGCGTGCAGATCCCAGCTATCTGGGGATAGGTGAAATGTCTGTGTGTTATGTGTAAATGTGACTTTATGTATTTTAAAGTGTTTTATGTTGTTTTGCAACCATGTGGTTAATGGAGTCTGCCTTTAGTCCTGGGTAATTGGATTACTTCTCCAATTAAGTCCAGGGCAGAAGGGAGGAAACCAGGGTGCATTGTGGGGATGTTTTTCTGCCAGCCAGAAAGGAACAAAAGATACTTTTAGTAACTTTTAAACCCCTGGTCGGATTCATGCCATTTTTTAATATGTTGTTCCCCTGAATGGATTGATTGTGGATATGTATTTTTATGTGAATGTGATGTATGGTTTTAAAGTTATGAAAGTTGTGTAAAAGTATATTTTACACTGTATGCATAATGGGATTATGTGTCACAATAAGGGGAGGGGATGTGTGGGATGTAACATCTATGTCATTGGTTCTTTTATGCCTCCCCCTGGGTGTGGCCTGTATGTGTGAGTTGGAAATAAAAGCCAGGCTGGATGAGCCAGTCCAGAGTTCTATTTTTACCCTCAACTTGAGTCCTGTCTCTTATTGGGGGAATCTGCTACAAGGGATTGCTATGCTAGGCATATTCCCTTGCTATAATCACTGAGCTCTTGTAAGAGCTTGTTCCTGCTTCGTTCTGAAGGGAGATAGCTGCAGCCTGCGGTGCTTATGGTGTCTGGTGGAGTGCTTGGAGTCCTCTGGAAGCGCTAGGAGCATCCATTAACGGAGGTACCCAGTCGGGGTGCCAGGTGATCCGTTACATACATGTTTCCCCTTAAACCACTCAAGTGTTGCTTTAGCAGTGTGTTTGGGGTCATTGTCCTGCTGGAAGGTGAGCCTCCGACCTAGCCTCAAATCACGCACAGAGTGGTACAGGTTTTGCTCAAGAAATTCCCTGTATTTAGCACCATCCATATTTCCCTCAACTCTGACCAGTTTCCCAGTCCCAGCTGCTGAAAAACATCCCCACAGTATGATGCTGCCACCACCATGTTTCACTGTGTGGATGGTGTTCTCTGGGTGATGTGTTGGGTTTGCGCCAGATATGGCGGAGTGCTAGCACCCATGTGCTGCACAGGATCCAGCTGATTCCCCTCACCGGAAGTGACAAGGGTAGGGGATTTTCACGGGTAGGGAAATTTGATAGAACACCTGCCTAAACCTGTCTGCTCCTTCACACTGCAATACATGAGGAAGCTACTGAGGGAGGGAGCAGGAAATTAGATTTTAAGCCTCTCCCCTCCCTCAGTAAGGGAAATGGATATTTTTGGAGAGAGGGAGATGAAGCATGGAGAGGAGAAAACTGTAGCTGGGGAAAGAGGTAAATAGAGCTGGCAAGGGAGAGAGGTTATTTAACCTGGGAGAGAGTGAGGTGGAGCTGGATGGGAGAGAGGGAGATGAAGCTGAGAGGGATGGAAGGAAGGAGGAGGTGATTGACCTGGGTCAAAGAGTGAGAAGGAGCTGGGAAAGTGTTTGAGGGAACTAAGGATTGAGAGGGGTATGGAAGGGAGAGAGAGGGAGATGAAGCTGGGGGAAAAGGGATATGGAGCTGGTTGAGGAGAAGGAGATAGAGCTTGGTGTGGTTGAGGAAGATGGAGCTGGGCATAAGAGGGCGCTAGAGGGAAGAGAGGAAGATGGAGCAAGGGGGAGAGACGGAGATGAAGCTTGGAGAGAGAAGGAGGAGAAGGAGATGGGGAAAGAGGGAGACAGAGCCAAGGGGTGAGAGGAGAATGGAGGGGAGAATGGGAGATGCAGCTGGGGAAGAGACAGAGGTGGAGCTAGGGGAGAGAAGGAAATGTTGCCTGTAAGCAGAGGCTTCAAGAGCAACAAGGCCACCACCAGGAGGGTAATCTGTCAAAGGTACCGACAATGCTTTGGGTGTGCATGCTTGTCAGTGTGTCTGGCATTAAGAATTATGCTGTGAGTGTATGTCTGTCTGGCAGTTTGTATATGGAAGTGTGTGTGTGTGTATGTGTGTGTATCCCTATACAACATCATATAAAAAACAAGACATGATTTATTTTACAAAAATAAAGCCAAAATGCAAAAGCATACCAAACTATTCTAGAGTCAAATGTGACGCCATATGTTCAACATGTCAAGCTTGACCAAAATTGGGTCATTCAACAGGACAATGATCCCAAGGTAAAACAGGAAGGAGTCCCCACACCAGGGCTGGCGCGTCCATAAACAGCCCAGGCAGCCACCACAGTGTCACGGCACAGCCCGAGCACAGCAAGGCGTGGCCACCCCTTTAAGAGACCTGGCTGGGTTTGAACTCACAGCTCCAGCATCCCACTCAGGTTCTCTGCCATGACAGGGAGCTTCAGTATCTGTCTGCCTTATTCTGCTTCCTGACCCCTTGCCTGGATTAAGCAGTGCTGATCCACATGTAGCCCTTTTCCAATTAGGATCAGCTGCATCTAATTAACAGGCTGTAAAAACCAGCCATGCCTGAAACCGAAGATCTGGTAATTTTGCCTGTTTGGTGTTTCCTGCCGGATCTCTGCTTCGCTACTGACTGATTTCCTGGACTCTGACCTCTGCCTGCTTTACTGACTACGTAACTCCACTGCCAACCCTGACTTCTGCTTCTCATCTGACACTGCCTTTGGATTTCCTCTTAATCTGTACTGCGCTTTTGTTTTTTGCCTCCATCCTGTGCCATCTCCTGCAACTGGGCTCCAACTCTTGGTAAACTGTTACAAAAATCTCCAGGTGACTGTTACACACAGCATGGGGGCACAGCAATCCAAATACCCAGCCCCTGGCCAGAGACTTGGATTTTTAAATATTTTAGTCAGAACAAAACAGGAGCTGCTGTCCGTCCGCCCACCCACCCCTTAGAAGCCCAATACTTGTGGTTTCACATAGCCATGCCTGTGCTACAGCACTCTGCTGAAGCCCAACACGAAGTTGCAGGACCTCCCTGAGGGTTTGTAACGCCCTGCAGCAGTTCATTGGCTGCATACTACAAAGCTCCGCCCCCAATCAGCCCTCCCACTGTACCTAGTGTAATTGGAGAGCAAGGGAGTGGAAAACAAGCTCCCACTCTGAAGGCAAAATGCTGCAGCTCCCCATAGGTAGGAATAGCCACAGCATGCAGACTTATTGGTAATACAGGAAGGGAGGGATGGTGTAGAGCTGCCAGGAAGGGGAATTAGTAGTATTGAGGAGATTGGTGTACACTGTGTGCTGAGGAGCTACTAAGGGGTACTGGTACTGTGTGTGTTGTTGTTGTCTGTGTGTCAGAAGGTAAATGTGTGACTGAGTGTGTGTCTGCATGCTTGATTGTAAGTCTGTTTCGGAGTATGATTTTATGCATCTGTGTATGTGTGAGTGTGTCTATAGGAGTGCATCTGTGAATGTATTTATGTCCCTATCTGTGAGTGTTCTGTGTGACTCTATAACTGTGTTAAAATCTTTAAAGGGAAACTCCAGTGCCAGGAAAACGATCCGTTTTCGTGGCACTGGAGGGTCCCTCTCCCTCCCACCCCCCAATCCCCAGTTACTGAAGGGGTGAAAACCCCTTCAGTCACTTACCTGAGGCAGCGGCGATGTCCCTCGCCGCTGCCCCCTCTTCCGCGCCGCTCCTCCTCTGTATTGCGTCGGCCGGTGGGTGAGATTGATCCCGCCCACCGGCCGAGGAGACCTAATGCGCATGCGCGGCAATGCAGCACATGCGCATTACGTCTCCCCATAGGAAAGCATTGAAAAATAATTTCAATGCTTTCCTATGGGGAAATGAGCGATGCTGGAGGTCCTCACACAGTGTGAGGACGTCCAGCGACGCTCTAGCACAGGTTTCCTGTGCTATGAAGGAGGAAGTGACCTCTAGTGGCTGTCTAGTAGACAGCCACTAGAGGTGGAGTTAACCCTGCAAGGTAATTATTGCAGTTTATAGAAAACTGCAATAATTACACTTGCAGGGTTAGGAGTAGTGGGAGTTGGCACCCAGACCACTCCAATGGGCAGAAGTGGTCTGGGTGCCTGGAGTGTCCCTTTAAGTGGGTGCAGATAGTGACCTTGTAAGGGGTTAATGTATTTAATTGCTAAGGGAAGATATGTCATGATTTGAATTGGGGAGATACAGGCACATTGTCTATAAATAAGGGATTCTAATTTTAGGAGTAAAAAGGGGTAATACTCTGGCCAATGTCATGTATGTACGTAGTGGGGAATCGTGATGCAGAATAAGAACAAAAACCTATCACCCCCAAATAATGACAGACAACGTAATTTGGATGAAACAGGCCACAGCAGTTATTAGAACATATAATAAAATACTGCATAACACATCCATAAAATATTTTAACCCCTTAACCCCTTCAGGACGGAGTCAATAGTGCACGTTCTGATCAAATCAAAACGTAAACAAAAACTGGAATTTGCGCTATATGTCTGTTCAACCGTAATTCACCTCTTTCATATTAAATGCACCCACACTTATTATATATCATTTTGTTCAGGAGAAACAGGGCTTTCATTTCATATAAAATATTTATATAAAACAAATTTTTAATTTGTAGTTCCGCCTCACATTTTAGCTGTAAATGTCATAATACTGTTTTACTGCAACAAAATGCACATATTTGTAATCAGCGATGTCTCACGGGTACAACAGTACCCCCCATTAACAGGTTTTATGGTGTTTTGGAAAGTTACAGGGTCAAATATAAAACGTTCCATTTTCAAATTGAAATTTGCCAGATTAGTAATGTTACCTTTGAGACGGTGTGGTAGCCCAGGAATGAGAATTACCCCCATAATGGCATACCATTTGAAAAAGTAGACAACCCAAGGTATTGAACGTGGGGTATGTTTAGTCTTTTTTAGTAGCCACTTAGTCACAAACACTGGCCAAAGTTAGGTTTCATATTTGTTTTTGTGTGAAAAAAGCAAAAAACTAATATTTGGCCAGTGTTTGTGACTAAGTGGCTACTAAAAATGACTGGACATACCCCATTTGCAATACCTTGGGTTGTCTACTTTTGCAAATGGTATGCCATCATGGGGGTAATTCTTATTCCTGGGCTACCATACGGTCTCAAATGCAACATAACTAATCTGGCAAATTTCAATGTCAAAAAAATGAAATGCAAGCCTTATATGTGACTCTCTAACTTTCCAAAACACCATAAAACCTGTACATGGGGGGTACTGTTATTCTCGGGAGATTTCACTAAACACAAATATTAGTGTTTTAAAACAGTAAAACATATTACAACAATAATATAGTCCATAAAAGTGCAGTTTGTTTGTAAAAAATGCAAAAAACGTCACTTTTACTTAAAATATCATCGTTGTAATACAATTTACCAGTTTTAAACACTAATATTTGAGTTCAGCGAGGTCTCCCGAGTAAAACAGTACCCCCTATATACAGGTTTTATGGTGTCTTGGAGAGTTACAGGGTCAAATATAGTGCTTGCGAATTAAATTCTCTGCACTTTCTCCCTGTGTTGTCAGGCATGTCAATCAAATTTTAATTAATCAAATGACATAATTATGTTAAAAATTACTTAAATATACATGTAGAATTTAAATATATATGCATTTATAGGTATTTAAATTCTACGTGTATACTAATGTAATCTTTTATGTAATTATATGTATTTATCTATATATATATATATATATTTGCGGTTATTTGTATTTTATATATAGATAGATATATATAGAATGTCATTCTAAGTGTATTCTGTTTCCAATATATATATATATATATTAATAACAAAATACAGTTAGAATGAAATTACATATGAATATATAATTTATTTAAAATTTTGTTTCAATATTTTATTTATTTAATTATTTATCTTATTTATTTATTATTTTAATTATACGTATATATATATATATATATATATATATATATATATATAATATATATATATATATGTAGATCTATTATATATAATATATATATACATATTATATATATATGTAACGTCATTCCAAGTGTATTTTAATACTAATATATATATTAATATTAAAATACACTTTGTATGACGTTACATATATATAATATGTATATATATTATATATATAATATATATACATATATTATATATATATATATATAAATACTTGTATTTTATTTTAACATGTGTATTTATTTTTTTTTTATATATACTTTCCTACCAGCAGGGGGACTGTCTAATATTTTAGACAGTCCCCCTGCTGGCAGATCCATAGCCAGCTATAGGGGGCCATGTGATCGCTCTTTGAGAGCGATCACATGGCCCCCGGGGGCCTCATTTGCCGGAGGGGGGCTGCCTGGGCTCTCAGGCAGCCCCCCAGAAGAGGATCGTGGCGGAGGTGAGTACACAGTACCTCCTGGGGGCTTCGTTCTATGCCGCCGCAACGGCTTTAAAGCCCTTTAAAGCCGCGATGGCATAGAACGCCGTAACGGCGTTAAGGGGTTAAGGACTGAGTCAAATGTAAACGTTGTGAACAAAACGTAAACAAAACCTGGCATTTGCGCTATATGTCTGTCCAACCGTAATTCACCTCTTTCATATTAAATGCACCCCCCCTTATTATATATAATTTTATTCAGGGGAAACAGGGCTTTCATTTAATATAAAAAATTTAGCGATGAAACATAATTTAATATGAAGGAAATGGGAGAAAATAAGAAATGTTGTTATTTTTTTAGTTCGACATGACATTTTAACTGTCAATGTCATAATACTGTTTGCTTTTACTGCAATAAAATATACATATTTGTATTCAGCAAAGTCTCACATGTAAAACAGTACCCCCTATGTACAGGTTTTATGGTGTTTTGGGAAGATACAAGGTCAAATATAGCACGTTACATATGAAATTGAAATTCGCCAGATTGGTTATGTTGCCTTTGGGACTGTATAGTAGCCCAGGAATAAAATTTACACCCATAATGGCATGCCATTTGCAATAGTAGACAACCCAAGGTATTGCAAATGGGGTATGTCCAGTCTTTTTTAGTAGCCATTTGGTCGCAAACACTGGCCAAAGTTAACGTTCGTATTTGTTTGTGTGTGAAAAATGCAAAAAACGCCAATTTTGGCCAGTGTTTGTGACTAAGTGGCTACTAAAAAAGACTGGACATACCCCGTTTGCAATACCTTGGGTTTTCTACTATTGCAAATGGTATGCCATCATAGGGGTAATTTTCATTCTTGGGCTACCATAGGGTCTCAAAGGCAACATAACCAATCTGGCAAATTTTAATGTGGAAAAAAATGAAACACAAGCCTTATATTTGATGCTGTAACTTTTGAAAACACCATAAAACCTGTACATGAGGGGTACTGTACTCGGGAGACTTCGCTAAACACAAATATTTGTGTTTCAAAACAGTAACAAGTATTTCAGCAATAATATCGTCCGTGTAAGTGCTGTTTGTGCGTGAAAAATACATGGCGATATCATCGTTGTAATACATTTTACTGTTTTGAAACACTAATATTTGTGTTCAGCAAAGAGTAGAACAGCACCCCCCATGTACAGGTTTTATGGTTTCTTGGAAGTTATAGGGTTAAATATAGTGCTAGCAAATTAAATTCCCTATACTTTCGGCATGGGTTGTCAGGCAGGTCCCGCTAATTGTAATTAATTAAGATACCTAATTATATAAAAATATTAAATAGATATATGTGTAGAATTAATATATGTATGCATATATCTATGTATATGTGTGTGTGTGTATATGTATATATATATATATACACACATACACTATCTGGGTGTATTTTACTATTAATAAATATATATATATATATATATATATATATTATCATATTACACATAGACTGATAATAATTATATATATATATATATATATATATATATATATATATATAATAAAAAAAATTTAAATACGTTAAAAATTAAAATAAAAAAATAACTAAAAATAAATAATAAAAAAATATGTAGATGTGTGTATGATCTAAGTATATAATTATTATTTTTTTACCCTGATTTTATTTTATTTTATTTGAATCCAGCCAGCAGGGGGACTAACTGTCATTACAGTTAGTCCCCCTGCTGGCAATGCAGTAGGCAGCTAACCCGGCCATGTGATTGTGAGGTCCTCGCAAGGACCTCACTCTCACATGGCCGGGGGGGGGGCCCTGGGAGTCCCCCCAACCGCGATCGCCGGCGTGGGATCGCCGGCGACCGGGTAAGTAAAAAAAACACGGGGGGGGGGGAATACTAATACGCCCGGCGGCGTTTAGAGACGCTTAAAATAGGGCGTAATAGTACGCCCTCCGGTCTTAAAGGGTTAAACATTAGCTTTCTTAATATAAACAAAATGTCATACATAAATAACCATAACTTAGCATATAGCTTAACACATATAACTCAAACGTCCTTGCCAATATACTGACTGACCATGTGCCTATGCACCACATATTCTCACCTACCTCCTTGATCATAAATTCCTTTCCTTCCAATGCTTACCACCAGCCGACCTTTTCCTCGCTCGGTGGGCACGTCCAAACAGGTAACCTAAAGTTAACCCTTTAGAGCAGGGGAGGTTGAGACCTGAAACTTGACCACATCATTCCATATATTGACATAGCCCCCAAAACTGTATTGTCAAGGACACACCCCTGGCCACAACCCCGCTGTTTTAAGCCTAAAATCAGCAGGGGGACCCCACACAAATGACACAAGTCCTGTTCTACCTCTTCCTGCAGGGTGAGATTAAAGAGGTCTCCGTCATGTGCACCCCGTCCCCCCAAAATGAACTGGCAGCCTCCTGCTCAAAAACCCTATGGCGAACCGGAATCAGCCAAACACCCGAAACAAATTTAGAAACCCTCCTGTTCAATTTCCTACGGCAGCGTTCCATGGCACCCCATTTATGAGCTCGCTGTCAGAAATTACGGGCAATAACCTCAGACCAAATTAGGCAACCGTCAGGGAATAAAACTAAAATATGTGCCAGGTCCCGCCTAATGGCAGCCACTAAATCCAAAGCAGGCACCGACCCCAGGTCATTCCCCCCCCCCAAGATGGATGACAAGGACCGCGGGAACAGCTGAACCAATTCAGGGTGGAGCCGCACCCACCTCATGCCTCTGGCACCAAACCTCTGCTTCGGAAGGTGTAAAACCCAACACCTCTTGGCCCAATAGATATAGGAGTGTCCCATAATCCAAACCCTGGGGGGAACCGGACCTTCGGAGAGAAAATTCAACTCAGGAGACTGTCAGGTCAAAGAGAAACATAGCGCCCTAACTCCCACCTCCCAATTCTCTAAACTAGCTGTGCCGGCATGCCAAGCCTAGAAGCCTCCGCACATAGTCAGTGCAGGAACTTTGTTTTAAAGAAACAGAATAAACAAAACGTAATTCTTGGTCGTCAGGATAGGAACCTGACACCCAAGCGGAACACCCTAATGAATTGAAAATGGGAGAGAAACCTTCCGTTCTCATGAACCAAAAGGGGGCCTGGAGATGCCGGCCGGAAAGGACAATACTCACAAAAGGAAAAAACTGAAGACATTATGGAACCCGGAACCGCACACAAGCGGACCCACTTACCCTTCCCAAAGACATCAGTCTCTGAGCGGGAAAATACTGTCAGCTGTGCAAAGAACATCAGCAAAAAGCACCCCCCTCCATTTGCTGACGACTTGGGCAAACCAGCTCCCCGATTCGCATGGCCCCAAAGGACGCCAGGGAAAAGGCAAGCTGAAATAGACGGGCCTCAAAAACAGAATGGCAGATCTTAGGTAAAGACTCACACAAACGAGAGAGCCCCCGAGACAGAACACCTTGAGTCCTTAGAAGAAGAAAATACTTCCCACTGTGAACGAGACAGAGCATCGGCCATTACATTGTGAAGCCCCGTGATATGCTCAGCCCCACAAGACACATAAAGACCCAAACAGCGCAGAACCAAGTGCTGAAGCAAGTGGACCACCGGGGAAGAGGAGGCGGTCAAGTGATTGATGGCCTGCACCACCTCAAGATTGTCGCAATGGAAAACTACCCACCTATCCTTGAAAACTACCCACACCTAATGCCACCAGAATGGGAAAGAGCTCCAGGAAAGCCAGATTCTGCGTGAGACCAGCTGCCTGCCAACATACCGGCCAAGAGTCAGCACACCACTAAGATCCCAAAATAGCCCACAAAATAGGCTCACAAAAGGGGATGGCCATACGGCCCAAAGATACCTCCTTGCGAAGCTTATCATGAACCACCTGAGCGAGCGAATTCACGTACGGACCGAAGGTTCTGAACTAAAAGTGATGGAGGGAGAACTGAAAAGGGGATCCAGAAACCTTGCTCAAAGCCCTCCAATAGGATGCAGGCTGCCCGACGATTCCTATAAAGGGCGAGCCACAGGCGCATCGTGCTTATGACCACCGGAGTCATCGTTCTTAGCCCCCATGTGCCCCTTCTTGCCAGTTTTGCCCCGCTTGAAACAACGGGAGATGGGATGGGCACCGGGACAAGGCTCCCACTTACATTGACTGTCGTTTAATTTCCAACAACAGCTTGTCCTCTGGTGGAAGGAAGAAGGAAACCCCCCACTACCCCTCCCCCCCCCCAAGAAAGGATGAAAAAGCTCCCTGGTCTTGGGAATTTTTAGATAGCGGTATTTTTCCTTGTCCTTATCGGAATCCTTACCGTCCATCTAAACCAAGGGAGGAGCTTCCTACAATGGCAGGAAAATAGCTCTACGAAATCCCCTTTCCAGGGAAGCTTCGCCAGCGCTAGCTACTGCGCAGGACGCTGCAGGCAAAGGGGAACATGAGGTCGCTGAAGGCACCAGATCACTACCAACTTAGACACAGGGGGCCCTCAGGATTGCGCAGTAGGGCGAAGCTGAGCTGGGGATCAAACTGTCCTGAGCTGGCTATCCAGAGGGGACTCCCCGCTTACTTTTAGCCCCTGCTCTCACTGATCTAAAAAAAAACTGAAGACCTGAAAGGAACCCACCCAACACGGACCCGACTGGATAAGAGAAGAAGGAATGCCGTACTCACCAGCCGATGCCTGGAGATCCGACCACGGCATAACAAGCGTAGAAGGTCCAGGCAGATTACTATGAATTCCAGATTCTACTGTGTTCCTCAAAGGTGTTCCAGACGCCACCTGCCGGGCATTTCCAGGAACAGCAGTCAATTCCTGTGAGAAGAGCAACAGAGAGGAGGTGAGCCCACACTCCACACCAGTAGGCAGCAGAGGTAAGTGACCAGCAGTATGGAGAGGGGACCCAGAGGGAACAGGGAGCAGGACAGAGGGCAGAGGGGACCCAGAAGGGATAGGTACAGAGGTAAGAGCAGAGGAGGAAAAAGGAGGGGGCAGGAGGGAGGACTCGGGGGGGGGGATTAACAGATGGACGAGAGGAGGAGGTAGAAACCAACCCCCCCCCCCCCCCGAGACAAGGGGATTCTCTAGAAGGCAAAAGGGGAGACACAGGGGCAAGACCAGGGAAAGGAGGGGGGTGGGGAGAAACAGAAGGAGGAATAGGGGAGAAAGACCCACGGGAGCCATCCTCACTGGCAGAGGAGGCCACAGACCCATGAGAGATCCTCCCCCAATGGCAGTACAATGGCAGTACTGCGGTACCCCACGTGGCCCTCCACTGGGGCCCCAGTCACAGCCCTGCCCTTGCGCATGCAGCTGGGGGATCTGTTAGCCTCTGGACGGCCACACGCCTGCTGGGAGGTGCCAACCGCCTCCTACCGCCTTCAGCCCGAGCCCCATCGCCGGAGGCAGCAAACCCAGCTGCGGGCCGCCTGGATGCAGCTGCATGCACTAGTAGGCCGCACATCCTGCGTGGCAGTAGATGGCCGCGTGTCTGCAGCCACAAACATGCAGGCTTGGGGATGCCTTGTGCCTGGGCTCGGGATCCTACTCCTCAAGCAGGCATGAGCTGCAGCATCAGGGGACAGCCTAACCGGCAGGCGGGAACACCGTCCGGTGCTAGTGCGTCCCTTGGAGCAGGGGCCACAGGGGAGGCCTCTGAAGAAGCCTGTCCATGGGGAGGGAGGGGGGGGGGGGGAATGCCAGCAGCCAATCCAGGATTGAGATAAGCATATTGCTCATGAAGGAGCTGGCCACCATCCAGTGCAGCAGCAGCTCTGAAGGATGCCAGAATAGTCTCGACATCAATCCCTCAAGCAGAGCAAACTGCAAGCCCAGCACAAACCGGAGCAGACCGAGGACAGAAAGCTGTGTGCTGGCCCGAATCCCAAGTGGCACTGAGGTAAGACCATCCCACCACAAAATCACACACCATATAACCCCACCCCCACATACATACACAACCAATCACACGCATCTATCCCACACTCATGCATGTGCCCTTGTCTGCACTATCTCCCCAGGGCTTTGACCTATACTTATTAAGAACAGGGGTAATTGTCAAGAGGCTGTTGCTAGAAACTCCTGCCATTGAGCTAAGCCCTGCCATTGAGCTAAGCCCTGCCATGGAGAGCCTTGCTCATTCATTAAGAGCTTCAGATGAGCGCTGTTAGCCAAGGAGCTAGGCAATGCACACTGAACATGCCTTGCTCAGTTTCCCTAACCAGAATTTTCCTGCAGGGCTCTCTTGCATAAGGGGAGGCAGTGGTGCATGTCTATCAGTACCTATGTGTGTAGTTTGCGTAGGGGGTTGGCAAAATGCATTTTTGCCGGTATAGTCCAAGATCTTTGCACCAGCACTGCACACCACTAGACACCAGGGACCCTAGCCAGCTAATTTTATCAACACTTTTTTTTCATTATGGGTGTCAGTGGGGGCCTCGTGTTCAAGCTTTGCCTCTGACTACGTACATCACATTTATTAGCAATATTTTTACTGTGAATCAGTAAATCATGCTCACTGTACATGACATCATCCCTAATCGTATCACTATCCAGAATCAACTACAAACAAAATGGCTTGAGAAAGGAACTTATTTTTCTTAAGCTGTTTTTATGAATGGTATCTACTAATTGGCTTAGAGCATCAACAAACTCTCTCAGACAATAAGTGGCGCCCCTGTCCCCCGCAGTCCAAGGCTTCTTGTCTGAGAAGTCTGAGAGCATAGGAAGGACAGAAGCAATCGTAAACGGCATTGGAGAGAAAAATTGGGGGTTAAACCAATTATGATCAAGTTGTTATGGTGCCCAGAGTGTTCATTTCAAAGCACACATGCACACATGCATTGTTTGGCCCTCTAGATTTTTCGGATTACATCTCTCCTGATGCTTTGTTAGCATTATGGCTGTAAGTACAGTATGGAAGATAAAGTCCACAACATCTACAGTACCAAATGTTTCCCACCCCTGTCCTAGACCATGGGGCTTTCATAAGTTCATACAGGTAAATAGCAAATCTACCAGATGACCACAAAAGAAGTACAGCTCACCAGAGACATACACCTTCTATCCATCTGCAAGAAAAGACAGCTGATCTCCAAAGGCGTGAAAATCAAAAATCCACTTCCTACTATGCACAAATTGCAGTATGCTGAAAACCTGTGTAAACACACTAGTGAGAAACTAAGGAACCATCTCATCCACCAGCTCTACAACAAGTAATATAGCATACAACATAAAAAACAATATCTACTCCAAAATCCATGTAAGGATAATACATATATTGCTGAACAACTAGAACATGATCTACACTATTTTTTAAAAAAGCAACAAAAGGACCTTTTTGAGAAGAAAAATAATACACTAATTAGACTCCAGCAGGATTATCACAAACATCTGGCAGAGAAAGAGAAATGGCAAGAGAAATCTGGTATTGTTAACATTTTGGATTATAAACTATCTGACTCAGAAGCATCAGTTCTCTCCAAAGGAGTATCATTTTGCCCTAGCACAAAACTTGATGACATTGGGCTCTACACTGAGGTGGAAGAATGTTTCAGAAGGATGCGACTTAGGGATTACTTCCATGACAGAGAGATCACTGAAACCACAATGGATTACAACAGGAAAAAGAACACTAATTTCACTCCAGCACCAGGACGAAATGCCAAACTGGACAGTTACATTGAAAGTTTCCGTCTAAGAACAGTATCCTTGACAACCAAGCAAAACCAAAAGACAATGTTTCACAATCTGTCAGTACAGGAACAAACGGCTATAAATGACTTGAAAAATAATCATGCTATCACAATCAAACCAGCAGACAAGGGAGGAGCAGTAGTGATATTGAACACCCAGGACTACATAAAAAAAACCTAAGTTGTGGCGGATCACAGCCAGATCCCCTGGCGCGTCCATCCCCAGCGAGCGCGATGTTCCTATGGACGCCGGCCGCTGTAAAAGCAGCATAAGATATAGCCCTGCCTCCAGCAGACGTCAGGCAGACGTGCGTGTGTGGCCACACAAAGAGCGCCTGCTACAGTACAGAGAGAAAAAAATACCTACACTACAACCCAGCTCTTGAGGAAATAAGGAAAATCATCAAAGACCTACAACCAATGTTAACAGAAGATGAGACTCTGAATTATTTTTTTTTTCTCTGAAACACCCATTTTGGCCTTCAGACAACCACCAAACCTCCAACAAAAATTAATCAACAGGAAGCTACCCACTGATGGGAAATATAAAGAAAACAGGAACAGTCAATGCAAAAAACCTCGCTGCAAACTGTGTCAGCACATATAACACAGCCACACACAACAATAAAACCTACAGCATTAAAGGTTCATACTCCTGCACATCTAACAATGTGGTATACATGATATAATGCACCAAATGCCACCTAAGATGCTACATTGGGGAAACCACCCAGCAATTAAATGTCAGAATGAAAATGCACAGACACTCCATTAAACACCACAAAGAACTGCACTCCTGTGGGACATCATTTTACCCAGCCTAGCCACTCAATGAAGGACCTAAAAATCAAAGTACTGAAAGGGGGTTTTAAAAATACCCAAGAAAGAAAAACTTTTGAAACCAGAATGATCAAATTGTTTAACAGCAAGAATAGAGGACTAAATGTTGATTTGGGTTTCCTGTCCCACTACCAACACTTTACATGAACACTCTCCCACATTATCTTACTGTTCTGTTATATGTATCAACACTTTAAAACATATTCCAATAAGTTTATTCTATCAATATACAAAGTACTATGTGTAGACCTATGCTTTCCCATACTCCTATGCATGTATGCTTATACATGTGACTTTTATATTTGAATATATTCGTTCATGTTCACGTATGAGGTACACCCCCTCCCAGCCCTCGCTTTAACCCCTGTATCATAACTCAACTTTGATTTCTATGTGTCCTCTTGCTCAGAAATGCTTCAGACTTGACAAAGGGAGGTTCTCCCGAAAGCTTGTCATTAAAATATTCTGTTAGCCCAATAAAAAAAAGGTATTACAAGATATGAATTTTATCTACATCACTGGACTAATACAGCTACAATCTCTACTTGAACACTATGTTTTAATATGTATTAAATACCAAAACACTTTACAAAGTTCCATCTAGCATTTCTGCAGTTTTTTATTCTTGTGGTAAGGGACAATTTTAGATCATATCTAGTTCTGTCCTAAATAAGAGTTGAGGTGATCCTTCTTTCCAGATACAAGAGAGTTAACTTACTACATGAGTGTCCTTTAACTCTCTGTGAGAGGCATGACTGTGGAGAGTTTAGAAGCTTGCTTGCAGAGAAAGCTATTTGTCAGACAGCTGTGATTAATGTCAGCCATAGCTGGAGTCACTCAGAGCTCCATAGCTCAGGCTGTGCTACTTTACAAGCTCAGCAGGTCATACCTGGTCACTCATTCCTCATTACACTAATGCTAGACATGCTTTTTAGATTGTAATACCATTCACATATGTGTCTGATTGCAGTTGCAAGTTTAGCAAAGGATAATAAATGGTTAAATCATAGTGATGGATGCAATTAAACATACATTTTATGTTGCTTAAAAATAACTAGGTAGGGTTCATCTTCCTATGACATAGTTATGAAAATGCCAGCCCTGTCCTTTGACGTAAAGTGGAACTGTCACTGTCACCATTGATTAAAACATTGCAAAATCACCTATAATGTGACTGCTTTTTTATTTTTTTTATCAGAGGCACTGCTTTCTTATACATTTATATCCAGTATCATCCAGTTCAGACAAGGCAAATCCAGGGCAAACAATGGAAAGAAAAATAAAAAATAGAAACATTGGGCGTAATTTATGAAAAAAGTTAAGTGACTGATTTTTTTTTAGCTGCATCTATTTTATATATATATATATATATATTTATATGTATAAATCTCATACCCTGATCTTTTAAATATTGTCCTCCTATTGGAAAGTGTAAATATTGTCTCACAAGGTTATTCACTAAAGTGAGAATTCAAAGAGAATTTCAAATCAGGGGTGGTGCTATAGCTAGGCAAAGTAGGCTGTTGTTTAGGACACACCAGTGCAGGGGGAGCAATCTATGGGTGACCAGCAGTAGGGGGCACACTGTACAGTGCTCCGCCTCATGCCGATCACTGCATGTAGCATGGCCGAGCAGACCACAGTAGAGGAGTAGAGGATCTTCTGTATCCTCTACCAAGTCTTACAGGAAGCTGGTCACTGAGAGTAATTAGCAGCTTCCTGATAGACCAGGTAGAGGAACATATAAAGCCCCAAAATATGTGTTTTAAAAAAATTATCTAGGGCTTTTTTCACCACAATAGCAGCATGTGCATATAAATCACAGTACAAAATTATCACTGCTATATTTGGCAGTAAATGGTGACAAAATGGCTACTTGATAATACTTCAAATAGCACCATGGAATGAGCCCGTATTGCCTACTTTTTAAAATGCCATGCCATATTGGGGTAAATAGCAGTTGGGAAAATAGCATGTCTGAAGTCTGAAATATTTCAAATAAACAAAAATAGTTGATCCCCATAAAGGGGACAGAAATCTGGGAATAAATATTAAGACAAAACTCTATCCTATTGATCTATCCTATTTCAACTCATAAATTCACAAGCATCCCACAAAGGCATATACCTTCTAAAAATGAATTGAAATACTTGCCATATGAGGCACTAGATAATCAGGACTAACAAATTAATCTATTTAAGTTATTTTCTTTAGTTGTACATGTTTATGTAGAATTTAGTATTTATTTACTTAGAGCCTTCATGATGGACCATTTTCACAAATGCTGTGGTTTTACGGACAGATTTTTGGTTGATTAATGCTAAAGGAAATGATAATAGTGGTGGTATTCGTGGTAATGTGAACAATGACAGCAGGTGATCTACTTGTGCAACCTTTAGCAGGCACAGCTGATGGTACAACTGTCTTCATTCCAAAGCAGATACAGATAGACTTGGAGATGATGCAGAACGTATGTGCACTCTAGCTGCGAGAGAAAATATTGGGCTGCTGTCCTCTCCACACTCTCTTCTATTTCCTCTAGCTCACTAAACTCATAGTAGAGTAGCTTCTGAGCCAAAAGGTAAAAATGCTATGTCTGCAGTGGTGGGGGAAACATAATTAACAACAGATTTATCACTGCTGCTACCACCACTAAGATCAGGTATTGGGTCACTACTTTCGTACTCAGCTCTAAGTCTCAAGTAAAGAGTGGCACTGATGGCATCCTCATAGCATATTTTGCTGCACTAACCCTTAGTTGCTTATTGCTCAAAGAATTTATAATGCTTAAACATGTTGTTGTAGAAGGAGTTGCAGTGTCACTAGAAGTGGCAGCAAAACTTATTGCTGCATGTACAGGATGAGGAAAAAAAAACATTAATCTCTTGAGTGTCGAATTGGGCATAACAAACATGCTGCTAATATTGGTGGTGATGGAGGCAGTGGCGGCGGTAGTGTCAGCAGTCCAAATGACAGTGGAAGAGGTGTCTAGAATTTCAGAGGCTGTGGTACTTCTGCAGTGTGGACTGGGGAACATAAACCCTAGCCTTTTTATATTCTTCTTCGATTTAGTATGTAACATTGATGATGGTGGGTTTGTTTGCTTATTACAATACATTTTGGATAAGAATGGCTGGGTATTGTGTAAGCTAAAACAATTTCATTTAGCATAAATAGGTGTTTGTGTACCAAAATAGGTTGGTGCTTAGTGGATTTATTGCTGCAACAATATTGTGTTTGACTTTAACCCCATTCAGGACCGGACTGTTTTTGTGATGTTTGTACGTTAAGGACCAGAGCTATTTTAACACTTTTGTGGTGTTTGTGTTTAGCTGTAATTTTCCGCTCTCTCATTTACTGTTTCGATACAAATTATATAATGATTTTTTTTTTCAGGACAATACATACTATTATTTTTATCATGTCATATAATTTAATTAAAAAATAATAATAAAATATGGTGAAAAATTAAAAAAAAATGTTTTTGACTTTTACTTAAAAAATCTTTTACTGATCTACAAAATCGAATGAAACAAACTGCTAAATAGATTCAAAATGTTGTCCTGAGTTTAAAAACTCCCAATGTTTATGTGTTTTTTTTGCTTTTATTTGCAAGTTACAGGGCTATAAGTACAAGTAGGAAATTGCTGTTTCAAAATGTACATTTTCCAAATGTATCAATAGTGATATTGTAACACTGTTATGTCATAAATCTCCAAAAAACACCCCACATGTATGTATTTTTTCTTAAACTAGATAACCCAGGGTATTCATCTAAGAATATTTTGATACGTTCTATGCAGCCATTTTACCACAAACCTTTGCCAAACTTTGCATAGGTAGTTTATTTATTTTTTATTTTTTTCACATACATTGCAATTCAGGTATAAATTCACAGATTCTGTTAGGTGTCACTACCAAACACACCCCAATATGTGTTCAGCAACATCTCCCGAGTACAGGGATACCCCCCCCCCCCCCCCCCATGTATAGGTATGTAGGGTTGTTTGGGGGCTAAAAGGCCACATTTGGCAGGTGTGCATATCCGTTTCCCAGCTTAGAATTTTGACATGTAGTCAACTTGCATGCATGTCCTATTTGGGACATTTTTGAAGCCGGCCAATGTATTTTATCCCCATCAAACCATATATTTTTGAAAAGTAGACACCCCAGGGTATTTCACATGGTGGCATTTTTACACTTCCCATGCACTAATTCTACCACCAGGCTTTGTCAAACATTGAGTTAGTAAATTTTCTGTTTTTTCACACACATTGTACTTTAGGCATGAATTAACAGATCCTGTTATGTGTCACTGCCAAACAGCACCCCAATATGTGTTCAGCAACATCTCCTGAGTACAGGGATACCCCCCATGTATAGGTGTGTTGGGTTCTTTGGGGGCTAAAAGGCCACGTTTGGCAGGTGTGCTTATCAGTTTCCCAACTTGGAATTTTGACATGTAATCAACCTGCGCCCATGTCCCATTTGAGCCAATGTATTTTACCCCTATCAAACCATATATTTTTGAAAAGTAGTCAACCCAGGGTATTTTAAATGGTGGTATTTTAACACTTTTCATGCACTGAATTCTACCACCAGCCTTTGTCAAACTTTTTGATAGTAATCTTTTTTTGTTTCTTTGTCACACACATTGTACTTTAGGCATGAATTAACAGATCATGTTATGTGTCACTGCCAAACACTGCCCAATATGTTCAGCAACATCTCCCGAGTACAGTGATGTATAGGGTTGCTGGGTTGTTTGGGGGCCAAAAGGCAACAATCAGAACTTGTACATGTCAGTTTTTCAACTTGATATATAGGTATGCTTAGTCTATTTTCAGTTTGACATATTTTTGCACCCCCCAGTTAATGTTACCATCATGACAGTTTATATAGTATATATTTTTTATAAAGTAGACATCAAAGGTTATAGAAGAACACTTCTTACAACTGTTCTGTGTGGTACAGCTTGAAACATGTTCCTACACACAGTCCTGGTTTCGAAGGGCAATCAGGACAGTGAAAAGGGGTGTCTGTTCTTTTCCCGTTTTTAAAACAGACCCGTCAACGTTTCTGGGGGGGGGAGGGAGGGGGGGTTGGCAGTTGGCGGTAACTTAAAAATACAATGTCTGGACTCAGCTTGCACCGTTGTTGGAACTTGTCCATCTCCATAAATTGTTAAAGAAATTATTTTCAACTGAAATTGGAGAAAGGTGGTTTTCCCTGGATTATTTAAAAAAATATTTTATTATTTAAAAAAGCAAAAATGAGTTGTGGGTTGCTATTTGCATCAGATAGCCACCTTTTTATACCATGCTTTGGTTTTTCATAAAATAAGATATGGCTGCATCAGCTGATCAGCCAAATCAACACCCCCACCTACTTATTATACGCCCTGATGCAAACCGGTTTGGACTCTACTCTGCCCCGGACAGAGACGTCTGACATGCGTTCGTCATTGATGGTGGTTAGCATATTGACATCCTTCCTGTCCCTAAATTTTAGTGCAAGCACTTCAGCTTTGCGAAGTGCTTTACATTCACCTTTTTTAATTTTGCATCTATGAGAGATTGTGGAAAGTCTTTGGAATTTTTTCTGGCAGTGCCGCAGGCCAGTGTCTGTAAACCATAAAGTGTTTTAAACAGACAGACACTACTATAACAATTATTCACATAAAGGTAACCTTTATTAAACAAGGGGTTTAGTAGGTCCCATACAAGTTACCCACTTGTCCCCAGGGAGTCAGGACAGCCAGGAGGGTCCAGTTGACCATCTTTCCCCTCATATACACGAAAGGCAAATGTGTATCCACTTTCGCTCTCGCACAGTTGTACAGTTTTATGCCATACCTAGAGCGCTTTGAGGGGATGTATTGTCTGAACCCTAATCTCCCTTTGTATTTCATTAGAGATTCATCTATGGATACATTTTGTTGGGGATATAAACATCCAAAAATTTGTACTGAAAATGGTTTAGCAGTGGGCGTATTTTATAAAGCCTATAGTATTGGGGGTGATCTCTAAGGTGACAGAGGGTATTGTCACTGAAATGTAAAAATCGCAGCAGTAACCCGTATCTGGCTCTAGGCATGGTTTGGGAAAATACTGGACTAGACATTATTGGGTTGGTGCTCCAGTATGAGCGAATCGATGGCTTCTTTATAATCCCCATGAGCATTGTAAGAGCCCAGAATTTTTTAAGCTCTGGGACATCTGTGGGATGCCAGTCATGCTCCCTGACTGTATAGCTACCCGGATTGTTATCAATAAATTGGGTAGCATACAAGTTAGTCTGGGAAGCAATCTCCTCCCAGATGGTATCCCCTAAAAATAGTTCTACATTGGGGAGAAGCCAGCCACATTAACATTAATGCCTGCGTTGGCACTAAAAGGGGGGACGTTGGGCTCGGCTAACTGTGGAGGTACCCAGTTCTCCTCCACATTCGGCGTAGCAGAGGAAGCACAGCTTCTTTCTTCAGCCGGCTCACACACAGATGACATGTCGTCTTGACAAGACATGTCAGAAAACTGACCTGGGTCAAAATCTGACGCAATGTTCGTGGCGTCAGAGTCTGACGCCAAGAAGACATATGCCTCCTGCAAGTTATACATATGCTGCATGTTTTACACATGACTAAAACAAATTACAAACACACAATTTTTTTTCTGTACTTTTTTTTTCTTTTTTTTGTTTACAAAAACTAAACAGCAATCCCTAAAATAACTCCTGTCACAAAAATCTAATGGAGATTTGGGGGAAGGAAACTGACTGACTAAGACAGACCAAGACAGACCAAAACAGACCAAGACACAGATTTTTAAAACAAATGTAACCCTTTAAGGGCAAAAAAAAAACCAATACAGACAGTACAAATGCACTGCTGTAACAGATCTGGCAGGGAAGGGGTTAAAATTATTTTTTTATTTACTTTAGGTACTGTATAAAGCTCTGGAACACTTCTGCTGCAACAAACTATCACGATCTCTGTCTCTCTCGCCTCACAAAACGTTACAGAGGAGAAAGGGGCAGAGATCACTGTCAAAGTGAGTGTTTGTAACACCCACTTTGACAGCAGCAAATTGTGAGCAATCGCGGATCGCTCACACGCCGCAATTGGCTGTTACTATCTGCCTGGGATGTCTGGCAGATAGTTACAGCGTTATACTGGCGGGAGCGATCTTTGATCGCTTCCCGCTGCCCGTTTTTCGCTATGATGGTTCAGGACCGTCATCGGTCCAAACGCACGTTTTACCGCTGACGGTCCTGAATGGTCAGCGGTCCTGAAGGGGTTAAGACACGTAACCCTGCACACACTGGACTGAACACACTCAAAAGAAAATTTAGAAATTTAGAAATTTAGAAATTTAGAAATTTAGACATTTTCTTTCTACAAAAATTTTACCAAAACATCTTTAACCCCTTAAGGACCAAACTTCTGGAATAAAAGGGAATCATGACATGTCACACATGTCATGTGTCCTTAAGGGGTTAAACTGTAAATTTGTGGCTGTTAAGTGGCACGACACTGCACTAGCCACAAAACAATGTCACCCTAGGATGAATGAATCAGGCTACCACTAAGTTTGTGTGAGTGCCATTGTGGGAATAGCAAAAGGAACTTTGTAGGCAAAAAATCCTAATCTAGAAATATTCTCTAACTTTACCAGTTAGAACATCCATATTCTTGCTTAAATTTTGCCATTTGAATTTTTTATATTACCCTAAGTGTAGTTTCAGGGTAATTTTGGCATATTTGTGTTGGCTGCATGAAATGTTTCTGTGGTGCTGTATGCATGTAATGTGTGGGTGTGTGCTGCCTGTATGCAATGTGTGTGTGCTGCCTGTAGTGTTTGTGTGCAGTGTGTGCTGCTTGTATGTAATATGTGTGTGGTGTGTGTTGACTGTATGTAATCTGTATGCTGCCTGTGTGTGTGTGTGCAGCCTGTATGTAATATGTGTGTGTGTGTGTGCTACCGTATGTATTGTATGTGGTGTGTGTATTGTGTATGTGTGTATGCAGTGTTTTTTTTTTACTTCAGACGACTAAACAACTTTAGCTTGCTGAAAAGCTTTATGTGTGAAGAGTGTGTCCTCTTTTTTCATTTTGCAAAAACTGCAGATTTCAATAGAAATTGACACTTTTATATAGTTACATAGTTACATAGCTGAAAAGAGACTTGCGTCCATCAAGTTCAGCCTTCCTCACATTTGATTATAAATTAACCTGGTTCCATCCCCTTGGCTTTCAAGCAGACAACAGGTAATATTACTTCCTGGTTTTGTTAGCTCTATGCAGCTTACAACGATTTCTTATTGAGCTGTATTGAGAAGTCTGTGATTGGACAGCCACATAAAGTATGGGCGGGGTTAGAAGGGTAGAGCTTGCAAAGGCAACAGACAAGAGATCTGTCGTTTTCGCAAGCGGTTTTAGGGATATCCCCAATGAAAAATATACTATTAAATGCATGCAAGTTTTCAGTGAAGTGAATTTTATTTATTTTTATTTGGGCAGTGGAGTGTTCCTTTAAGTAAGGTGATTCAGGTTTTTATTTTCTACAATTTTAGTATTTTATGCATATATAAGCAATGCTTATAATGCTTATAACACATACACATGTAAATACTAATATAATACACATATATTAAAATACATATGAATATATGCATAATACTGTAAATATGAAAGTATAATTTAATTCAATCAGACCTTGTCCTCTCTAACCTACACACAATCACTAACCCACACACTGTCATTCTGACACACAAACCGATACACATACTCTCAAACACTCTCAAACATGCTCTTTGACCCATACAAATACTCCATATACACACACAGACAAACTAACACATATAGAGCTATTAACACACATTGATCTATAAACACACAAACTACATATGACCCGCATAAAATACAGCCCCATTACATATTTCACATCACCAGCAGCCGTAATCCTGCAGTTGGTTTGCGCATTTTTAATTTATTTCTATTTCCTCCATGCGCAGAGTGCCAGCCACTGGGATATGACCTCATGCTCTGTGCGGCACAAGCCACTAGCTGACTCTAAGCCAATCCTTAGTGTTACACAATCAACAATAAAAACTATAACAGTGTAACCACCTTGACACTACAGATATTGTGTACTTCTTCCAGTGTATTTTTGGAAATAACCTTTATATATACTGTGAATTGCAAGTGCTGCACAGAAAAAAAGCTTAGCTATAGAATTATTATAGTAATGTCTGAAATTAGCTCAGAATATCCACACTGTTGTACATGGAGTACACTATATATTCCTAGCAGTTAAAATGAAAAACCTCTAGTTGAGGTTCAAAAAATAAAAATTTGATCAAATTAAAAAAAAAATCAGAAAAAAAGAAACAGAAACAAAACATGTTTACCCTGAAATAAAGGAGATAAGAAGCTCTTCTTATACAGTCCACAAATAAATCTTTGTAGATGTCTCTAAACATATTAATGTGTCTATGGAATATGGAAAAGGGCCCAACCAATAAATAATCACAACAAAAAAACACGAAAATATTAGAACAAAGGGCAGATCTCGCCCAGTGTAGGAATATAGTGTCCCATAATGTAGTGTTGTGCTTATGTGTGGAAGGCAGGGCTGTCCTGGAGCTTTCCCCTTAAGGGTAGTTATCAAGTGAAAAATAGCGTTGGAATGCTGAATCCAGCATTGGCGCAGGTGTGTCCGACAGAGGCTTCATTATTCTAAAGTTGTTTTCATGCCTAAAGTACCCCTTTCACACAAAGAAAAAAAATAACTGTATATTGGTAACCTAGTGACTCACACTGGGATCAGTAACGAAATCACACTCTCCTATCTCCCACTCAAAGTTTAAGTCCCCCTGGCAATAGTTATCTAGCAATAAACCACAGCAAGCTAAGCAGAGTGCCACACTAGAATCAATGACTCAGTCTAGGCACTGGGAACTTTTTTCTTTATCACTAAACACTACTCTCCCCAAATTGTCTTTTTCTAAGCCATTAAAAAAAGTGGCACAGCAAGCGTAAACTACTTGGTCTATCACCCTCAATAGCTGCAATTGGTCTATCACCCTCAATACGTTACATTGCTTTTACTGCTCCTTCTTTTTTCTCTCTTTTGGTTAGTTTACACTTGATTTGTGAATAAAATCCCCTAATCATCAGTCGCTTTTTTGCTACCTCTTCATTGGACAGGAGATCAAGCCTCTTGTCCAACATGGCAATCACAGTTCCTAATTTTTCCATCAAAAAAAGCCTCTTCTTCATTTCATCCCTCTTTTTTTTTTCTGGTAACAGGAATGGCACTGTGAATCAACAAGCAAACATGCTAGGGCTTGTTCAATTTGTTTCCCCCAAGATTCGGGCTTACGCAAGTTGGTTCCCCAAAATTCTGGTACATTGTGGCTCAGAAATCAGAATTTAGTCAATCGCCTGCTAAGCCCAACAAATATTCATGTCTAGTTGCTTGTATCTGTGCTGCATGGGAAATAAGTAGGTTTCTCCAGATATTTGTATGTTATTATGCTAAACACTGCTAAACATTTCTCACTGAGTCTTGCGAATTCTTAGTTATAAATGTCATTAAAGAGGAATTACTTTTTAGTCTCTATCAAAAAAGAGAGCATTTTTAGCATAATAAATCATTAGGATTGTAGCGGAGAGCCGATCTTGCACAGCTATTCTCCACTAGAGATTCCAGTGAGGCTCAGGAACAAGGTGATGTTAAGTCCATAGGCAAGGTTTCCAGCAGGTAAAGTAATACAGCAGTATCCCCATCGCAATCCCAATAACTGGACGACACACAGTTTCAGGAGTAGACTGACAAGCTTTATTCCACAGTTCCTTATAAAGCCCTCTCCCATGCAAGGGAGGAGGTTCTATCACTTAAGACATTATCCAATCTCTAAGTAGTAACCTCCCACAGATCTCCTCCCCTCCTCTAGCATCATAATCCCCTTATTGTGTACACAGTTTTCCCCGAGTTTTGGATGTACCCTAAATACTTGGGGTACATCCACAAATCCAACATCCCCAGATAGCTCTATTCTGGGGGACCAACATACTTAAAAATTAGCCCATTCGGATGAATGGTTCGTGAGATATGGGGTTCCAAAGATTTGACCGACCGCATGGGTAAAGTATCCGAAAACAGTTCCATGCATTTTGGCCCTGCGGTCGGTCACAAACAAGGGAATGAAAACAGGCGAATTGCCTGTGTTATAGAGCCTGGAGAGGGTTTGAATGAATTCCCTTGTTTATGGGGCTCTTTCTACCGAACGGCGGGTCATTCGGTAGTTTCCATACGAATTTCTGGAAGTATGGAGGTCTCAGCGGTGTTTGCCTAGTCAAGTGTCCGATTTTAGTTCCAGACACTCGACGGCAAAACACCGCTGTTCGGTAGTTTAAGATGGCCGCCGCCACGTGTTTGTTTCCCGAATGGCGGCCACCCAGAGGACAAAGACCACACTGCACTGATTGCCAATTACCTGTTTGCAACATTGTTGCAAACGGTAATTGGAGGCACACTCATTCCTGGGTGGTCTGGTTGTTCGGTAGTTTCATTCCCTTGTTTTATTTGAATGATTCTACCGAACAACTAGAGGAATACAATTCTTTACATACATTTAACTGTCATTATACCCGGATACCATGCTTTCTATACATGTACATACACATTAAACCAGCCATATGACCAAATACACTTATTCTCATACATGTCGTGGGACAGCCCGGTACCAATCCGCTACACTGCTCCCCCTTGCCCACAAGCCGGCATACACAGTCTGATCCAACACGGATCGGCTTGGGGATGTCCGGGGGCTCACGGATCATTTCTCTAAGTCAGTTTGTCTTGACAACCCGTCAGCATTTCCATTCTGCTTACCCGGCCGGTACTGGATATTAAAGTCAAAAGGCTGTAGCGCCAAACTCCAGCGCAGCAGCCTGGCGTTGTCTCCAGCCACCCGGTTCAGCCAGACTAACGGGTTGTGATCCGTGAGCAAGGAAAAGGGCTGTCCATATAAATAGGGTTGTAGCTTCTTTAGGGCCCACACCACAGCCAGGCATTCCTTTTCGATGGCGGCGTAGCTTACTTCTCGAGGTAACAGTTTGCGACTGATGTAAGCCACTGGATGTTCCCCGCCATCGGCCCCGACTTGACTCAGTACTGCCCCCAATCCAAACATAGAAGCGTCTGTGTGAACAAGAAAACGTTTAGTTGGATTGGGAGCTGCCAAGACAGGGGCATTTATCAGTGCATTTTTCAATTGTTGGAATGCCTGCTCACACTCCGGGGTCCAGTTTACTTGGCGGGGAAGGTTCTTACGGGTCAGGTCAGTGAGGGGTTTGGCCAGGGCGCTATAATTGGGAACAAACTTCCGGTAATACCCTGCTGTCCCTAGAAACGCTAAAACCTGGGTCTTAGTCCTAGGGGTGGGCCACTGGGCTACAGCCTCTACTTTGGCGGGTTCGGGTTTTTGTTTACCGCACCCTACTCTATGTCCCAGGTATTGTACCTCAGCCATGCCGATACTACACTTGGCCGGCTTCAAGGTCAGACCTGCTTCCCTTATCCTATCTAGTACAGCTCCGATGTGAGCTAAGTGTTCCTGCCACGTATTGCTAAAAATAGCAATGTCGTCCAGGTAGGCACATGTATAGTCCTGGAATCCATCTAGGAGTCGATCCACCATCCTTTGGAAGGTGGCTGGGGCGTTTTTCATCCCAAATGGCATGACCTTAAACTGGTACAAGCCAAATGGGGTGACAAAGGCCGACTTCGGGATGGCGTCTGGGGCCAGGGGGATTTGCCAATACCCTTTACACAACTCAATAGTGGTGAGGTATTGGCCCCTGGCCATTCTGTCCAGTAACTCGTCTATCCGGGGCATCGGATAGGCGTCAGATACAGTCTTCTCGTTCAATCTCCTATAGTCCACGCAGAAGCGGGTCGTACCGTCTCGCTTTGGTACGAGGACTACAGGAGATGCCCAAGGACTGTCTGAGGGTTCAATCACCCCCAGTTGGAGCATTTCGTCGATCTCCTTACGCATGTTTGCCCGTACCGCTTCTGGAATGCGGTATGGCGTCTGGCGCATGGGTAGTTGCCCTGGGGTCTCGACCCGGTGAGTTGCCAGAGGCGTGTATCCAGGTACATTAGAGAACGTGTCGCGTTTCTCTTCTAATAGTTGCTGTACCTCGATCCGCTCCTGTGGGCTCAGCCGATCTCCCAGCGTAACCTCCCCTAAATCTCCGGACAGCTGCCCATCCCCCAGCAAATCGGGGAGGGGTAAGCTGTCAAACTCTTCCGTGTTAGGGTCACAGATGGCGGTTACCTCCTCAGTACGCTCGTGGTAGGGCTTCAGCATGTTCACATGGAGCATGCGTCGCCCCCCAGTCCCTGTGCAGGGGCCGATAATATAGGTGGTATCGCATCTTTGCTCCACCACCTTATATGGGCCCTGCCAGGCGGCCTGTAACTTATCATGTCGGACAGGTTTTAAAATTAGTACCTTCTGCCCGACCTGAAAGCTACGGTCCCTGGCTCCCCGATCATACCATGTACGCTGGCGGGTCTGGGCCTCCTGAAGGTTTTCCCGTACCGTCTTGGTCAACGCTTCTAGGCGGTCCCGAAAGGCCAACACATATGGTAGGATGGGAGTGCCATCTGTGCTCCGGTCTCCCTCCCAATGCTCTCTAATAAGATCCAATGGGCCTCGGACCCTCCTTCCAAACAATAATTCAAACGGGGAGAACCCTGTGGATTCCTGCGGCACCTCCCGGTATGCAAATAGGAGGTGCGGCAGGAATCGTTCCCAGTCCTTGTGGGTCTCTGCGAAGGTTCGGAGCATCTGCTTCAAGGTACCATTGAATCGTTCGCAGAGCCCGTTCGTCTGGGGGTGGTAAGGGGCGCTGATAATAGGCTTAATGCCACAGATCCTCCAGAGGTGTTGGGTGAATTCTGCGGTAAACTGGGTACCCTGATCCGAGATAATCTCCCTGGGTAATCCCATCCGGGAGAATATCCGCATGAGGGCATCCGCGACCGTCTCAGCGTGGATGTTGGTCAGAGCCACTGCTTCTGGATACCTGGTGGCATAATCTACGACCGTTAAAATATACCGTTTTCCTGACGGGCTAACTTTATTGAGGGGGCCTATCAGATCCACCGCTATTCGGCTAAAAGGTTCCTCTATTATGGGTAAGGGGTGAAGTTTAGCCTTCCTGCGATCCCCCCTTTTTCCCACTCTCTGGCAGGTATCGCAAGTCGTGCAATATCTGCGTACTTCCTGGCTAATCCCTGGCCAGAAGAAACTCTGGGTTAGTCTGTACCTGGTGCGACTAACCCCTAGATGTCCGGATAGCGGAATATCATGCGCTATCCGGAGTAATTCAGCCCGGTACCGCTGTGGTACCACTAATTGTCTCCTCGCTATCGGGTCTAACCCCGTAATCTGTTTGGTTGTTTCCCTGTATAAAAGTTGTTTATCCCAGATAAACTTCTCTCCCTCCGCCCCGGGGGAACCCGTGCCAACCTTGTCCCTATACACCTGAAGCGTGGGGTCTGTTGCGACTTCAGCTACAAATTCATTAGGTGGAGCCCAGGGGACACATTCTAGAGGGGGGGTAGGGTTGCTTACCTGGACCTCCGGCAGTGTGTTGTGGTCCTGGGTGCGGGCCTGTTGTCGGGTGACTACAGGGTTGACCTCTCCTGTAGTGGGTGACTGGGGCTCAAAAGCAGAAGTGAGCCTCCCCAGATCGTTCCCCAATAAAACCTCCACCGGTAAATGTGGCATCAACCCCACCTCCACTTCCCCTGCCCCCGCTCCCCAATGTAAATGTACCCTTGCTGTAGGTAGCCGGTACACTGCTCCCCCAGCTACCCGGACGGCAACAGTTTTGTTCAGTTTTGCCTGATCTGAAATCAGGTGGCTCTGTACCAAAGTGATGGTGGCTCCCGAATCTCGTAATCCCCGGACTGCTGTACCATTCAGATATACCGTCTGTCGATGGTGCCGTAGATTATCCACATTGGCCTGGACCGGATCTGCCTCGTGCAGTACCTCCCATTGTTCCACAGTAGTAATGGGGACTGCGGAACCATATGGGGTGGTGACTAGGTCCTGGTAGTGGTGGGCTGCGGCCGCCCTGGGTGGAGGTGGGCCTGGACGAATCCAGGTGGAACGGTCCCGTAGCTGTGGGCATTCCCTTTTATAATGTCCCCACTTCTGGCAGTGATGACAGGGGCCAGCGGTGGGTTGTCGGAACCGGGGCTGTGCAGCGGGTGGTGGAGGTGGTGGTAGCGGTCTCGGTGGAGCTGGGGTGTAGTTGTTTCCCCCGAATGTTTTAAAGGTTGCTTTTGGAGCTGCAGGTTTTTGTGACCTGCGTGCATCCAGGTAGTCATCCGCTTTCCTAGCCGCCTCGGTAAGGGAAGTAGGGTTTCTGTCCCTTACCCATTCCTGGACCTCATTGGTTACTCCCTCATAGAACTGCTCCATCAGCAACATTTGTATTACATCCTCCATAGAACGTGCCTTGCTAGCTTGCACCCACCCGAGCGCTGCCCCCTGTAATCGGCATGCCCACTCTGCGTGCGAGTCCTTCTCTGTTTTCTTTAGATCCCGGAACCTCCGCCGGTATGCCTCGGGTGTTATAGCATACCTGGCGAGTATAATTTCTTTCACTTTACTGTAATTCCTTATTTCGTCATTAGGTACAGTCCGATATGCCTCTGCTGCCCTCCCGGTTAACCTTCCGGCCAAAATAGGTACCCAGTCCTCTGCGTTAATTTTATGCAGTGCACACAGTCTTTCAAAGTCTTGCAGGAAAGCGTCTATATCTTCCTCTGCCTCCACATATGTTTTAAAAGCCTGGTATGGTATTTTAGGCTTACCTTCCTGTGGCACATTAATTGCAGAGCTTTGTTCTGGTGCCTGTGTCCTTAGGATGAATTCTTGTACCTCGGCCATTGTCCTGGTAACAATTTCTGTTGGGGGGTTTTCCCCATAAAAGGATAGCCTGAACTGAACCTGCCTCTGGAATTCCGATCCTTGTGGTGTTCCTCCCGGCTCCCTCTGTGCCGGAACTGAATCGCCCTCCATTCTGTACTCTGCCATGAGTTCTGTAACAAGTACTGCTTTCTTCTTATTGCTGGCTTGTATACCCCTTGCCTCTAGGAGGTCCTTTAGCGTGGAGCGTTTTAGCGCAGAAAAATCAATCTCCATCCGTACTCCATTTACGCTTGTTCCTCTGTGAGTTTGGATCCCAGCGCTGCCAACCAATGTAGCGGAGAGCCGATCTTGCACAGCTATTCTCCACTAGAGATTCCAGTGAGGCTCAGGAACAAGGTGATGTTAAGTCCATAGGCAAGGTTTCCAGCAGGTAAAGTAATACAGCAGTATCCCCATCGCAATCCCAATAACTGGACGACACACAGTTTCAGGAGTAGACTGACAAGCTTTATTCCACAGTTCCTTATAAAGCCCTCTCCCATGCAAGGGAGGAGGTTCTATCACTTAAGACATTATCCAATCTCTAAGTAGTAACCTCCCACAGATCTCCTCCCCTCCTCTAGCATCATAATCCCCTTATTGTGTACACAGTTTTCCCCGAGTTTTGGATGTACCCTAAATACTTGGGGTACATCCACAAATCCAACATCCCCAGATAGCTCTATTCTGGGGGACCAACATACTTAAAAATTAGCCCATTCGGATGAATGGTTCGTGAGATATGGGGTTCCAAAGATTTGACCGACCGCATGGGTAAAGTATCCGAAAACAGTTCCATGCATTTTGGCCCTGCGGTCGGTCACAAACAAGGGAATGAAAACAGGCGAATTGCCTGTGTTATAGAGCCTGGAGAGGGTTTGAATGAATTCCCTTGTTTATGGGGCTCTTTCTACCGAACGGCGGGTCATTCGGTAGTTTCCATACGAATTTCTGGAAGTATGGAGGTCTCAGCGGTGTTTGCCTAGTCAAGTGTCCGATTTTAGTTCCAGACACTCGACGGCAAAACACCGCTGTTCGGTAGTTTAAGATGGCCGCCGCCACGTGTTTGTTTCCCGAATGGCGGCCACCCAGAGGACAAAGACCACACTGCACTGATTGCCAATTACCTGTTTGCAACATTGTTGCAAACGGTAATTGGAGGCACACTCATTCCTGGGTGGTCTGGTTGTTCGGTAGTTTCATTCCCTTGTTTTATTTGAATGATTCTACCGAACAACTAGAGGAATACAATTATTTACATACATTTAACTGTCATTATACCCGGATACCATGCTTTCTATACATGTACATACACATTAAACCAGCCATATGACCAAATACACTTATTCTCATACATGTCGTGGGACAGCCCGGTACCAATCCGCTACAAGGATCATATTGATCTTCCCTTTTAACATGACCCTCTTTATCTTCGAAAAGTAAGTTTGGTAATTCAGCCATCCTATAGGTTGCCAACATAGCACAACTTCTAAAGTAGTTACAACGTGCACTGTGTTTAACAATGTTTTCATCTAGCACAGAGACCAATAATATATGGATTATGGCTTTTGAATTTTCAGTGCTAAATTGAAGATCTGCTAGCTCAAATGTAAGTTTCTGCCAAGTCGAACTGTTTGAGAGTGAATAACCGAAATAACGTAAATCCCACATCTTGAAGTCACACTGTCACAGTGCACCTCTCACTTCCAGTACAACTTAGAGGGAAACTCTAGGTCCAAACTAGAGGTACTTTTTTAAATGAATATAATTAACTGGTGAAAGAAAAAAAAAAAAAACTAAAATATTCACAAATATTTCCTGAGGCCTAAGAACAGACCTTTCATTAGCTACAGGACTGGCTTCCAATGAAATGTCACTCTCGTTTTGCCCAGCACACTTCCTTGTTAGGTAATTTGTCCAAATAATTTTTTCTCATAGAGAAGCATTGAGGACAAATCAACATTCCAAGATAAAATATTGGTGGTTCATAAATATGAATATATGTCAGGATTACAAGTTGTGTTATCCCTAGGACTAAGGATAACATATAACTAAACCTTAGAATGGCCGGACTTCAAGTCTCCAAGAATAGTCAAAATACTTGCCGAGGTCAAGGACACAGAATCAGACACAACGATGAGGGAAAGCCAAAAGCCAAGGATACAAGATATCAGGGAAGTCAAAACAAAGCCAAAGTCAAATACCAGAAAATCAAGATCAGGAACGCACTCTCGGATAACCATAGACATGAAACCATGACAGGGCAATGAGCAAGAGGAGAATTGGGTTTAAATACCCCTCCTGTGTATCCGATTGGCTGTAACCGGCCTTTAACCCCAAAGGAAATTACTAGGTTTCCATGTGCATGATTGCTGCTCAGCACAACTTTTCCTATCAGGACAGTAATGTTGCTTGGCACAACTTTTACTGTCAGGACAGTAAATGCCATTAAAGCGGCACTGTCATGCCGAACTTACCTTTCCTCAATCTCTTCCTCTTCTCCCCCTCTCTCGGGATCTGTTATTCATTTCTTCCATTCTTCTTTAGTTTTCTTTAAAATCATAAGACAAAGTAGGGACTCTGTCTTATGGAGGATTCCTCCGCTTGACCAGCTCTGACCAGCGGAGGAGCAAAGTGTGCTTCATTTCCGCTGGTCAGAGCAATTTTCCCACGATCCCTAGCTTTCCTCCCTGTTCCCACAATGCTTCCTGTCAGTATTGCCAAACGTCCTGTCACTTAGACAGAACGCCGGCAAAACTGCCGAATTGCATCCTAACAGAATGAGAAGAGTTTCTCCATTGGTGTTAGGATGCAATTCGGTACTTTGTTCGTATCGGAATTTCATTCTAATGAATGAAACTCCGATCCTATTCATTGCTGTGGCTGCATCTTGCAGCCGCTTAGTAGATAACTCCCTAATTCCCACGGTATCAGGGAGCTATCTACTAAAAGGCTGAAAGACCTGAATTGGTCTTGAAGCCAAATGTACTAATACTAAGTAAAGATTACTTAGTATTAGTAAATAATATGCCCCTACTCGCTATACCGCGAGTAGGGGCATGTCTAGTAAGCAGTGAGCAGCCTGTGGCTGCTCACTGTAAAAAAAACAAAAAAACACCTAATAACCCCCCCCCCCCCCGCGCGGGGGTTAAAGATGGGGGGGGACCTACTGTCCTCCCCCCCTGGCCCCCACCCCTGCGCGGTGGGTGGGGGCCCTAGTAAAATAATAAGGGGGGGGACCTACTGTCCTCCCCCCCTGGCCCCCACCCCTGCGCTGTGGGTGGGGGCCCTAATAAAATAATAGGGGGGGGACCTACTGTCCTCCCCCCCTGGCCCCCACCCCTGCGTGGTGGGTGGGGGCCCTAATAAAATAATAAGGGGGGGACCTACTGTCCTCCCCCCCTGGCCCCCACCCCTGCGCTGTGGTTGGGGGCCCTAATAAAATAATAAGGGGGGGGACCTACTGTCCTCCCCCCCTGGCCCCCACCCCTGCGTGGTGGGTGGGGGCCCTAATAAAAAAATAAGGGGGGGGGACCTACTGTCCTCCCCCCCTGGCCCCCACCCCTGCGCTGTGGGTGGGGGCCCTAATAAAATAATAAGGGGGGGGACCTACTGTCCTCCCCCCCTGGCCCCCACCCCTGCGCGGTGGGTGGGGGCCCTAATAAAATAATAAGGGGGGGGACCTACTGTCCTCCCCCCCGGCCCCCACCCCTGCGCTGTGGGTGGGGGCCCTAATAAAATAATAAGGGGGGGGACCTACTGTCCTCCCCCCTGGCCCCCACCCCTGCGTGGTGGGTGGGGGCCCTAATAAAATAATAAGGGGGGGGGACCTACTGTCCTCCCCCCCTGGCCCCCACCCCTGCGCTGTGGGTGGGGGCCCTAATAAAATAATAAGGGGGGGGACCTACTGTACTCCCCCCCCTGGCCCCCACCCCTGCGCGGTGGGTGGGGGCCCTAATAAAATAATAGGGGGGGGACCTACTGTCCTCCCCCCCCTGGCCCCCACCCCTGAGCGGTGGGTGGGGGCCCTAAATGAACCCCCCCCCCATCAAGGTGACTAGGGGTCCCAAGCCCCTAGTCACCCCCCCCCACCCAAAACATTCTATCCCCTACCTACCCCCCTCACCCTAAAAATAGTGAGGGGGGAATAAAATAACTAACCTGTAAAAAAAAAAATTAAACTTACCATTTGACGTCTTCTTTTTTCTAAATTCTTCTTTCTTCAGCCCCCAAAAAAGCCAAATAAAAATCCATCATACCCGTCGCACTTTAAAAAAAAACAAAAAAAAAAACGAGCGCAAAAAAAAATTAATCCATGTTCACCCATGGAGGGCACGCCGCGTACTGAGCTCCGCAGGGCGGATCAAGGCTTATATAGCCTTGCCCCGCCCTGCAATTAGGCTTAGAACACACTGATTGGTTGGTTTAAGCCAATCAGAGTGCTATGTGTCATTTTACACAGCGTGGGAAAATTCAAAAGAACTTTCCCACGCTGTGTAAAATGACAGAGCACTGTGATAGGATGGATTTCAAGCCATCCAATCACAGTGCTCTGTGTCATTTTACAAGCGTGGGAAAATTCCAAAGAACTTTCCCACGCTTGTAAAATGACACAGAGCACTGTGATAGGATGGTTTTCAAGCCATCCAATCACAGTGCTCTGTGTCATTTTACAAGCGTGGGAAAATTCCAAAGAACTTTCCCAAGCTTGTAAAATTACACAGAGCACTGTGATTGGATGGCTTGAAAACCATCCTATCACAGTGCTCTGTGTCATTTTACAAGCGTGGGAAAGTTCTTTGGAATTTTCCCACGCTTGTAAAATGACACAGAGCACTCTGATTGGCTTAAACCAACCAATCAGTGTGTTCTAAGCCTAATTGCAGGGCGGGGCAAGGCTATATAAGCCTTGACCAGCCCTGCGGAGCTCAGTACGCGGCGTGCCCTCCATGGGTGAACATGGATTAATTTTTTTTTTGCGCTCGTTTTTTTTTTTTTTTTTTTTAAAGTGCGACGGGTATGATGGATTTTTATTTGGCCTTTTTGGGGGCTGAAGAAAGAAGAATTTAGAAAAAAGAAGACGTCAAATGGTAAGTTTAATTATTTTTTTTACAGGTTAGTTATTTTATTCCCCCCTCACTATTTTTAGGGTGAGGGGGGTAGGTAGGGGTTAAAATAGTGAGGGGGGAATATTAGGGCCCTTGGGACCCCTAGTCACCTTGATGGGGGGGGGGGGGTTCATTTAGGGCCCCCACCCACCGCTCAGGGGTGGGGGCCAGGGGGGAGGACAGTAGGTCCCCCCCCTTACTGTTTTATTAGGGCCCCCACCCACCGCTCAGGGGTGGGGGCCAGGGGGGAGGACAGTAGGTCCCCCCCCTTACTGTTTTATTAGGGCCCCCACCCACCGCGCAGGGGTGGGGGCCAGGGGGGAGGACAGTAGGTCCCCCCCCATATCTTTATTTAGGGCCCCCACCCACCGCTCAGGGGTGGGGGCCAGGGGGGGGAGGACAGTAGGTCCCCCCCCCTTATTATTTTATTAGGGCCCCCACCCACCGCGCAGGGGTGGGGGCCGGGGGGGAGGACAGTAGGTCCCCCCCCCTTATTATTTTATTAGGGCCCCCACCCACCGCGCAGGGGTGGGGGCCGGGGGGGAGGACAGTAGGTCCCCCCCCCTTATTATTTTATTAGGGCCCCCACCCACCGCGCAGGGGTGGGGGCCGGGGGGGAGGACAGTAGGTCCCCCCCCTTATTGTTTTATTAGGGCCCCCACCCACCGCGCAGGGGTGGGGGCCGGGGGGAGGACAGTAGGTCCCCCCCCTTATTGTTTTATTAGGGCCCCCACCCACCGCGCAGGGGTGGGGGCCGGGGGGGAGGACAGTAGGTCCCCCCCCCCCTTATTACCATTTATGTTTTTACAGTGAGCAGCCAGAGGCTGCTCACTGTTTAGTGGTCATGCCCCTACTCGCGGTATAGCGAGTAGGGGCATTGGGGAGATTTTAATCTCCCTTGTGCTATTATGGGGGTCATATTGACCCCCATAGAGTGAGGGGGGGACCTGGGGGGCTTATGAAGTGGTGGGGAGCACAGCTCCCCACCGCTTCTGTCTTTACATATTACAAGGAGGGAGCTGCACGTCGGTAGCTCCCTCCTTGTAATAAACTGATCGAACAAACGAACACTGATACTCAGTGTTAGTTTGTTGGTCTGATTTTTTCTATTCATTCATTCGTCTGTCTGATGAATGAATGAATAGATGAAATTCCCGTTCGCATGTCCAGATGTTTCACTGGGCATGTGCGGGAATCTCACAGTCTGTGTAGTGTGGGTAGATGACGTGTCCCACAGGGACTTCACCTACCCACACAAAGATGGCGGCGCCCTGAATAAAGATCGGGGCAGAAGATACAGATTTAAAAATAGGTAATCTGGGGGGCTTAGGGGCATTTGGGGGTGACTAGGGGGGCAATTGGATGTAGTGGAGGCGGGAGGGGGGTTAAAAAAAAAACGGGATTCGGCATGACAGTGCCGCTTTAACCAAATTTTTATGTGCGGATGAATACGTGACAATATACAATAAAAAAAAAAAAAAATCACATTAAGAGTTAGATTTGCATCCAAAGTGTTCTGTGTACAGCTTACATTCCCCCTCCCCCCAAAAACACCTTGAAAAAAATAAAAAAACAGTTTGTTTAACTATTATAAATATTTAATATACCCATGCATAAATCTAGAGTGTGTGTATTTGTGTGAGTGCATGAATATATCTTTGTATGTATTAGTTTGTATGTGCAACAGTGTGAGAGAGTGCGTCTGGGAAGTAGTGTGAGAATAGTAATAGGGATGTGTGCCATTGTGCATGCATGGAAATTTGTGTGTGCAGCAGTGTCTATGCAGCAGCATGGTGGGTAATATTGTGTGTCGGTAGTTGTGGTCAGCATGTGTGCTGCAATGTGTGTGGATAGCAGTTTATGTTGATTATAGTGTGTGGGTAGCAGTAAAAGTAGCAGTCTGTATGTGTGGATACCATTTTTATGTGCTTGCCATACTTAATTTAAGGTGAACATTATAGCTCTAGTCTTCTTCCTATCACCATACTCTTTCTGCCTCAGATCACTGTGTTAAGACTGTCACCTTCAGAGTTGCAAAATTAGGTTCCAGGGGCCAGCAGAGATGAATTATATTTACTTGATGCTGTCCTCCACGTTCCTGCCATCTTTAATCTCCTTGAGATGAGAGGAATAGTGTTGTCGTGAACCCGAAATTTTCGGTTCGCGAATGGCGAACGCGAACTTCCGCAAATGTTCGCGAACCGGCGAACCGCGCGAACCGCCATTGACTTCAATGGGCAGGCGAATTTTAAAAACAACAAGGACTCTTTCTGGCCACAATAGTGATGGAAAAGTTGTTTCAAGGGGACTAACACCTGGACTGTGGCATGCCAGAGGGGGATCCATGGCAAAACTCCCATGGAAAATTGCACAGTTGATGCAGAGTCTGCTTTTAATCCATAAAGGGCAGAAATCACCTAACATTGACACCTGTCCTCAAAGCCCAGCCCTGATACACACTGACACAGAGCAGAATAGAGACTGTTCCCCCTACATAGGGTCACTTGGCAGATATGGATTGACACCTGTCCTCAAAACCCCTGATACACGCTGACACAGAGCAGAATAGGGACTGTTCCCCCTACATAGGGTCACTTGGCAGATATGGATTGACACCTGTCCTCAAAACCCCTGATACATACTGACACAGAGCAGAATAGAGACTGTTCCCTGTCCACAGAGACCATGATACACACTGACACAGAGCAGAATAGGGACTGTTACCCCTACATAGGGTCACTTGGCAGATATGGATTTACACCTGTCCTCAAAACCCCTGATACACACTGACACAGAGCAGAATAGGGACTGTTCCCCCTACATAGGGTCACTTGGCAGATATGGATTGACACCTGTCCTCAAAACCCCTGATACACACTGACACAGAGCAGAATAGAGACTGTTCCCTGTCCACAGAGACCATGATACACACTGACACAGAGCAGAATAGGGACTGTTACCCCTACATAGGGTCACTTGGCAGATATGGATTGACACCTGTCCTCAAAACCCCTGATACACACTGACACAGAGCAGAATAGGGACTGTTCCCTGTCCACAGAGACCATGATACACACTGACACAGAGCAGAATAGAGACTGTTCCCTGTCCACAGAGACCATGATACACACTGACACAGAGCAGAATAGGGACTGTTCCCCCTACATAGGGTCACTTGGCAGATATGGATTGACACCTGTCCTCAAAACCCCTGATACACACTGACACAGAGCAGAATAGGGACTGTTCCCCCTACATAGGGTCACTTGGCAGATATGGATTGACACCTGTCCTCAAAACCCCTGATACACACTGACACAGAGCAGAATAGAGACTGTTCCCTGTCCACAGAGACCATGATACACACTGACACAGAGCAGAATAGGGACTGTTACCCCTACATAGGGTCACTTGGCAGATATGGATTGACACCTGTCCTCAAAACCCCTGATACACACAGACACAGAGCAGAATAGGGACTGTTCCCTGTCCACAGAGACCATGATACACACTGACACAGAGCAGAATAGAGACTGTTCCCTGTCCACAGAGACCATGATACACACTGACACAGAGCAGAATAGAGACTGTTCCCTGTCCACAGAGACCATGATACACACTGACACAGAGCAGAATAGGGACTGTTACCCCTACATAGGGTCACTTTGCAGATATGGATTGACACCTGTCCTCAAAACCCCTGATACACACTGACACAGAGCAGAATAGAGACTGTTCCCTGTCCACAGAGACCATGATAAACACTGACACAGAGCAGAATAGGGACTGTTACCCCTACATAGGGTCACATGGCAGATATGGATTGACACCTGTCCTCAAAACCCCTGATACATACTGACACAGAGCAGAATAGAGACTGTTCCCTGTCCACAGAGACCATGATACACACTGACACAGAGCAGAATAGGGACTGTTACCCCTACATAGGGTCACTTGGCAGATATGGATTTACACCTGTCCTCAAAACCCCTGATACACACTGACACAGAGCAGAATAGGGACTGTTCCCCCTACATAGGGTCACTTTGCAGATATGGATTGACACCTGTCCTCAAAACCCCTGATACACACTGACACAGAGCAGAATAGAGACTGTTCCCTGTCCACAG
The DNA here is from genome assembly GCF_036172605.1 of Pelobates fuscus. Taxonomy (NCBI): domain Eukaryota; kingdom Metazoa; phylum Chordata; class Amphibia; order Anura; family Pelobatidae; genus Pelobates; species Pelobates fuscus. The sequence goes on along the minus strand of NC_086317.1, from coordinate 250,063,371 downwards.
AGACCATGATAAACACTGACACAGAGCAGAATAGGGACTGTTACCCCTACATAGGGTCACATGGCAGATATGGATTGACACCTGTCCTCAAAACCCCTGATACATACTGACACAGAGCAGAATAGAGACTGTTCCCTGTCCACAGAGACCATGATACACACTGACACAGAGCAGAATAGGGACTGTTACCCCTACATAGGGTCACTTGGCAGATATGGATTGACACCTGTCCTCAAAACCCCTGATACACACTGACACAGAGCAGAATAGAGACTGTTCCCTGTCCACAGAGACCATGATACACACTGACACAGAGCAGAATAGGGACTGTTCCCTGTCCACAGAGTCCATGATACACACTGACACAGAGCAGAATAGAGACTGTTCCCCGTCCACAGAGACCATGATACACACTGACACAGAGCAGAATAGGGACTGTTCCCTGTCCACAGAGACCATGATACACACTGACACAGAGCAGAATAGAGACTGTTCCCCATCCACAGAGACCATGATACACACTGACACAGAGCAGAATAGAGACTGTTCCCCCTACATAGGGTCACTTGGCAGGTATGGATTATCACCTGTCCTCAAAGCCCATGATACACACTGGGGGGAGCTACTGTCCTCCCCAACCCCTGCGCGGTGGGTGGGGGCCATAAATCTCAATGGGGTGACCTACTGTCCTCACCCCTCGGCCCCCACCCCTGCGCGGTGGGTGGGGGGCATAAATCACAATGGGGGGGCCTACTTTCCTCCCCCCCGGCCCCCATCCCTGCGCGGTGGGTGGGGGGCATAAATCACAATGGGACGGACCTACTGATAGGAGTGGAGTATTGTTCATATCAGTTTAATACCTTCCGCGTCTCCTATCAGTGGACGTGTAAATGGCAGAGATTTTTAATTGTTGAATCACCTTCCCTTTTTAGGCCAAGGTGGGAAGATGCTTAGACCGCTAGTATATTGGTGCCATCTTGGAGGATTTTAATTTTTGGTTTGGTTTTTGAAGCCACAGTGCTGCACCAGTGGGCCTAAAAATTAGGCATGTACACATGCCTGAAAAATTTGGTATTGTTGCAGCCGCTGCTGTAGCAGCGGCCAGAAAAATTGATGTTTGTTTCACAGGCAGAAAGTGCCCTAAAACATGGCGGCTTGAACCCTAGTTGGTGGCGGATAAGTCACGCAAGTCAAACGTCATTCAGAGCTAAAATACAGCAGCGTGTGGACCATTTTTAGCCCAAGGCAGCTCATCTCATCAGGCCTTTTTTAAGCGAATGTATCGCCCAGTGTCAGTCCCTCCGGGATCCATCCCTCATTCATCTTAATAAAGGTGAGGTAATCTAGACTTTTTTGACCTAGGCGACTTCTCTTCTCAGTGACAATACCTCCTGCTGCACTGAAGGTCCTTTCTGACAGGACACTTGAAGCGGGGCAGGCCAGAAGTTCTATCGCAAATTGGGATAGCTCAGGCCACAGGTCAAGCCTGCACACCCAGTAGTCAAGGGGTTCATCGCTCCTCAGAGTGTCGATATCTGCAGTTAAGGCGAGGTAGTCTGCTACCTGTCGGTCGAGTTGCTCTCTGAGGGTGGATCCCAAAGGGCTGTGGCGATGCATAGGACTTAAAAAGGTCTGCATGTCCTCCATCAACAACACGTCTTTAAAGCGTCCTGTCCTTGCCGGCGTGGTCGTGGGAGGAGGAGGAGGAGGATGACTTCCACCTCTCCCCCTGTTAGATTCCCGTTGTGCTGTGACATCACCCTTATACGCTGTGTAAAGCATACTTTTTAATTTATTTTGCAAATGCTGCATCCTTTCCGACTTGTTGTAATTGGGTAACATTTCCGCCACTTTCTGCTTATACCGGGGGTCTAGTAGCGTGGACACCCAGTACAGGTCGTTCTCCTTCAGCCTTTTTATATGATGGTCCCTCAACAGGCAGGACAGCATGAAAGACCCCATTTGCACAAGGTTGGATGCCGAGCTACTCATTTCCCGTTCCTCCTCCTCACTGATGTCATTGAAGGTATGTTCTTCCCCCCAGCCACGTACAACACCACGGGTACCAGATAGGTGACAACGAGCACCCTGGGATGCCTGTTGTGTTTGGTCTTGCTCCTCCTCCTCCTCCTCAAAGCTACAATCCTCCTCTGACTCCTCTTCCTCACAATCCTCTTCCAGCATTGCCGCAGGTCCAGCAAGCGATGCTGATAAGGCTGTTTCTGGTGGTGATGGTGACCACAACTCTTCCTCTTCCTCTTCACGCTCATCTACAGCCTGATCCAGCACTCTTCGCAGGGCACGCTCCATGAAGAAAACAAATGGTATGATGTCGCTGATGGTGCCTTCGTTGCGACTGACTAGGTTTGTCACCTCCTCAAAAGGACGCATGAGCCTACAGGCATTGCGCATGAGCGTCCAGTAACGTGGCCAAAAAATTCCCAGCTCCCCAGAGGCTGTCCTAGCATCCCGGTCATACAAATATTTATTAACAGCTTTTTCTTGTTTCTTGTTTCTTGGAGCAGGCGGTCGAACATTAGGAGTGTTGAATTCCAACGTGTAGGGCTGTCGCAAATCAAGCGCCTCACTGGCATGTTGTTTCGCCGCTGGATATCGGCAAAGTGAGCCATGGCCGTGTAGGAACGCCTGAAATGGCCACACACCTTCCTGGCCTGCTTCAGGACGTCCTGTAAGCCTGTGTACTTATGCACAAAGCGTTGTACGATCAGATTACACAAATGTGCCATGCACGGCACATGTGTCAACTTGCCCAACTTCAATGCCGCTATCAAATTTTTTCCGTTGTCACACACCACTTTGCCGATATCCAGTTGCTGCGGAGTCAGCCACTTTTCCACCTGTGCGTTCAGGGCGGACAGGAGTGCTTGTCCGGTGTGACTCTCTGCTTTCAAGCAAGTCAAACCCAAGACGGCGTGACACTGCCGTATCCGGGATGTGGAATAGTACCTGGGGAGCTGGGGGGGTGCCGTTGATGTGGAGCAAGAAGCAGCGGCACAAGAGGACTCAGCCGAGGAGGTTATGGAAGAGGATGGAGTAGGAGGAGTAGAGGAGGTGGCAGCAGGACTGCCTGCAATTCGTGGCGGTGTCACCAACTCCTCTGCAATGCCACGCATTCCTTGCTTGTCAGCCGTCAGCAGGTTTACCCAATGCGCAGTGTAGGTGATATACCTGCCCTGACCATGCTTTGCAGACCAGGTATCAGTGGTCAGATGGACCCTTGCCCCAACACTGTGTGCCAGACATGCCATGACTTCCTTTTGCACAATCGAGTACAAGTTGGGGATTGCCTTTTGTGAAATGAAATTCCGGCCGGGTACCTTTCACTGCGGTGTCCCAATGGCTACAAATTTTTTGAACGCCTCAGACTCAACCAGATTGTATGGTAAAAGCTGGCGGGCTAATAGTACGGACAAGCCAGCTGTCAGACGCTGGGCAAGGGGGTGACTTGGTGACATTGGCTTCTTACGCTCAAACATGTCCTTGACAGACACATGACTGTGGGCAGATGAGCGGGAACTGCTCAAGGCGGGAGACGGAGTGGCGGATGGTTGAGAGGGGGCAAGAAGGACATCAGTGGTTGACATGGCTGAAGATGCTGGACCAGGAGGAGGATGGCGGCTTAGAGTAGGCGTGCTGCTTGTACATATTGTGTTTATCCCATAGGCGTTTGTGATGTGAGATCATGTGCCTACGCAAAGCAGTTGTACCTAGGTGGGTGTTGGACCTCCCACGACTCAGTTTCCTTTGGCACAGGTTGTAAATGGCATCGCTGTTGTCAGAGGCAGACACACAAAAAAAATGCCACACTGCTGAGCTCTGCAATGACGGCATTCTGGTGGTGGACACAGCATGCGTTGATTGGCGTGCTGTCGGGCTGACCCCGGGTGCCGATGCATGATATCTGACTGTGCCACTAGCTCCTTGCGATGACCCCCCCCTGCTTCCAACTCGTCTCCTCCTCCTCTCTGTCTCCCCATCTGAACTTTCGCCCTGTTCTTCTTCTTGCCGAGCGGGCACCCACGTGACATCCATGGACGCATCGTCATCATCAACCGCTTCGCTTGTATCTGACAACTCAGAAAAGGAAGCAGCAGCGGGTACAACATCATCATCATCACACCGTACCTCCATGTGTTTAATGCTGCCTGCCTGAGACATATCCCTGTTATCTACATCCTCTAGCAATAATGGTTGCTCATCACTCATTTCTTCAAACGGGTGTGTGAATAACTCCTCTGACATACCAAGTAAAGCGGCTGTGGTGCTAGTTTTGGTGGTGGCGGCAGGTGGGTGAGTGCTATCTTGAGAGGTGCCTGAAGCTAAGCTGGAGGAGGATGGTGCGTCAAGGTTCCGAGCGGAGGCTGTACAAGATTGGGTGTCCTGTGTTAGCCAGTCAACTAAGTCCTCAGAACTTTTCAAGTTCAGGGTACGTGGCTTCTGAAAACTGGGCATTATTCTAGGGCAAAAGGGAATCACAGCACGACGACCTCTGCCTGTCATTTTTTTGGGGATTAGTGGTACTATGCGTGCAAGCTACTGTGAGACCAGATATGATTGGCAATGTGAACTGTAACAGTTCTGCAGAGCACACACTGTAGGCCTGAGACACCCGCTTGAAGACAAGTAACTGCTATTCAATCCATAACAGTGAAAAATAAATTTTGGTTTTAAAAGCACGCTATAGAGACACCAGATATGATTGGCAATGTGCACTGGAACAGTTCTGCAGAGCACACGCTGAAGGAAGGACTGACAGAGCCGCTTGAAGACAAGTAACTGCTATTCAATCTATAACAGTGAAAAACAAATTTTGGTTTTAAAAGCACGCTATAGAGACACCAGATATGATTGGCAATGTGCACTGGAACAGTTCTGCAGAGCACACGCTGAAGGAAGGACTGACAGAGCCGCTTGAAGACAAGTAACTGCTATTCAATCTATAACAGTGAAAAACAAATTTTGGTTTTAAAAGCACGCTATAGAGACACCAGATATGATTGGCAATGTGCACTGGAACAGTTCTGCAGAGCACACACTGTAGGCCTGAGACACCCGAATGAAGACAAGTAACTGCTATTCAATCTATAACAGTGAAAAACAAATTTTGGTTTTAAAAGCACGCTATAGAGACACCAAATATGATTGGCAACTGTCAAAGCACGCTGGAACAGGTCTACAGAGCACACGCTGAAGTAGGCCTGACACCCAGACGCTTGCAGACAACTAACTGATCTTCTATTACAGTGAAAAAAAATGATTTCTTTAAAATCTAAAGCTTAAGCTATTGTTAAAACAGATATGAGTGGTGGCACTTACTGTGCAAATGGGCAAGGCATCCAACCTGACACAGAAGCTGGCAGGCAGGCAACTGCTCTTCTATTACAGTGGAAACAAAATTTTGGTTGTAAAAGCACGCTATAGAGACACCAGATATGAGTGGCAACTGTCAATGTACGCTGGCAGGGTTGTGCAGGGCACACGCTGAAGGAAGGCCTGACAGAGCCGCTTGAAGGACACTGACTGTCTGCTATTAGCTTACACTGGAAACCTTTTTTCTTTGTAAAAGCACGCTAAAGAGACACCAGATATGATTGGCAACTGTCAAAGCACGCTGGCACAGGTCTGCAGAGCACACGCTGAAGTAGGCCTGACACCCAGACGCTTGCAGACAACTAACTGATCTTCTATTACAGTGAAAAAAAATGATTTCTTTAAAATCTAAAGCTTAAGCTATTGTTAAAACAGATATGAGTGGTGGCACTGACTGTGCAAATGGGCAAGGCATCCAACCTGACACAGAAGCTGGCAGGCAGGCAACTGCTCTTCTATTACAGTGAAAACTAATTATTTATTTTAAATCTAAAGCTTAACCAATTGTTAAAACAGATATGAGTGGTGGCACTGGGCAAGTAGGCACAGTATCCAATGTGAACCTCACACAGAAGCTGGCAGGCAGGCAACTGCTCTTCTATTACAGTGAAAAAAAAATATTTATTTTAAATGTAAAGCTTAACCAATTGTTAAAACAGATATGAGTGGTGGCACTGGGCAAGTAGGCACAGTATCCAATGTGAACCTCACACAGAAGCTGGCAGGCAGGCAACTGCTCTTCTATTACAGTGAAAACTAATTATTTATTTTAAATCTAAAGCTTAACCAATTGTTAAAACAGATATGAGTGGTGGCACTGGGCAAGTAGGCACAGTATCCAATGTGAACCTCACACAGAAGCTGGCAGGCAGGCAACTGCTCTTCTATTACAGTGAAAAAAAATATTTATTTAAAATCTAAAGCTTAACCAATTGTTAAAACAGATATGAGTGGTGGCACTGACTGTGCAAATGGGCAAGGCATCCAACCTGACACAGAAGCTGGCAGGCAGGCAACTGCTCTTCTATTACAGTGAAAAAAAATTATTTATTTTAAATCTAAAGCTTAACCAATTGTTAAAACAGATATGAGTGGTGGTACTGGGCAAGTGGGCACAGTATCCAATGTGAACCTCACACAGAAGCTGGCAGGCAGGCAACTGCTCTTCTATTACAGTGAAAACTAATTATTTATTTTAAATCTAAAGCTTAACCAATTGTTAAAACAGATATGAGTGGTGGCACTGGGCAAGTAGGCACAGTATCCAATGTGAACCTCACACAGAAGCTGGCAGGCAGGCAACTGCTCTTCTATTACAGTGAAAAAAATATATTTATTTTAAATGTAAAGCTTAACCAATTGTTAAAACAGATATGAGTGGTGGCACTGGGCAAGTAGGCACAGTATCCAATGTGAACCTCACACAGAAGCTGGCAGGCAGGCAACTGCTCTTCTATTACAGTGAAAAAATGTTTTTTATTTTAAATGTAAAGCTTAACCAATTGTTAAAACAGATATGAGTGGTGGCACTGGGCAAGTAGGCACAGTATCCAATGTGAACCTCACACAGAAGCTGGCAGGCAGGCAACTGCTCTTCTTTTACAGTGGAAACAAAATTTTGGTTGTAAAAGCATGCTATAGAGACACCAGATATGAGTGGCAACTGTCAAAGCGCGCTGGCACAGGTCTGCAGAGCACACGCTGAAGTAGGCCTGACACCCAGACGCTTGCAGACAACTAACTGATCTTCTATTACAGTGAAAAAAAATGATTTCTTTAAAATCTAAAGCTTAAGCTATTGTTAAAACAGATATGAGTGGTGGCACTGGGCAAGTAGGCACAGTATCCAATGTGAACCTCACACAGAAGCTGGCAGGCAGGCAACTGCTCTTCTATTACAGTGGAAACAAAATTTTGGTTGTAAAAGCACGCTATAGAGACACCAGATATGAGTGGCAACTGTCAAAGTACGCTGGCAGGGTTGTGCAGGGCACACGCTGAAGGAAGGCCTGACAGAGCCGCTTGAAGGACACTGACTGTCTGCTATTAGCTTACACTGGAAACCTTTTTTCTTTGTAAAAGCACGCTAAAGAGACACCAGATATGATTGGCAACTGTCAAAGCACGCTGGCACAGGTCTGCAGAGCACACGCTGAAGTAGGCCTGACACCCAGACGCTTGCAGACAACTAACTGATCTTCTATTACAGTGAAAAAAAATGATTTCTTTAAAATCTAAAGCTTAAGCTATTGTTAAAACAGATATGAGTGGTGGCACTGGGCAAGTGGGCACATTATCCAATGTGAACCTCACACAGAAGCTGGCAGGCAGGCAACTGGTCTTCTATTACAGTGAAAAAAAATTATTTATTTTAAATCTAAAGCTTAACCAATTGTTAAAACAGATATGAGTGGTGGCACTGGGCAAGTGGGCACAGTATCCAATGTGAACCTCACACAGAAGCTGGCAGGCAGGCAACTGCTCTTCTATTACAGTGAAAAAAATTATTTATTTAAAATCTAAAGCTTAACCAATTGTTAAAACAGATATGAGTGGTGGCACTGACTGTGCAAATGGGCAAGGCATCCAACCTGACACAGAAGCTGGCAGGCAGGCAACTGCTCTTCTATTACAGTGAAAAAAAATTATTTATTTTAAATCTAAAGCTTAACCAATTGTTAAAACAGATATGAGTGGTGGTACTGGGCAAGTGGGCACAGTATCCAATGTGAACCTCACACAGAAGCTGGCAGGCAGGCAACTGCTCTTCTATTACAGTGAAAACTAATTATTTATTTTAAATCTAAAGCTTAACCAATTGTTAAAACAGATATGAGTGGTGGCACTGGGCAAGTAGGCACAGTATCCAATGTGAACCTCACACAGAAGCTGGCAGGCAGGCAACTGCTCTTCTATTACAGTGAAAAAAAAATATTTATTTTAAATGTAAAGCTTAACCAATTGTTAAAACAGATATGAGTGGTGGCACTGGGCAAGTAGGCACAGTATCCAATGTGAACCTCACACAGAAGCTGGCAGGCAGGCAACTGCTCTTCTATTACAGTGAAAAAATGTTTTTTATTTTAAATGTAAAGCTTAACCAATTGTTAAAACAGATATGAGTGGTGGCACTGGGCAAGTAGGCACAGTATCCAATGTGAACCTCACACAGAAGCTGGCAGGCAGGCAACTGCTCTTCTTTTACAGTGGAAACAAAATTTTGGTTGTAAAAGCATGCTATAGAGACACCAGATATGAGTGGCAACTGTCAAAGCGCGCTGGCACAGGTCTGCAGAGCACACGCTGAAGTAGGCCTGACACCCAGACGCTTGCAGACAACTAACTGATCTTCTATTACAGTGAAAAAAAATGATTTCTTTAAAATCTAAAGCTTAAGCTATTGTTAAAACAGATATGAGTGGTGGCACTGGGCAAGTAGGCACAGTATCCAATGTGAACCTCACACAGAAGCTGGCAGGCAGGCAACTGCTCTTCTATTACAGTGGAAACAAAATTTTGGTTGTAAAAGCACGCTATAGAGACACCAGATATGAGTGGTGTTACAAAACTGTTACAAAAACCTTATTGCACTGTGTACTTTTCAATGCTATTTTCGCCTTTCTGCCTTATGTGCAGTCGTTGGTATGGTTCAGCACGAATCCTTTGTGTAAGCGTATAGGTGGCCGCCATTTCGGGACTTTGCACGTGTTCGCGGCCATCTTACGTGCGAACAGCGGTGTTTGCCAGCAATCGTCTGGAACTAAAAACGGAGACGCACCCAGGCGAACACCGCTGAGACCTCCAGGATAGCATAACTTCGTGCTGGACCTACCGAATAGCCCACCGTTCGGTAGGACGATTACTCTCCGCAAGGGGAGTACAGCGACCTCCAGGATAATTATGGATGACCATGGGTTCGTGGAGTTTTCCCGTACGAACGGAGACCGACCGCAAGGCCTAAACGTGTGGAACTATTTTCGGCCAGAAAGTCTGTGCGGTCGGTCAAAACTTTGAAAACCCCTAACTCCTGAACCGTTCATCCGAACAGGTTGGTTTTCGGATATGTTGCTCCCCTGAACAAGACCTGTACAGCGGTGTAGGATTTAAAGGGGTACCACCTGGTTTCGGGGTACATCCAGAACTTGGTTGAAAATATGTACTGTATAATTGGGTTAACTGTTTATCTGAGGGGAGGAGATGCGTGGGAGGTACCCAATATGTGATTGGTGATTTTATGCCTCCCCCTGGGAGTATCCTGTTTACATGTAACCACAATAAAAAGCAGGCTGGTCAGCCCAGTCCTCAGTTCTTACTTGACCCTCAAATCGCTGCTTTGACTCGTTTTGTGGGTAGAAAAGGTATCCTAGCTATGCTATAGCTAGTGGGATGTTTCCACACTTACAGGACTCGCATGGAATACTATGGAACTCGGCTCTCCCCTCTTCAGCAACTAGGAATCCAGACAACTAAACGGTCCAGCTCTCAGCTAGCCTAAGGGTAACCGTAACATTTGGTGGCAGCGGTGGGATGATTCTGGATATCCTAGGAGAGGCACGGAACGGATGGAGAGCACCTACGCAAAATTGAAACGTACAACCCTGAAAGATTTATTGGAAAGCAGAGGAAGGCACGCCAGCAACCGGCCAAAGAGGGAACTGATCGCAGAATTGACAGAACTGGATCAAAGCTCCACCATGGCGGAAACACCAATCACGGATGATGATGCAAAGGCAAGAATTGTTCGGGGGAGGCTTCCCTTATACGGGCCAAACCCATCTATAGAACTGATACAGCAATTGATGGTGGAGGCAGACGCGGATTTACAAAAGACCCGAGCCTACAACATTGAAATGGCCAACGCACAACGCACTGCTGAAGCCCCACAAGTAATCGTTCCTGTTGAAACTGCTGGGAAGCCTAAAATACCCTTTGCGGCATTCCGATCCTTCCTGGAGAGCGAGACAGGAATTGATGAGTACTTGGCAGACTTCGAAAGGCAATGCGCCCTGCACCAGATTCCCACCAGAGAGTGGCCCACGATCTTGTCTGGGAAGCTATCTGGGCGAGCCCTGGAAGCTTTTCGTACTTTGGGTACTGAGGAAGTGACACAGTATGAACGAGTTAAAGAGACTCTGCTAAAAAGATACGCGGTGACTCCAGACACGTATCGCCGACAGTTTCGGGGCACGAAAAAGAAGCCTAACGATACACATATGGAATGGGCGCACCGAATGCGGAGAGCGGTAAATCACTGGATGAGCGGAAGTAAAGCTGTGACTGGTGAGGAAATTTTACAATTATTCCTCTTAGAACATTTTTACGATGGCATGGAACAAAAAGGGAAGGAGTGGCTGCGAGACAGGCGACCTTCCACTCTAGAAGAAGCGGCCAAATTAGCTGATGAACATTACGATTCACGTCTTCACGAGTCCACAAACTACCGGGCTCCAGCACGGGTCGAGCCCAGAGAGGTTTACCGTGCACCTCCTCGTACGGAGTTCCGGGCCCCAGTACCCGCCGGGCCCCCCAGACACTCAGGGTCATCCAATAACAATTTTGATCGCCCTAGGCCCACTTGCCACCGATGCAAGCAACCAGGACATTTCATGGCCAACTGCCCGCTTGGCACACACCAGACGCCCAGGAATTACAATTACCCCTCTGGGCCCTACCGTCCTGCCCGAGCCCTCTGTGTTAACCAGGAGACCCCTATGGAGGAATATTTGGGGCCGCTTCACGAGGCAGACCCGGTATATGCGGCTTCGGATAACCGACAGCACCATCGGCAGAAGGTATGGCTCGAAGGGCGATCTACCGAGGGGTTGAGAGACACAGGGGCTACCATAACACTGGTACAAAGTCATTTGGTGCCAGAACACAAGAGGTCAGGGCAGACCGTGGCCGTTAGAGTGGCGGGAGGGGATGTGTACAAAGTCCCGACCGCTAAAGTACATCTTGATTGGGGAGCGGGGAAAGGAGCTGTAAACGTGGGTATAATGGACCATTTACCTGCTGAAGTACTACTGGGCAATGATTTGGGCCCCATGACTTCAGCCTATGCACCAGTATATAACAACGAAGCGAACCCAGTGACTACACGGGCACAAGCCCGGACGGACCGAGAACCCTCACCAGTGCGGGAGACCCAGGTAAGACCAACCCCGACTTCTCTTGACCTGTTAGACCCCATACCCTGGGACACCCCAGTTACCTTTGAGACCGAGTCTAGGACTGACCCGACCTTACAAAAATACCGGGAACGAGCAGAGACAGGGGGGAGCGGGGCAGATAACGAAACTTTTCTATGGGAAAAAGGGAAACTATACCGCTTGACAGAGAAAAAGGGACAACGTAGGCGACAGCTGGTAGTACCCCACAAATACCGTCAGGAAATCCTCAAAATAGGACACGACATCCCCTTGGCAGGTCACTTAGCTATAACACGTACGCTACACCGCATTACCCACACATTCTTTTGGCCAGGAGTACACGCTGACGTTAAGAATTACTGTAATACTTGCGATGTATGTCAACGAGTGGGAAGGCGAGGCGATCACCCTAAAGCGCATCTAGTCAATATGCCCATTGTAGAGGAACCCTTTAGCAGGGTTGCTATTGACCTAGTAGGACCACTGGCCACCCCTAGTCCCTCCGGTAAGCGCTACATCCTTACCGTAGTAGACTACGCTACCCGGTACCCCGAGGCAGTCGCCCTGTCCAACATCCAAGCGGATACGGTAGCGAATGCCCTGGTACAAGTATTCTCCCGGGTAGGATTTCCAAAAGAAATTCTATCCGACCGGGGCACCCAATTCACAGCAGAATTGACCCAACAACTCTGGCAGGTGTGCAAAATTAAATCCCTCCTGAGTTCACCCTATCATCCCCAAACGAACGGACTTTGTGAAAGGTTTAACGGAACCCTCAAGCAAATGCTCAAAACGTTCACACAGGAGTACCGAGATTGGGAACGCTTTCTGCCGCATCTCCTATTTGCGTATCGGGAGGTGCCCCAGGAAACGACAGGGTTCTCTCCCTTTGAGTTGCTCTACGGACGAAAGGTACGGGGCCCCCTAAACCTGATCCGAGAACACTGGGAAGGAGAGACGGAAACGGACGGTGTCCCTATTGTACCATACGTATTGGAACTCAGGGACCGCATGGAGCAGCTAGCCAAATCAGTGCAGGCTAACCTCCAGTCGGCCCAGAAAAGACAGAAAGTATGGTACGATAGGGGGGCCCGAAGGAGAATCTTTACCGTAGGACAAAAGGTGTTAGTACTTAAGCCGGTAAAGACCGACAAGTTACAAGCATCATGGCAGGGCCCATACCAGATCGTAGAAAAAAGGGGCGACACCACTTATGTTATAGCCAGTTGTCACGACAACAACCTCAGGAAGACATTCCATGTAAACATGCTCAAGGAATACTTGGAGCGCCCCGAGAACGTGACCGCCGTATGTTGCCCTCCCCAGGAAGACCCCGACAGTCTACCCATTCCCGACTTGCTGGAAAAGAGTCCACCCACAGGGGTAGTGACCCAGGTTCAGATAGGAGACCGACTTAGCCCCACTGAAAGGGAGCAGCTCAATACACTCCTCCAGTCCAAGCACCTCACGTTCTCCCAGAAACCAGGGTACACCACCTTAACTACCCACCAGGTCGATACCCCCGGACAAACACCCTTACGCCAACCCCCGTATCGCATCCCCGAGGCCGTTAGAGCCGGAATGAAGAAGGAGATAGATGAGATGCTCCAACTCAGGGTGATTGAGCCCTCCGATAGTCCCTGGGCCTCCCCGGTTGTCCTGGTACCCAAGAAAGATGGGACAACCCGGTTCTGTGTAGACTATAGGAGACTCAATGAAAAAACAGTAACAGACGCCTACCCTATGCCCAGGGTAGACGAGCTACTTGATCGCATAGCCAGGGGAAATTACCTGACCACTATCGACCTCTGTAAGGGTTACTGGCAGATTCCCCTGGCCCCGGAGGCTATCCCCAAGTCGGCCTTCGTCACCCCCTTCGGCCTATACCAGTTTAAGGTAATGCCGTTTGGGATGAAGAACGCCCCCGCTACATTCCAGCGCTTGGTAGATAGACTCCTGGATGGCTTCCAGGGTTTTGCCTGTGCATACCTGGACGACATAGCGATTCACAGTGAGTCCTGGGAGGACCACTTAGCTCACGTAGGAATGGTTCTGGATCAGATCCGGGCGGCTGGCCTGACTCTGAAACCAGAAAAATGTCACTTTGGGATGGCCGAGGTACAGTACCTGGGTCATCGGGTGGGGTGCGGAAAACAGCGACCAGAGCCGGCCAAGATAGAAGCTGTTGCCAACTGGCCCACCCCCATCACAAAAACCCAGGTTTTAGCCTTTCTGGGCACAGCAGGGTACTATAGACGATTTGTACCCGACTACAGCACACTTGCCAAACCTTTGACTGACTTGACCAAGAAAAACTTACCTCGACAGGTCCTGTGGTCTCCCCACTGTGAAACGGCTTTTCAGGCCCTCAAAAATGCTTTGGTTAATGCTCCTGTCCTGGCGGCCCCAGCCCTTAACAAACGTTTTATCGTCCATACAGACGCTTCCATGTTCGGGCTGGGAGCCGTCCTTAGCCAAGTAGGTGAAGATGGAGGGGAGCACCCAGTGGCCTACATCAGCCGGAAGCTCCTGCCCCGCGAAGTCAGCTATGCAGCGATTGAAAAGGAGTGTTTGGCCTTGGTATGGGCATTAAAGAAATTGACTCCCTATTTATATGGACAAGAGTTCACTCTGGTCACCGACCATAACCCGTTGGTGTGGCTAAACCGGGTCTCTGGAGATAACGGCAGGTTATTACGTTGGAGCTTATCATTACAACCCTTCAATTTCACCATTTCCTACCGACCTGGGAAACAGAATGGCAATGCGGACGGGTTGTCCAGACAAACGGACCTCAGCCCAGCATAACCAGCGGTCTGGACAGCCTTAGTCTGCCCCGAAAAGGGGTCAGACGGTGTCTGCCAGAGTGTTCCACAAAAAGGGAGCACTGTTACAAAACTGTTACAAAAACCTTATTGCACTGTGTACTTTTCAATGCTATTTTCGCCTTTCTGCCTTATGTGCAGTCGTTGGTATGGTTCAGCACGAATCCTTTGTGTAAGCGTATAGGTGGCCGCCATTTCGGGACTTTGCACGTGTTCGCGGCCATCTTACGTGCGAACAGCGGTGTTTGCCAGCAATCGTCTGGAACTAAAAACGGAGACGCACCCAGGCGAACACCGCTGAGACCTCCAGGATAGCATAACTTCGTGCTGGACCTACCGAATAGCCCACCGTTCGGTAGGACGATTACTCTCCGCAAGGGGAGTACAGCGACCTCCAGGATAATTATGGATGACCATGGGTTCGTGGAGTTTTCCCGTACGAACGGAGACCGACCGCAAGGCCTAAACGTGTGGAACTATTTTCGGCCAGAAAGTCTGTGCGGTCGGTCAAAACTTTGAAAACCCCTAACTCCTGAACCGTTCATCCGAACAGGTTGGTTTTCGGATATGTTGCTCCCCTGAACAAGACCTGTACAGCGGTGTAGGATTTAAAGGGGTACCACCTGGTTTCGGGGTACATCCAGAACTTGGTTGAAAATATGTACTGTATAATTGGGTTAACTGTTTATCTGAGGGGAGGAGATGCGTGGGAGGTACCCAATATGTGATTGGTGATTTTATGCCTCCCCCTGGGAGTATCCTGTTTACATGTAACCACAATAAAAAGCAGGCTGGTCAGCCCAGTCCTCAGTTCTTACTTGACCCTCAAATCGCTGCTTTGACTCGTTTTGTGGGTAGAAAAGGTATCCTAGCTATGCTATAGCTAGTGGGATGTTTCCACACTTACAGGACTCGCATGGAATACTATGGAACTCGGCTCTCCCCTCTTCAGCAACTAGGAATCCAGACAACTAAACGGTCCAGCTCTCAGCTAGCCTAAGGGTAACCGTAACAAGTGGCAACTGTCAAAGTACGCTGGCAGGGTTGTGCAGGGCACACGCTGAAGGAAGGCCTGACAGAGCCGCTTGAAGGACACTGACTGTCTGCTATTAGCTTACACTGGAAACCTTTTTTCTTTGTAAAAGCACGCTAAAGAGACACCAGATATGATTGGCAACTGTCAAAGCACGCTGGCACAGGTCTGCAGAGCACACGCTGAAGTAGGCCTGACACCCAGACGCTTGCAGACAACTAACTGATCTTCTATTACAGTGAAAAAAAATGATTTCTTTAAAATCTAAAGCTTAAGCTATTGTTAAAACAGATATGAGTGGTGGCACTGGGCAAGTGGGCACATTATCCAATGTGAACCTCACACAGAAGCTGGCAGGCAGGCAACTGGTCTTCTATTACAGTGAAAAAAAATTATTTATTTTAAATCTAAAGCTTAACCAATTGTTAAAACAGATATGAGTGGTGGCACTGGGCAAGTGGGCACAGTATCCAATGTGAACCTCACACAGAAGCTGGCAGGCAGGCAACTGCTCTTCTATTACAGTGAAAAAAATTATTTATTTAAAATCTAAAGCTTAACCAATTGTTAAAACAGATATGAGTGGTGGCACTGACTGTGCAAATGGGCAAGGCATCCAATCTGACACAGAAGCTGGCAGGCAGGCAACTGCTCTTCTATTACAGTGAAAAAAAATTATTTATTTTAAATCTAAAGCTTAACCAATTGTTAAAACAGATATGAGTGGTGGTACTGGGCAAGTGGGCACAGTATCCAATGTGAACCTCACACAGAAGCTGGCAGGCAGGCAACTGCTCTTCTATTACAGTGAAAAAAAAATATTTATTTTAAATGTAAAGCTTAACCAATTGTTAAAACAGATATGAGTGGTGGCACTGGGCAAGTAGGCACAGTATCCAATGTGAACCTCACACAGAAGCTGGCAGGCAGGCAACTGCTCTTCTATTACAGTGGAAACAAAATTTTGGTTGTAAAAGCACGCTATAGAGACACCAGATATGAGTGGCAACTGTCAAAGCACGCTGGCACAGGTCTGCAGAGCACATGCTGAAGTAGGCCTGACACCCAGACGCTTGCAGACAACTAACTGATCTTCTATTACAGTGAAAAAAAATGATTTCTTTAAAATCTAAAGCTTAAGCTATTGTTAAAACAGATATGAGTGGTGGCACTGGGCAAGTAGGCACAGTATCCAATGTGAACCTCACACAGAAGCTGGCAGGCAGGCAACTGCTCTTCTTTTACAGTGGAAACAAAATTTTGGTTGTAAAAGCATGCTATAGAGACACCAGATATGAGTGGCAACTGTCAAAGCGCGCTGGCACAGGTCTGCAGAGCACACGCTGAAGTAGGCCTGACACCCAGACGCTTGCAGACAACTAACTGATCTTCTATTACAGTGAAAAAAAATGATTTCTTTAAAATCTAAAGCTTAAGCTATTGTTAAAACAGATATGAGTGGTGGCACTGGGCAAGTAGGCACAGTATCCAATGTGAACCTCACACAGAAGCTGGCAGGCAGGCAACTGCTCTTCTATTACAGTGGAAACAAAATTTTGGTTGTAAAAGCACGCTATAGAGACACCAGATATGAGTGGCAACTGTCAAAGTACGCTGGCAGGGTTGTGCAGGGCACACGCTGAAGGAAGGCCTGACAGAGCCGCTTGAAGGACACTGACTGTCTGCTATTAGCTTACACTGGAAACCTTTTTTCTTTGTAAAAGCACGCTAAAGAGACACCAGATATGATTGGCAACTGTCAAAGCACGCTGGCACAGGTCTGCAGAGCACACGCTGAAGTAGGCCTGACACCCAGACGCTTGCAGACAACTAACTGATCTTCTATTACAGTGAAAAAAAATGATTTCTTTAAAATCTAAAGCTTAAGCTATTGTTAAAACAGATATGAGTGGTGGCACTGGGCAAGTGGGCACATTATCCAATGTGAACCTCACACAGAAGCTGGCAGGCAGGCAACTGGTCTTCTATTACAGTGAAAAAAAATTATTTATTTTAAATCTAAAGCTTAACCAATTGTTAAAACAGATATGAGTGGTGGCACTGGGCAAGTGGGCACAGTATCCAATGTGAACCTCACACAGAAGCTGGCAGGCAGGCAACTGCTCTTCTTTTACAGTGGAAACAAAATTTTGGTTGTAAAAGCATGCTATAGAGACACCAGATATGAGTGGCAACTGTCAAAGTACGCTGGCAGGGTTGTGCAGGGCACACGCTGAAGGAAGGCCTGACAGAGCCGCTTGAAGGACACTGACTGTCTGCTATTAGCTTACACTGGAAACCTTTTTTCTTTGTAAAAGCACGCTAAAGAGACACCAGATATGATTGGCAACTGTCAAAGCACGCTGGCACAGGTCTGCAGAGCACACGCTGAAGTAGGCCTGACACCCAGACGCTTGCAGACAACTAACTGATCTTCTATTACAGTGAAAAAAAATGATTTCTTTAAAATCTAAAGCTTAAGCTATTGTTAAAACAGATATGAGTGGTGGCACTGGGCAAGTGGGCACATTATCCAATGTGAACCTCACACAGAAGCTGGCAGGCAGGCAACTGGTCTTCTATTACAGTGAAAAAAAATTATTTATTTTAAATCTAAAGCTTAACCAATTGTTAAAACAGATATGAGTGGTGGCACTGGGCAAGTGGGCACAGTATCCAATGTGAACCTCACACAGAAGCTGGCAGGCAGGCAACTGCTCTTCTATTACAGTGAAAAAAATTATTTATTTAAAATCTAAAGCTTAACCAATTGTTAAAACAGATATGAGTGGTGGCACTGACTGTGCAAATGGGCAAGGCATCCAACCTGACACAGAAGCTGGCAGGCAGGCAACTGCTCTTCTATTACAGTGAAAAAAAAATATTTATTTTAAATCTAAAGCTTAACCAATTGTTAAAACAGATATGAGTGGTGGTACTGGGCAAGTGGGCACAGTATCCAATGTGAACCTCACACAGAAGCTGGCAGGCAGGCAACTGCTCTTCTATTACAGTGAAAACTAATTATTTATTTTAAATCTAAAGCTTAACCAATTGTTAAAACAGATATGAGTGGTGGCACTGGGCAAGTAGGCACAGTATCCAATGTGAACCTCACACAGAAGCTGGCAGGCAGGCAACTGCTCTTCTATTACAGTGAAAAAAAAATATTTATTTTAAATGTAAAGCTTAACCAATTGTTAAAACAGATATGAGTGGTGGCACTGGGCAAGTAGGCACAGTATCCAATGTGAACCTCACACAGAAGCTGGCAGGCAGGCAACTGCTCTTCTATTACAGTGAAAAAATGTTTTTTATTTTAAATGTAAAGCTTAACCAATTGTTAAAACAGATATGAGTGGTGGCACTGGGCAAGTAGGCACAGTATCCAATGTGAACCTCACACAGAAGCTGGCAGGCAGGCAACTGCTCTTCTTTTACAGTGGAAACAAAATTTTGGTTGTAAAAGCATGCTATAGAGACACCAGATATGAGTGGCAACTGTCAAAGCGCGCTGGCACAGGTCTGCAGAGCACACGCTGAAGTAGGCCTGACACCCAGACGCTTGCAGACAACTAACTGATCTTCTATTACAGTGAAAAAAAATGATTTCTTTAAAATCTAAAGCTTAAGCTATTGTTAAAACAGATATGAGTGGTGGCACTGGGCAAGTAGGCACAGTATCCAATGTGAACCTCACACAGAAGCTGGCAGGCAGGCAACTGCTCTTCTATTACAGTGGAAACAAAATTTTGGTTGTAAAAGCACGCTATAGAGACACCAGATATGAGTGGCAACTGTCAAAGTACGCTGGCAGGGTTGTGCAGGGCACACGCTGAAGGAAGGCCTGACAGAGCCGCTTGAAGGACACTGACTGTCTGCTATTAGCTTACACTGGAAACCTTTTTTCTTTGTAAAAGCACGCTAAAGAGACACCAGATATGATTGGCAACTGTCAAAGCACGCTGGCACAGGTCTGCAGAGCACACGCTGAAGTAGGCCTGACACCCAGACGCTTGCAGACAACTAACTGATCTTCTATTACAGTGAAAAAAAATGATTTCTTTAAAATCTAAAGCTTAAGCTATTGTTAAAACAGATATGAGTGGTGGCACTGGGCAAGTGGGCACATTATCCAATGTGAACCTCACACAGAAGCTGGCAGGCAGGCAACTGGTCTTCTATTACAGTGAAAAAAAATTATTTATTTTAAATCTAAAGCTTAACCAATTGTTAAAACA
The DNA here is from genome assembly GCF_036172605.1 of Pelobates fuscus. Lineage (NCBI taxonomy): Eukaryota > Metazoa > Chordata > Amphibia > Anura > Pelobatidae > Pelobates > Pelobates fuscus. The sequence continues at coordinate 250,043,732 of NC_086317.1, read as the reverse complement.
GATATGAGTGGTGGCACTGGGCAAGTGGGCACAGTATCCAATGTGAACCTCACACAGAAGCTGGCAGGCAGGCAACTGCTCTTCTATTACAGTGAAAAAAATTATTTATTTAAAATCTAAAGCTTAACCAATTGTTAAAACAGATATGAGTGGTGGCACTGACTGTGCAAATGGGCAAGGCATCCAATCTGACACAGAAGCTGGCAGGCAGGCAACTGCTCTTCTATTACAGTGAAAAAAAATTATTTATTTTAAATCTAAAGCTTAACCAATTGTTAAAACAGATATGAGTGGTGGTACTGGGCAAGTGGGCACAGTATCCAATGTGAACCTCACACAGAAGCTGGCAGGCAGGCAACTGCTCTTCTATTACAGTGAAAAAAAAATATTTATTTTAAATGTAAAGCTTAACCAATTGTTAAAACAGATATGAGTGGTGGCACTGGGCAAGTAGGCACAGTATCCAATGTGAACCTCACACAGAAGCTGGCAGGCAGGCAACTGCTCTTCTATTACAGTGGAAACAAAATTTTGGTTGTAAAAGCACGCTATAGAGACACCAGATATGAGTGGCAACTGTCAAAGCACGCTGGCACAGGTCTGCAGAGCACATGCTGAAGTAGGCCTGACACCCAGACGCTTGCAGACAACTAACTGATCTTCTATTACAGTGAAAAAAAATGATTTCTTTAAAATCTAAAGCTTAAGCTATTGTTAAAACAGATATGAGTGGTGGCACTGGGCAAGTAGGCACAGTATCCAATGTGAACCTCACACAGAAGCTGGCAGGCAGGCAACTGCTCTTCTATTACAGTGGAAACAAAATTTTGGTTGTAAAAGCACGCTATAGAGACACCAGATATGAGTGGCAACTGTCAAAGTACGCTGGCAGGGTTGTGCAGGGCACACGCTGAAGGAAGGCCTGACAGAGCCGCTTGAAGGACACTGACTGTCTGCTATTAGCTTACACTGGAAACCTTTTTTCTTTGTAAAAGCACGCTAAAGAGACACCAGATATGATTGGCAACTGTCAAAGCACGCTGGCACAGGTCTGCAGAGCACACGCTGAAGTAGGCCTGACACCCAGACGCTTGCAGACAACTAACTGATCTTCTATTACAGTGAAAAAAAATGATTTCTTTAAAATCTAAAGCTTAAGCTATTGTTAAAACAGATATGAGTGGTGGCACTGGGCAAGTGGGCACATTATCCAATGTGAACCTCACACAGAAGCTGGCAGGCAGGCAACTGGTCTTCTATTACAGTGAAAAAAAATTATTTATTTTAAATCTAAAGCTTAACCAATTGTTAAAACAGATATGAGTGGTGGCACTGGGCAAGTGGGCACAGTATCCAATGTGAACCTCACACAGAAGCTGGCAGGCAGGCAACTGCTCTTCTATTACAGTGAAAAAAATTATTTATTTAAAATCTAAAGCTTAACCAATTGTTAAAACAGATATGAGTGGTGGCACTGACTGTGCAAATGGGCAAGGCATCCAACCTGACACAGAAGCTGGCAGGCAGGCAACTGCTCTTCTATTACAGTGAAAAAAAAATATTTATTTTAAATCTAAAGCTTAACCAATTGTTAAAACAGATATGAGTGGTGGTACTGGGCAAGTGGGCACAGTTTCCAATGTGAACCTCACACAGAAGCTGGCAGGCAGGCAACTGCTCTTCTATTACAGTGAAAAAAAAATATTTATTTTAAATGTAAAGCTTAACCAATTGTTAAAACAGATATGAGTGGTGGCACTGGGCAAGTAGGCACAGTATCCAATGTGAACCTCACACAGAAGCTGGCAGGCAGGCAACTGCTCTTCTATTACAGTGGAAACAAAATTTTGGTTGTAAAAGCACGCTATAGAGACACCAGATATGAGTGGCAACTGTCAAAGCACGCTGGCACAGGTCTGCAGAGCACATGCTGAAGTAGGCCTGACACCCAGACGCTTGCAGACAACTAACTGATCTTCTATTACAGTGAAAAAAAATGATTTCTTTAAAATCTAAAGCTTAAGCTATTGTTAAAACAGATATGAGTGGTGGCACTGGGCAAGTAGGCACAGTATCCAATGTGAACCTCACACAGAAGCTGGCAGGCAGGCAACTGCTCTTCTATTACAGTGGAAACAACATTTTGGTTGTAAAAGCACGCTATAGAGACACCAGATATGAGTGGCAACTGTCAAAGTACGCTGGCAGGGTTGTGCAGGGCACACGCTGAAGGAAGGCCTGACAGAGCCGCTTGAAGGACACTGACTGTCTGCTATTAGCTTACACTGGAAACCTTTTTTCTTTGTAAAAGCACGCTAAAGAGACACCAGATATGATTGGCAACTGTCAAAGCACGCTGGCACAGGTCTGCAGAGCACACGCTGAAGTAGGCCTGACACCCAGACGCTTGCAGACAACTAACTGATCTTCTATTACAGTGAAAAAAAATGATTTCTTTAAAATCTAAAGCTTAAGCTATTGTTAAAACAGATATGAGTGGTGGCACTGACTGTGCAAATGGGCAAGGCATCCAACCTGACACAGAAGCTGGCAGGCAGGCAACTGCTCTTCTATTACAGTGAAAAAAAAATATTTATTTTAAATCTAAAGCTTAAACAATTGTTAAAACAGATATGAGTGGTGGCACTGGGCAAGTGGGCACAGTATCCAATGTGAACCTCACACAGAAGCTGGCAGGCAGGCAACTGCTCTTCTATTACAGTGAAAAAAATTATTTCTTTAAAATCTAAAGCTTAACCAATTGTTAAAACAGATATGAGTGGTGGCACTGACTGTGCAAATGGGCAAGGCATCCAACCTGACACAGAAGCTGGCAGGCAGGCAACTGCTCTTCTATTACAGTGAAAAAAAAAATTATTTTAAATCTAAAGCTTAACCAATTGTTAAAACAGATATGAGTGGTGGCACTGGGCAAGTGGGCACAGTATCCAATGTGAACCTCACACAGAAGCTGGCAGGCAGGCAACTGCTCTTCTATTACAGTGAAAAAAAAATATTTATTTTAAATGTAAAGCTTAACCTATTGTTAAAACAGATATGAGTGGTGGCACTGGGCAAGTAGGCACAGTATCCAATGTGAACCTCACACAGAAGCTGGCAGGCAGGCACCTGCAATTACATTACACAGGAAAAAAAAAAAAAAAAGCAGCCTGATGTTATAGCCCTAAAAAGGGCTTTTTGGGGTGCTGTCCTTACAGCAGAGATCAGATGAGTCCTTCAGGATTGTAGTGGACACTGAATTACCCTAGCCTAGCTATCAATTTCCCTATCTAATCAGCAGCAGCTAAACTTTCCCTCCTCTCACTAAGCATGCATCTTCCGAATGAATCGAAAATGGATGCTGGGAGGGAGGTTGGAGGGTGTGAAGGGAGGGAGTGCTGCTGATTGGCTGGAATGTGTCTGCTGACCGAGAGGCACAGGGTCAAAGTTTGCCCAATGATGACGAATAGGGGGCGGATCGAACTGCGCATGTGTCCGCCCGCCGCGGCGAACGCGAACACGCTAATTTCGCCGGGAACTGTTCGCCGGCGGACAGTTCGGTACATCACTAGAGAGGAACATCTACAGATATTTTCTTGTGATAAGCAAAACAATGCCTGATTCCCATAACTGTTGCTAGTGATAGTTGAGTCAGGTTAGACATTTACCTCAAGACAAAGTAGTCTCTATTTTATCTTATGATATCATTAGACTGCACTGTAATTTTAATGAAATTCCAACAAAGTCTTATAAGTATTTCATATTTATCCTTAAGATCTGCTCATAAAATGTTTGGGATGACCAATCCACTCTGAAGACTGAAGGAAGTGAGGCATTGTTGCAATCATGACTTCCTCAGTGTGGCGGCCACTCTGAGAGGAAGAGGGGTCTCGCTGCCAAGGATGTTCTTTTCCTCTATTCAGAGCGATGCTATCATAATCCAAAGCACGATAATCCAAAACACGGTATCGCTGGTATAGCTGTTCCCTACAAACATGAGATGAGACTCTATGTTGAAGGTAAGCAGGAACTTTTTTAATGGAAGCCACAGCTGGCCTTATATACAAGTCCCTATGCAAGGGGTTTCTGCTTACATATTCCAGGGGCATTCCCCACTAGACCTGAGAGGGGACTACAGTAAATGCACATACATAATTACATTAGCTCTCAGGTCCAGGACATACATAACAAAAACACCCCAAAATACATATTTAACAAGGTCCTATATCCCCGGATAGCCTGGATCTGAGTGCCCAACATGTCCGAAAAGCACTCAGATCCCATGAACACAGCCGAAACGTCACCAGGGTATAGTTTAGACCGACCCCACACAAGGCTCCTGCCCAGAATAGTTCCATAGAATTAGGACGGTCGGACGGTCTCTTTCAGGGGTACAAAACACACAAAAGATACGAATGAAACTGTTTGTACGTGCTCTCAATCTGTGTCCCTTGTTCGGGAGCTTGTTCCCACCGAACACCACTCTTCTCATACGAACCCATTCGAACACACAGAGAGATGGAAGTCCCAGTGGTGTTCGCGCAGTCGAGTGTCCGATTATAGTTTCATGCACTCGACGACCAAACGCCGCTGTCAGCTAAAGATGGCCGCTGCTACCACGTGTTCATACATAGAAAAGAGAAAAGAGTCGAAAACAAGGATTAATTGGACTTCTAAAGGCATGCAAACCTTACCAGTCTAAATACAGTAATGTAAAGTAATAGAAGCAATGAAACATTCTAAATGAACAAGTATAAGACATAATTCCAAAGGAAAAGAAAACTAGAGATATAACATAATACTCACTCATCATGTCCAGAAATCTCACCTGAGAAAGGAAAAAAGGGGCAGGGTACCAACAGTTTGGGAAAATATTTGCCTCCTGTCATTATTAACATAGATTATAGGTACACTAAAGCTAGCATTGTCACGGCAAGGTTGCATAATTTATTATTGCACTATGGAATATTGCTATTTAATATAACTTGTGCAGTGCATCAATAATTGGGCCCCTGGCTAGAGGACAAATGGCAGAGAGAAATTGCTCTTTTGATTAAAAGGGGCTTCTGCAAGGTGAGGCATTTTACACTTAAGAGATTTGTTGCTGATTCAGAGCACAGACGGGTTCGTGCAGATAAAGACACATTGAGGAAGATTTCTGCCAGATCCATGCATCGGATCAAGAGAGCAGCTGCTAAAATACCATTACATAACAGCAAACAAGTATTTGAAGCTGTTGGTGCCTCTGGAGTCCCGCGGACATCAAGGTGTAGAGTCCTCCAGAGTCTTTTAACTGTGCATAAACTTTCTATTCGGCCACCACAGCAGAAACGGCTGCATTAGGCAGAAAAATACATAAAGACTACTTTTAAAACAGTCCTGTTCACTGATGAGTGCCGTGCAACCCTGGATGGTCCAGATGGATGGAGTAGTGGATGGTTAGTTGATGGCCACCCTGTTCCAACAAGGCTGCGACGTCAGCAAGGCGGTGGTGGAGTCATGTTTTGGGCCGGAGTCATGGGGAGAGATCTGGTCGTCCCCTTTAGGGTCCCTGAAGGTGTAAAGATGACCTATGCAAATAATGTGGAGTTTCTGACTAACCACTTTCTTCCCTGGTATAGAAGGAAGAACTATGCTATCCGTAATAAAAGCATCTTCATGCATGTCAATGCACCATCACATGCTGCAAATAATACCTCTGCATCAATGGTTGCTATGGGGATAAAAGGAGAGAAAGTCATGGTGTGGCCTTCATCCTCCCCTGAACTCAATCCTATTGAGAACTTTTTGGAGCATCCTCAAGCAAAAGATCTATGAGGGTGGGAGGCAGTTTACATCCCAACAGCAGCTCTGGGATGCTATTCTGACATCTTGCAAACAAATTCAAGCAGAAACTGTCCATAAACTCACAAGTTCAATGGATGCAAGACTTGTGAAGCTGCTATAAAATAAGGGGTCCTATGTTAAAATGTAACGTGACCTGTTAAAATGTTTAAAAAGTTAAAATGTTGTTATAAGTTTGATTGAAATAGCTTTTGATTTCAGTAAATATGCTGCAAACACAACAAATGAAGATTTTCAGTTCTTTACAACCTATAGAGTGTTTTGAAACGTACTGTGCATAATAATTTGGAACAGTGCATTGTAAGTTTTTTTTTGTTTTTTGATATTTTTATTTTTGTTGTGCATGAGTTTATGACCATCGTTTGTGAGGTACCCTGAGGGCATTCCTCTAACGCAGTATTAACATTTGAACAGATGGGTACATGAGTAATCAAGCACAGTTTTTGTTAGCAACAGTACAATCTGGTGGTCAGTTAACATTTAGGTACATTATACATTTTACAAATAGGTACATTTAGGTACATAGATAACATTCAGGTTCTAGTTCTAGATTCTAGGTTCTGGTTCTAGACCCGGGGTCGCAGCCCGGCAATCACAATCTTTTTTGTTCAATAATGTGGTAGCATTTAATCTTTACATTACAATTTGACATAACCATTGACTATTTTTTGGAGAGAAAAAAGAAAATAAAAGAAGAAAGGCCGTACTATCTTACGTGTGAACAAGTTTTCCCGTGTGGAGTTGGTTAACAAGGAGAAGCTAGGGGAAGTTTCATCTCTTATAGTCCTTTTTTTTCCTGGTCAAGGAATTTGTTCCAGGGTTCCCAAATTATATGAAAGTTTTCTCCTCCATTTGCTTTATACCCTCTACTTTATTTATCCATTTTTTTTATAGATGGGGATTGTGGTTGTTAACATTGTTTTGGTATTAGCAGGTTGGCTGCCGTGAGTAAATGTGTAATAAGAGCTAATGTTTGTTTCTGTATTCCCTGGGGTGGGAGGAGGAATAGTATGTGTTCACGTGCGTGTGGCAATAATACCCCTGTGGCACTTTTGATTAACATTAGTATACGTTTCCAGTATGTTTGTATGTGCTTGCATTCCCACCATATATGCGTATGGTGGACATTTGGTTGGGAGCATCTCCAGCATGTATGTTGTGTAGTCTTGTACATGTTATGTAACTTGTCAGGAGTGTAGTGCCATCTGGAGAGCCTTTTGTAGTTCCCTTCTTGTTTGGTCACATTTACTGATGTTTTGTGGGCTCTCAAGTATATTTGTTTCCACTGGTCTGCGGAGAGGTTAAGTTTAATTTCATTGCCCCATTTCCCTACATAGTGGGGTGTAGGTTTTTCTTTGGATCTGAGCAGTGACATGTACATCACTGAGAGAGTGTGGCTCGTAATTGTGTGAGTATTACAGAGTATTTCAAGTTTGTGAGGTCTCTTGCTCCTTTCGGAAGGAGATTCGTACTCTGGATAAAGTGGGATAGTTGAGCATATTGCATCTGTTGCAAGATGGAGGGGTTTTGTGTTGCCGCTAGTACTTGTAGTGGAGCTAAGTGGTCATCTTGTAGTATCTCCCTAAGTTGGATCTGAGATTTTCCCTGGGCAGAATCTAATAGTTTGCCTGTCTCACCTGGCTCAAAGAGGGGGTTGTATGTGATGGGATATAATGGCGATGGGTATCTTGATATATCCTTGCTACTTTGTAAATTTATGCCATACTTTGAGTGTGGTCCTTATTGTCGAACTTATGTTTAGTATGGCGTAAGAGTGTGTGGGCTGACTTGTGCTTACAGACACTGATTGTATGGGGGCCTTTAAGGAAGAGTCTTCTATCACCCTCCATTGTTGGTATGGGGGAGGTTTAGTCCAGTCATAGATTCTGGTTAAATGTACAGCTATATGGTATGTTTCTATGTCTGGGAGTCCCACTCCTCCTTCTTCGTGTGCGGTCGTCAAGAGTGAGTAGTTCATTCTGGGATGTGTGTGTGACCATATGAATGTTATGATAATTGTTCTCAGGGTAACGAAAAACGACTTTGGTATCTCTATCGGTAGGGTTTGCAGTGGGTAGAGGAGGAGTGGGATGACATTCATTTTTATTATGTTTACTCTACAAAACCACCCAAGGCATGGTCTATGCCACTTCACCAGATCTGTGGATATTGTTTTCAAGAGTGATGGGAAGTTAATTTCGAATAACTTCTCCAGTTTGTGGGTTAGGTGTATCCCTAGGTATTTAATGGAATTTCCCGACCAGCTAAAGGGGAATGATTTCCTGATTTGGGTCTCTAGATCTGGTGTAACCTGAAGTGGTAGGATTTCACACTTGTTTAAGTTCGCCTTATAATCTGAGATCTTGCCGTATTCCTCCATTTACCTAAAAATGTGAGGTAGAGACTGTAGTGGGTTAGCTATCGTGAATAAGAGATCATCGGCAAATGCCGAGCTCTTGTAGTTCGTTCTGTGTATAGTGAATCCTTGATTGAGTGGGTTGTCTCTGATTCCCTGCAGGAATGGTTCTAATATAAGAATAAATATTAGAGGTGAAAGGGGGCAGCCTTGTCTCGTCCCGTTGTTAATATTAATTGGGCTTGATAGCTGTCCATTAATTCTCAGTTTCGCTGTGGGGAGGGAGCATAACGCTCCCAGCCACCCCAGCCATCTTTCCTCGAACCCCAGACCTTGCATCGTGGCTAACATGAAGGGCCAGTCCACTCTATCGAACGTTTTTATGGCGTCGATCGCAAGTAAAATACTAGGGTGTTCTGGCCTTCGGTTATTGATCAGTGCATCAGATTTATTATTTTTGTAGTATTATTTTTTGCTTCCCTGCCTGGAATGAACCCCGCCTGGTCGTCATGTATAAGCGTCGTTAGGAGGGGTTTCAGTCTATTGGCCAAAATTTTCATGAAAAGTTTAATATCAATATTTATTAGCGATATCGGTCTATAACTCCCACAGTTAGGTGGGTCTTTACCTTCTTTGGGTATTAGAGCTATGTGTGTTTCAAGTGCTGATTGGGGCATAGTGTGTTTCAAGTATTTTGCATTAAAGGCTTTGAGGAAGGGCTGTGTCAGGGGCTGGGACATTTCTTTATAGTATTTCCCTGTGAAACCGTCCGGGCCCGGGCTTTTCCCTAACGGTTGTTGTTTGACTGCTTGGAGGAATTCTGCTGACAAGACCGGGTCCTCTAAGTATTGTGTTAAGTGGTATGGTCCGTTTTATCCTCTCCCTAAGAAATTCCTGTATGACTATATGGTCTGGGGGAGAATCCCTAAGATTATATAGATCTGTATAGTAGTTTGTAAAGGCTTTTAAGATATCAGGCATCATCTGGGTCAATGACCCGTTTTGTAGCTGGATATGGGATACAAAGATCGATGGTCTGGCCTGTCTGTACGTTTCATTTACAGTGCTTTATAGGTAATTGTTAGGTGGTCTCCGGTGTGGTGTTCTTCTAATTCTTTAATCTCCCTTGTTAGTGTCTTCACTCTATACTCTCTTTGGCGTTTCTGGTTAGAGGCTATTTTGATCAGTTCTCCCCTCAGTACACATTTATGGGCCTCCCATACCACTGCAGCGGCAGTATCCTGTTGGTTATTCTCTTTAAAGTATAGTTCAAGGTGTTCCTGTACTTTGGATATGACTTCTGGATTATTAAGTAATATGTCATTTAATTTCCATTGAGGGCTTGTTGTGGGTAGAGAGGGCATCATTAGGTCTAGTGAGAGGGGTGCGTGGTCTGACCACGAAATCTGGCCATGGAAGGCTTTTTTGATCAGGGGTAGATGTTTGTGTGGTAGGAATAGCATATCAATCCATGTGTAGCAGCCTGTCGGAGGTGAGTAGAAGGAATAATCCTTTTTAGTTGGATGGAGGGTTCTCCAGCCGTCGTACAGTCTGGCTTCGTATAGAATGTTACGAAGTCTAGTGCGTGCTGAGTTTAAATAGTCACTATGTGTAGAAGAAGTGTCTAGTTCGCTGTCTATTGTTACGGTATATTCATGTCTCCACCAATAATTAGTATACCTTCCTGAAACAGGGATAGTTTATGGAGGATCTTCTGTAGTGTTTGGCATTGTTTTTTGTTAGGGAGGTTTGCCATCGTGTTCCCTATTTTCCCCTTTAAGAATAGGAATCTGCCAGCATCGTCAGATTGCTGATCTATGAAGTGAAATGGGATCCTGTGGCTTAACAGAATTGCTACTTTGCTCCACTGTAGGAGCTAAAGAGTTCAGGGATAGTTAGCCATTGGGAGGTGGGATGAAGGGGGGAAGGGAAGGCACCAATATTAATGTCAACCTTAAAACTGTTATGCGACCTGACAGTAGCGGTCTCTATGTAGTGGTCGTTAGTGCTGTTCTTTCTGGATGGTAAGGGCTTTGACCGCGATTGACTTACAACTATGTCCCGTAGCGGTTTAAGAAGTCCTCTTCAGGAAATATTTTTGAGTCACTGTGTTCCAGAAGTTGGTTCCGGTGAGGGAATGGCTGCCTCCAAGCCTCCGGCTTCCAAGTCAGGTGGTGTTGTCATATTGGAATACATTAGCGATATATTCCTCCTGCTCCTGGCGCCTGTCGTCTGTCAGGTGAAAAAAGTATTTGGTCCATTCTTTTTTTCTTCATTGGAGTATATCCTCACTGCCTTTGGGGGAGGGAGATGTTTGCTTGATTAGCCATGGGCACATTCCAATCTATGGTTTGTGTGTCTGGTATGTCCAGGGCTCTTAAATAAGGAGGGATGTCCAAATGTGAGGAAATAGTTAGGACGTTGCCTTTGTGAGCGAAGGGGAATCCCCATCTAAACCTAATGTTACGCTGTATGAGTAGTTCTGTTTATCGGTTTTAATGATCTTCTGGCTTGAAGAGCAATCTGGGTATATCTGAACCTGCGTACCATGAAATAGGAGAGGTTGGGATGTCTCTCTAAGGGTCTTTAAGATGTCTTCTTTCACTGTGAAGTAGTGAAGTTTACAAATCACATCTCTAGGGGCCTCCGGCGCTGCACCCCTTGGTCTCAGCGATCTGTGGGCCCTGTCCATTAATATCGGATTATCTACAGGTTTTGCCAGTATTAAATTGAACAGTTCTGTAAGTATGGGCATTATGTCTTCCCCCTGGGTCTCCGGAAGGCCCCTCACTCTCAGGTTATTGCGCCTTCCCCGGTTGTCCAAATCATCAACATACCTCTGGAATCCTGCTAGTGTAGAGGCTTGGGCCTCTATTGTGGAGGAGAGGTTTGGGACTTGTGCTTGTAAAACATCTCCGTCCTCTTCCATATCCATCACCCTCTGGTTTACTTGCTGTATCTCACCTTCCACTTTCTCAACTCTCTTCTGGAATGTCGCTTCTAACTTACCCAGCATGTTAGCTAGGTTTGCCTTTGAGGGAAGATTTTTGAGTATTTCTCTTATATCTGATTCTCCAAACATGTCTTGCAATTTGCTTGACATTTCAGAGTTTGTTGGGCTGGCTGGCTCCCCGTCCGTTTCTCGCTCTGCCGCCGCCATTTTGTTTTCCTCTGCTCCGTTCTCGCGGTCTGAGGAATCTCTAAAATATTTGTTTAAGGTGCCCGATTTAGGTGTTTGATGTTTCCCCGTCCTGTCTGGGGAACCCCCCTGTTTTCTTGGATTACCCATTTTGTCTTTGAGGTCTCCGATTAAGGTGGATTCGGTGTCGGGGCGTTAGGAGCTCGCTTAGTGCACTTCCATGCGGCTCTGAGGTTGGCCGCACCCCCCTTACATTAGGAGGTTTGTTCACTAAAATAGTTGATAACATGAGAATTATGCTGACTGTTATTTACACCAAATATTTAGGTAAATGAGAAAAATATTATTTGCATAATAATTTGGAACAGGGTGTAGAGCATGTAGAGGACATATACTAAGGCTGTGTTTTCACAGCAACTCTTATATAGAACACACACACACTGAGGCTGTCTTCAGACCAACTCATACATAGACAATATAGTGGATACATATACTTTGGTTGTGTCCTCATAGTAACCCATACATAGAGCATATAGTGCATACATATACTCAGGTGGTGTCTGTAAAGGATCCTGCTATCCGTGCAGCGCTGATCCTTGTAGCGTCTCCCGAAATCCAAGCTGAAAAGAGTGAAGTAGTGATTATAGCTCCCAATTCCCCAAACATGAGTCGAGACTTCATGAAGGGGTAAAACGAATGTGTTTATTGATGGCCAAACTCAGCCCTTTTATGATGGTCTTCCAGCAAGGACACTCCCACATGGGACCTTGTGGAAGACTGAAACAGAATATACAGAACCAATCACTGTACTTTACAATAAAATAGTTGATAACATGAGAATTATGCTGACTGTTATTTACATCAATTATTTAGGTAAATGAGAAAAATATAATTTGCATAATAATTTGGAACAGGGTGTAGAGCATGTAGAGGACATATACTAAGGCTGTGTTTTCACAGCAACTCGTATATAGAACACACACACACTGAGGCTGAGTCTTCAGACCAACTCATACATAGACAATATAGTGGATACATATACTTTGGTTGTGTCCTCATAGTAACCCATACATAGAGCATATAGTGCATACATATACTCAGGTGGTGTCTGTAAAGGATCCTGCTATCCGTGCAGCGCTGATCCTTGTAGCGTCTCCCGAAATCCAAGCTGAAAAGAGTGAAGTAGTGATTATAGCTCCCAATTCCCCAAACATGAGTTGAGACTTCATGAAGGGGTAAAACAAATGTGTTTATTGATGGCCAAACTCAGCCCTTTTATGATGGTCTTCCAGCAACGACACTCCCACATGGGACCTTGTGGAAGACTGAAACAGAATATACAGAACCAATCACTGTACTTTACAAATATTACACACACCCACAGGAAGAGTGTAACCACTCCTCTCTATCCTGGAGATAATTAACTTACCCCTCCTTGCAGAGAACCTAATTATCTCTGGGCAGAGAGAAACATGTGCTTTTTACCTTTTAACAAAACTGTATTAAAATCAATAACTCATGTTTCGCTGAACGAAGTCCCCATGTTCCACACAACCCCAGATAGCTTGGATCTGAGCGCATATTATAGGCGAATAGCACTCAGATCCCACTAACACAGTTTTCAAAAACGTCGACTGAAGTTTGGCTTTCACCGGCTGTTCGCAGGTTTGTAGCCGACAGCATTATCCTGGCTGTACTGGAAGTTAAACTGCACGAACCAACCTACGAATGCACCAGGGGAAATGTAAAATCCAAGCAACTAAGGCAAATGGTGTGATCCAGGGACAAAGGGCTCTGTCCCAAGTGCCTTAAGACTCCATAACTTAAAGGGCCAGCATCCCAGGGTAAGAGGCTAACAATCCGGCTCCTCCAAGCGATAGGGGGGTAGGGCAGTTTGTCACATGCAGACCCAGTGACAAAAGCCATTTTGTCACACATCTCCCCTTTTCCAAACGGACTAACAGGGTATCTGACCTCCTGCCGGTCAGTGCCCTTGTTAGTCCAGCAGCCCACCCACAAAACAGAAACAGAAGTACAGCCCCCCTACAATAACTGGTTTCTACACCTGAGTGAGGGAAAAACTTGTCCATGTCCAGGTGCCTCACCACGGCTGTGTGTGGGACTGGTAGGCTGCCTTGGTGGGTGGCTGAGTGGGCAGAGACCAGTGGTACTCTGCCCTGGTTCCAGCACTACTACGGGAGTAGTCTGGTTGAAGCCTGGTTGCTGGAGACCGACTGTCTCCCCTTTAGCTGCACAGCTCTGCTGCTGGAGACCGACTGTCTCCACTTTTACTGTACAGCTCTGCTGCTGGAGACCGACTGTCTCCCCTTTTACTGTACAGCTCTGCTGCTGGAGACCGACTGTCTCCCCTTTGGCTGCACCGCTCTGCTGCTGGAGACCGACTGTCTCCCCTTTTTCTGCACAGCTCTGCTGCTGGAGACCGACTGTCTACCCTTTAGCTGCACAGCTCTGATGCTGGAGACCGACTGTCTCCCCTTTAGCTGTACAGCTCTGCTGCTGGAGACTGACTGTCTCCCCTTTGGCTGCACAGCTCTGCTGCTGGAGACCGACGGTCTCTACTCCTAATACAGTGTCCTGCTGCTGGGGGAAAGGATACTGGGCTCTCTATTCCCTGCTAGACACACTGCCGCTGGGGAATGGAGACTAGGCTCCCAATTGCCTGCAGGACCGGTGAAGAGACCTCGGTCCCATCTCCACCTGCCGACTGTGGGTCCTCCCTGGACCAGTCTATGAGGTCCCCTACCTCTGCAGCTGGTAGCGGAGCAGGGTGTACCTCAGCTGGGTCTTGCCAGTGGTAGTGCTGCAGGTTAGACTGTGAGTGGATCAAGCTGAACAGATGTTGGTAGTCCTGCTCCAGCTCCCACTCCCTTCTGACCAGGAATGTTAGATCTGCTCTCACCCCCCTTTCGGGAGGCCAATCGTGTAGGTCTCTCCTGTAGTCCATAAAGTCCCAGAATCTAGACTCTCCCGTGCTCCCAAAATCCATTTCGTCAAAGGACTCCCATAATAGACCAGGGCCATTGTAATCCTCACCCTCGTGTCTGTGGTATTCCTCCGTCCAGGGAGCCTGCCGCACTGTGTCCCACCATAGTGCCTGGTGTAGCGGACTGGACCCTGCACCAGAGTCTGCCCCAGTTTCCTGGAGGGGACTGCTTGCTCGCCTCCTGCCCTGTGATTATGGTCCCTGGGAGATATGGCCCTTCAAGTACAATATTTGGGCATAATGGATTATGTATGACCTTACTGCCCTTTAAGAACCATCTGGGGACATACTATGGAGTTACTGGGTGACCACCATTTCATGTATCAGAGGCACATGGTGAGAACAATGGATGGCGGCCATTTTAACTCACAGACATTGTTGTGACTTTTCTACACGGTGCCATCTCACCGGTATTTGGCACACAAAGACATCGTGCAGTAGTTTTAAACTATACAACAGGGGACACATTATACAGTAATTATTTTTTATATAATCTGTATATGTTCTGCGGAATCTGCATTAAACTGTATCTTCCAAACTACTGAATGGATCTGAGTGAATTTTGGATATGTGGTTCACCCGGTTCCCCTGGTTCTAAAGATATTTATATGGGGTTATTGCGTGGTTTGAGGTCCCTGTGATATTTTTTATAAAACTGTATTCCTCTGCCTGTGATAATGAGATTACCCATTGTGTTCAGTAATCCCATTACAGGCAGAGGGGAGGATTTTGTGTTGGAGTGTCTGTGTGTATTGTACCGATTGATTGGTTGTTTTGTCCCTCCCTGTGGGCGGACCTGTATTCTCAACAACTGTAATAAAAACCAGGCTGGGAGAGCCAGCCTCAGTTCCTGTTTTACCCTCAAAGTGAAGTGTCATTATTGTCTCATTATTGGGGGAAGGATTTATTGCATGCTGTTCCAGTTGACTGCTAGGAGTGTAAGCCTATTCGTATGGTTCCTATTCAACGGTCTACAGCATTCCTATGCTTGAGAAGATTCATATGCTGCATCGGTTCGGTGATTGTGGTGTCTGCCAGAGTGCTTGGAGTCCTCAGGAAGCGCTAGGAGCATCCTTTAACGGAGGTACCCAGTCGGGGTGCCAGGCGATCCGTTACATTGGTGGCAAGCGGTGGGATGGCGTCCTAGTGCGAGGTAAAGCAGCTCAGAGACACTGTTTGGATTTACAAATTGAGGGCAACGCTAGCACTCGTGCAGCGCCCCTGGGAGCAGACAAGTATGGAAGGTTCTGGCTCTGGAGATGATTGGCTGGCCGAGGTGAGGCAGCGAGTGGCCGAGTATGGGGATGATATACCCATGGAGACACGCCGGGTGATCTGGAACCAGGTCATGGCCGAGCGAAACACAAGGCTGGGCCGAGAATTCCGGCTGGCGAAAGAGTGGAAGTTTGCTCAGCAGCAGGAGCGTTACAGCAACCGAGTACAGGCTGCATCCGAGGAGGTTAGCCTTCTTTCCCTGAGGCGGCGGGAGGAACCCGAAGTGGGGGTCCTCATAGACTGGTCCTGTGAGGAACCACAACAGGCAGGTAGAGATGGGACCAAGGTCTCTCCACTGGGCCCACCGGGATGCTGGGCAGCTGGCCCAGATCCCCAGCAGCAGCCAGAGTTGCCAGGTGGGGAAGCAGGTGGCCCTTACTCACAAATGTTGAGGGGCCTCACGGATTGGTCCTGGGAAAACCCACAGATGGCAGAGAATGTGGTCTCTCTACCGGCCCTACAGGGATGCTGGGCAGTCGGCCCAGATCCCCAGCGGCAGTGTGCGTTACAGGGAGCTGAAGGTGCCATCCTTCCTCCCCAGTGGCAGTGTGTGGTACAGAAAGCTGAAGGTGACATCCTTCCTCCCCAGCGGCAGTCTACAGTTCAGGGAGAGGAACTTGTTACCCCCACTCCCCAGCGGCAGTCTACAGTTCAGGGAGAGGAGCTTGTTACCCCCTCTCCCCAGCGGCAGTCTGCGGTTCAGAGAGAGGAGCTTGTTACCCCCTCTCCCCAGCGGCAGTCTACAGTTCAGGGAGAGGAGCTGGTTACCCCCTCTCCCCAGCAGAAGCATAACCCACCAAGGGGAGACACTAAGCCCCTCACCAGCGCAGATGGGATGGTGGTCTCTGCGCCCAAGCTACAGGGAGTACAGAGGGTCAGCCCTGCTCCCCAGCGGGAGAATATTTTACCGGGAGGGGAGAGTCTCGTTCCCCCTCCCCAGCGGCAGCCTAGCCCACCAAGGGGAGACACTAAGCCCCTCACCAGCGCAGATGGGACCGTGGTCTCTGCGCCCAAGCTACAGGGAGTACGGAGGGTCAGCCCAGCTCCCCAGCGGCAGAATATTTTACCGGGAGGGGAGAGTCGCGTTCCCCCTCCCCAGCGGCAGCCCAGCCCACCAAGGGGAGACACTAAGCCCCTCACCAGCGCAGATGGGACTGTGGTCTCTGCGCCAAAGCTACAGGGAGTACGGACGGTCAGTTCTGCTCCCCAGCGGCCGAATCTTTTACCGGGAGGGAAGGGTCTCCACACCAAGGGGAGACAGTAAACCCCACAACAGTGCAGATGGGACCGTAGTCTCTGCACTGGCAGCACAAGGGGTAAGGATGGTCGGTCCTGTCCCCCAGCCACAGAGCTGTGTATCCAGAGGGGAGACAGTCGGTCTTCCCCCCCCCACAACCAGGCTCCAACCAGGCTACTTCCGGGGTAGCGCTGGCACCAGGGCAGAGTACCCCTAGTCTCTGTCCACTCAGCAACCCACCAAGGCAGACTACCAGTCCCCCACACAGCCGTGGTGAGGCACCTGGACCTGAACGTGAAGTTTCTCCTTCATCCAGGTGCAGTAACTATTTATTGTGGGTGGGCTGTACTGCTGTTTGTGCTTCGTGGGTGGGTTGCTGGACTAACCAGGGCACTGACCGGCAGGAGGTCAGATACCCTGTTAGTCTAGTTGGTAAAGGGAAGAAATGTAGCGGACTGGACCCTGCACCAGAGTCTGCCCCAGTTTCCTGGAGGGGACTGCTTGCTCGCCTCCTGCCCTGTGATTATGGTCCCTGGGAGATATGGCCCTTCAAGTACAATATTTGGGCATAATGGATTATGTATGACCTTTAAGAACCATCTGGGGACATACTATGGAGTTACTGGGTGACCACCATTTCATGTATCAGAGGCACATGGTGAGAACAATGGATGGCGGCCATTTTAACTCACAGACATTGTTGTGACTTTTCTACACGGTGCCATCTCACCGGTATTTGGCACACAAAGACATTGTGCAGTAGTTTTAAACTATACAACAGGGGACACATTATACAGTAATTATTTTTTATATAATCTGTATATGTTCTGCGGAATCTGCATTAAACTGTATCTTCCAAACTACTGAATGGATCTGGGTGAATTTTGGATATGTGGTTCACCCAGATCCCCTGGTTCTAAAGATATTTATATGGGGTTATTGCGTGGTTTGAGGTCCCTGTGATATTTTTTATAAAACTGTATTCCTCTGCCTGTGATAATGAGATTACCCATTGTGTTCAGTAATCCCATTACAGGCAGAGGGGAGGATTTTGTGTTGGAGTGTCTGTGTGTATTGTACCGATTGATTGGTTGTTTTGTCCCTCCCTGTGGGCGGACCTGTATTCTCAACAACTGTAATAAAAACCAGGCTGGGAGTGCCAGCCTCAGTTCCTGTTTTACCCTCAAAGTGAAGTGTCATTATTGTCTCATTATTGGGGGAAGGATTTATTGCATGCTGTTCCAGTTGACTGCTAGGAGTGTAAGCCTATTCGTATGGTTCCTATTCAACGGTCTACAGCATTCCTATGCTTGAGAAGATTCATATGCTGCATCGGTTCGGTGATTGTGGTGCCAGAGTGCTTGGAGTCCTCAGGAAGCGCTAGGAGCATCCTTTAACGGAGGTACCCAGTCGGGGTGCCAGGCGATCAGTTACACCTGGTATGCGTCCTCTAACCAGGTCTCCTGCCATACCAGGGTCTCGAGCTCCGACACCCACTCCTTCAGGGGCTGCTCCCCCAGCAGAGGCTTTCGCAGCGCCAATCGCATTCGCAACCTCTGCTCCTCGCTGGGGAGACTCTCGCTCCATTGTCGCTGCACGTCCTCCATGGCCTCGTGCCATACGCCTTTCCGGGCTGCATCCCTGTAATCCGGGTGCTCCTCCTCATGGAACGCTGTCCAGGAACTAGCTGATTCCATGCTGCTGTAGCCAGGGGCACTGTACGAATACTAGCGTTGCCCTAATTATAAATCAATGGTACCGGTGTCGCTAGGATGTTATTCACTACTTGATTCGATTCTGTATATCCATTCGGGAGAAAATCCCGCCGCTTGCCACCAGTGTAAAGGATCCTGCTATCCATGCAGCGCTGATCCTTGTAGCGTCTCCCGAAATCCAAGCTGAAAAGAGTGAAGTAGTGATTATAGCTCCCAATTCCCCAAACATGAGTCGAGACTTCATGAAGGGGTAAAACGAATGTGTTTATTGATGGCCAAACTCAGCCCTTTTATGATGGTCTTCCAGCAAGGACACTCCCACATGGGACCTTGTGGAAGACTGAAACAGAATATACAGAACCAATCACTGTACTTTACAATAAAATAGTTGATAACATGAGAATTATGCTGACTGTTATTTACATCAATTATTTAGGTAAATGAGAAAAATATAATTTGCATAATAATTTGGAACAGGGTGTAGAGCATGTAGAGGACATATACTAAGGCTGTGTTTTCACAGCAACTCGTATATAGAACACACACACACTGAGGCTGAGTCTTCAGACCAACTCATACATAGACAATATAGTGGATACATATACTTTGGTTGTGTCCTCATAGTAACCCATACATAGAGCATATAGTGCATACATATACTCAGGTGGTGTCTGTAAAGGATCCTGCTATCCGTGCAGCGCTGATCCTTGTAGCGTCTCCCGAAATCCAAGCTGAAAAGAGTGAAGTAGTGATTATAGCTCCCAATTCCCCAAACATGAGTCGAGACTTCATGAAGGGGTAAAACAAATGTGTTTATTGATGGCCAAACTCAGCCCTTTTATGATGGTCTTCCAGCAAGGACACTCCCACATGGGACCTTGTGGAAGACTGAAACAGAATATACAGATCCAATCACTGTACTTTACAAATATTACACCCACCCACAGGAAGAGTGTAACCCCTCCTCTCTATCCTGGAGATAATTAACTTACCCCTCCTTGCAGAGAACCTAATTATCTCTGGGCAGAGAGAAACATGTGCTTTTTACCTTTTAACAAAACTGTATTAAAATCAATAACTCATGTTTCGCTGAACGAAGTCCCCATGTTCCACACAACCCCAGATAGCTTGGATCTGAGCGCATATTATAGGCGAATAGCACTCAGATCCCACTAACACAGTTCTCAAAAACGTCGACTGAAGTTTGGCTTTCACCGGCTGTTCGCAGGTTTGTAGCCGACAGCATTATCCTGGCTGTACTGGAAGTTAAACTGCACGAACCAACCTACGAATGCACCAGGGGAAATGTAAAATCCAAGCAACTAAGGCAAATGGTGTGATCCAGGGACAAAGGGCTCTGTCCCAAGTGCCTTAAGACTCCATAACTTAAAGGGCCAGCATCCCAGGGTAAGAGGCTAACAATCCGGCTCCTCCAAGCGATAGGGGGGCAGGGCAGTTTGTCACATGCAGACCCAGTGACAAAAGCCATTTTGTCACACATCTCCCCTTTTCCAAACGGACTAACAGGGTATCTGACCTCCTGCCGGTCAGTGCCCTTGTTAGTCCAGCAGCCCACCCACAAAACAGAAACAGAAGTACAGCCCCCCTACAATAACTGGTTTCTACACCTGAGTGAGGGAAAAACTTGTCCATGTCCAGGTGCCTCACCACGGCTGTGTGTGGGACTGGTAGGCTGCCTTGGTGGGTGGCTGAGTGGGCAGAGACCAGTGGTACTCTGCCCTGGTTCCAGCACTACTACGGGAGTAGTCTGGTTGAAGCCTGGTTGCTGGAGACCGACTGTCTCCCCTTTAGCTGCACAGCTCTGCTGCTGGAGACCGACTGTCTCCCCTTTTACTGTACAGCTCTGCTGCTGGAGACCGACTGTCTCCCCTTTTACTGTACAGCTCTGCTGCTGGAGACCGACTGTCTCCCCTTTGGCTGCACCGCTCTGCTGCTGGAGACCGACTGTCTCCCCTTTTTCTGCACAGCTCTGCTGCTGGAGACCGACTGTCTCCCCTTTAGCTGCACAGCTCTGCTGCTGGAGACCGACTGTCTCCCCTTTAGCTGTACAGCTCTGCTGCTGGAGACTGACTGTCTCCCCTTTGGCTGCACAGCTCTGCTGCTGGAGACCGACGGTCTCTACTCCTAATACAGTGTCCTGCTGCTGGGGGAAAGGATACTGGGCTCTCTATTCCCTGCTGGACACACTGCCGCTGGGGAATGGAGACTAGGCTCCCAATTGCCTGCAGGACCGGTGAAGAGACCTCGGTCCCATCTCCACCTGCCGACTGTGGGTCCTCCCTGGACCAGTCTATGAGGTCCCCTACCTCTGCAGCTGGTAGCGGAGCAGGGTGTACCTCAGAGTCATGCCTTAACTATGGTATCCTCTTACTTCCTGGTTCCACGGAGCCTAGCCACACCCCTTTATGACACGGTCTGCCTATTTAATCTGACTGCACCAGCTGATCTAGGCTGGATTATTGAACTACGTTCCGTACTCACGAACCGGCTACAACTTCGTTGTGAAAACCTCTGTTACCAGACCGGACTGAAAGACTCTGCAAGTTCCCTTCACCTCTCCTCATCCACAACTAAAAGCTTAACACTCTCCATCCAGGATAAACGCCTCTGAGGAGATCTCGGGAACCAATCTATGTGCCGGAAGCTAAGTAAAACCTCTGTGATAAGCATTGCATCTCAAGCTGTTATTTCCTGTCTCCAAAATCCTTCGATAATACAAAACCGTTACAGCTAACTTCAACTCATACTTTGTCTCAGTTAGCTGCATCTGTCTTGCTTCGGTTAAAGTCTATGGAACAGCTATTGTGACTGCTTATCACCTAAACCGTTGATTCTACTAAGAGACTCTTTATTGATTCAGTGTCTGCAATTTACTATCGTTTACTCCTTAAAGCTACAGTGCCTGTAATTGTGGACTTCAGTTATCATTTACTACTTAAAGCTACAGTGCCTGTAATTGTGGACTTCAGTTATCATTTACTACTTAAAGCTACAGTGCCTGTAATTGTGGACTTCAGTTATCATTTACTACTTAAAGCTACAGTGCCTGTAATTGTGGACTTCAGTTATCATTTACTACTTAAAGCTACAGTGCCTGTAATTGTGGACTTCAGTTATCGTTTATTACTTACCTGTAAATTGGAATTAAAGTCAATACCTTTTACTTTTTATAATAAATATTCAAACTATACGAAATCTGCAGTTGTGTTCCTTCATAACAAATGTTTAGACGTGACACTCAGCTGGGTCTTGCCAGTGGTAGTGCTGCAGGTTAGACTGTGAGTGGATCAAGCTGAACAGATGTTGGTAGTCCTGCTCCAGCTCCCACTCCCTTCTGACCAGGAATGTTAGATCTGCTCTCACCCCCCTTTCGGGAGGCCAATCGTGTAGGTCTCTCCTGTAGTCCATAAGGTCCCAGAATCTAGACTCTCCCGTGCTCCCAAAATCCATTTCGTCAAAGGACTCCCATAATAGACCAGGGCCATTGTAATCCTCACCCTCGTGTCTGTGGTATTCCTCCCTCCAGGGAGCCTGCCGCACTGTGTCCCACCATAGTGCCTGGTGTAGCGGACTGGACCCTGCACCAGAGTCTGCCCCAGTTTCCTGGAGGGGACTGCTTGCTCGCCTCCTGCCCTGTGATTATGGTCCCTGGGAGATATGGCCCTTCAAGTACAATATTTGGGCATAATGGATTATGTATGACCTTACTGCCCTTTAAGAACCATCTGGGGACATACTATGGAGTTACTGGGTGACCACCATTTCATGTATCAGAGGCACATGGTGAGAACAATGGATGGCGGCCATTTTAACTCACAGACATTGTTGTGACTTTTCTACACGGTGCCATCTCACCGGTATTTGGCACACAAAGACATCGTGCAGTAGTTTTAAACTATACAACAGGGGACACATTATACAGTAATTATTTTTTATATAATCTGTATATGTTCTGCGGAATCTGCATTAAACTGTATCTTCCAAACTACTGAATGGATCTGAGTGAATTTTGGATATGTGGTTCACCCAGATCCCCTGGTTCTAAAGATATTTATATGGGGTTATTGCGTGGTTTGAGGTCCCTGTGATATTTTTTATAAAACTGTATTCCTCTGCCTGTGATAATGAGATTACCCATTGTGTTCAGTAATCCCATTACAGGCAGAGGGGAGGATTTTGTGTTGGAGTGTCTGTGTGTATTGTACCGATTGATTGGTTGTTTTGTCCCTCCCTGTGGGCGGACCTGTATTCTCAACAACTGTAATAAAAACCAGGCTGGGAGTGCCAGCCTCAGTTCCTGTTTTACCCTCAAAGTGAAGTGTCATTATTGTCTCATTATTGGGGGAAGGATTTATTGCATGCTGTTCCAGTTGACTGCTAGGAGTGTAAGCCTATTCGTATGGTTCCTATTCAACGGTCTACAGCATTCCTATGCTTGAGAAGATTCATATGCTGCATCGGTTCGGTGATTGTGGTGTCTGCCAGAGTGCTTGGAGTCCTCAGGAAGCGCTAGGAGCATCCTTTAACGGAGGTACCCAGTCGGGGTGCCAGGCGATCCGTTACATTGGTGGCAAGCGGTGGGATGGCGTCCTAGTGCGAGGTAAAGCAGCTCAGAGACACTGTTTGGATTTACAAATTGAGGGCAACGCTAGCACTCGTGCAGCGCCCCTGGGAGCAGACAAGTATGGAAGGTTCTGGCTCTGGAGATGATTGGCTGGCCGAGGTGAGGCAGCGAGTGGCCGAGTATGGGGATGATATACCCATGGAGACACGCCGGGTGATCTGGAACCAGGTCATGGCCGAGCGAAACACAAGGCTGGGCCGAGAATTCCGGCTGGCGAAAGAGTGGAAGTTTGCTCAGCAGCAGGAGCGTTACAGCAACCGAGTACAGGCTGCATCCGAGGAGGTTAGCCTTCTTTCCCTGAGGCGGCGGGAGGAACCCGAAGTGGGGGTCCTCATAGACTGGTCCTGTGAGGAACCACAACAGGCAGGTAGAGATGGGACCAAGGTCTCTCCACTGGGCCCACCGGGATGCTGGGCAGCTGGCCCAGATCCCCAGCAGCAGCCAGAGTTGCCAGGTGGGGAAGCAGGTGGCCCTTACTCACAAATGTTGAGGGGCCTCACGGATTGGTCCTGGGAAAACCCACAGATGGCAGAGAATGTGGTCTCTCTACCGGCCCTGGGCAGTCGGCCCAGATCCCCAGCGGCAGTGTGCGTTACAGGGAGCTGAAGGTGCCATCCTTTCTCCCCAGTGGCAGTGTGTGGTACAGAAAGCTGAAGGTGACATCCTTCCTCCCCAGCGGCAGTCTACAGTTCAGGGAGAGGAACTTGTTACCCCCTCTCCCCAGCGGCAGTCTACAGTTCAGGGAGAGGAGCTTGTTACCCCCTCTCCCCAGTGGCAGTCTGCGGTTCAGAGAGAGGAGCTTGTTATCCCCTCTCCCCAGCGGCAGTCTACAGTTCAGGGAGAGGAGCTGGTTACCCCCTCTCCCCAGCAGAAGCATAACCCACCAAGGGGAGACACTAAGCCCCTCACCAGCGCAGATGGGATGGTGGTCTCTGCGCCCAAGCTACAGGGAGTACAGAGGGTCAGCCCTGCTCCCCAGCGGCAGAATATTTTACCGGGAGGGGAGAGTCTCGTTCCCCCTCCCCAGCGGCAGCCTAGCCCACCAAGGGGAGACACTAAGCCCCTCACCAGCGCAGATGGGACCGTGGTCTCTGCGCCCAAGCTACAGGGAGTACGGAGGGTCAGGGTCAGTTAGTCGAGTAGCCCACCCATAAACAACCACTTGACCTGGTGTCCTCTGGTGTCCAGCTCTGTCCTGTTTGTCCCAGGTTGCTGAGTAGGTGTCAGTCACCCCCGATCTCCCTTGTTTTCCCAGGCATGGAGTTGTGGGTATTTGTTGGGCAGAGGCCAGCAGCGCTCTGCCCGTACCCAGCACTACAGCTGGGTAGTACATTGGGTCATGTGGTCCCAAAACACATGGGCCGGTAGGACAGAGGCCAGCTGCACTCTGCCCTGATGCCAGCTCTGCTGCAGAGATGACCTGTGGGTATTCAAGCCCTGGAGAAAGGGGAGGGCAGAGGCCAGCTGCTCTCTGCCCGGATTCCAGCGTTTCTGCTGGGGGGACCTGGGGACAGTTCGACTCTGTAGTAATGGGATTGGTAGGGCAGAGGCCAACTGCGCTCTGTCCTGATGCCAGCTCTTCCGCAGAGATGGGGTCAGTGGGTATTGCCACCTCCTCCACTACCCCAGGAACCGGTTGGGCAGCTACTGCTGAGAGGAGGAATCATCCACCTCCTCCCGGTATTCTCTCTCCTCTTCCGGTACCACCTGGTGCCGCTTGGGAGAGGGACAGATTATCCCATAGTCTTTTGGTAAGAGGCTGGCCAGCAGGCCCCTCCAAGCACACGTGACGGGGCTCAGTTCGCCACACCAGGCTAGCCACTTTTACAAAAGTGTGTCGCTGGTTCTTCAGGGCATAGAGGCTGAATCCTGGCAGGGCTACAAAAATATTGCCTGGTGAGCATAAAAGAAAAATCTTGGCCTGCATAAGCAGACTCCTTCCAAACTGCTGTTAAGGATAGAAAAAAACATGCATGATTGGAAGAGGGAGGTTATATTTATACAAATAACTGCTTTGGCCCTTCCTTACCCATTAGTGAACTTGTCTATGACTTATTGGCTTTTGTTTGCCCTTGGCACTGGTATGACTTTTGCCTGTAGACTTGTGTTACATAACCTGTAAAGGTTAACAGAAGTGCAATTACAGTGTACCCTTCACAGTTATCTGGAGTAAAAAAAAATACTGTTTTATCCCCAAGAGGCAGTAAACACTTTATCTCTTTTCAGTGTCTGCTCTCAAAATTCAAGTGTTAACCAGAACAGGAGACTTTTATCAGAGCATAAACAAAGCTACAGGCTGATGTTTGCTTGCTGTTAATTTATTTATTGCTTAGTAGGACACAGTGGTAATACCGAGGAGAGAGTTTGCTTAACTCCCTGACATCTGAAGAAGAACATAGTCCATCAGCAAATGGAATAATGATCTATGTCAGGTTTTTGAGTTGTAGCTGGGGAAATGGCCAGAAGGGGAAAGTGTACATGATTACAAAAGTCACAGTGGGACACCCTGATGCATACATTTTTATTCTGTTTGAAGAGGCCCTTCAGAAAGCCCCTATGTTTGTTTAGATTTTCAGTTAGTGATGCAAAGTTCTGTGGCTAATACTTTTTTTTTTTTTTTTGAGAATTCATAAGTCCTAGATTGCAAAGTGAAAGCTAGAGTAAAAGCAGTAGGGGTGTTTTAAAGTAAAAAAAAAAAAAAAAAAATCTCCAACTCTTATTTCAGGATACTGATGAAGGAGAAATAGCTGGAAGAGTGGGAGGGAAGGGGGCTGTTATGAAGAAGACAGGTGCCAATGATAAAGTGGAGCAAAGTGTACAGCACACATGTATGTACGTAGTGGGGAATCGCGATGCAGCCTAGAACAAAATCTAACCCCATTAAACCCCCCAATAACGACAGACCACTTAGTATGGATGAAACAGGCCACAGCATTTATTATCACAACTAAATTACTGCATAACACATCCATAACTTTATTTATTAAATCTCTTCTTTTCTGTAACCAAAACATTAGACATAAATAAGCATAAATTAACATATATACATATATAACTCCACCCATAGTGTTATACAGTGACCCAACCGTCCTTGCCAATAAAAACATGGAGTGGTTCCTAATCACCACTCCCTCTCACCTCCCCCCTCGTCATAAAAATCCTTCCAATGCCTGCCATCAGCCGACCTTATCCACGCTCGATGGGCACGAGACCTCAGGCAACCTAAAGTTAAACCTTTAGAGCAGGGGAGGTTTGAGACCTTAAAAAACTTGTTCATCTCATTCCATCTACTTAAACGTAACCTCAAACTCAATTGGCAAGGACATACCCCCGGCTAGCTGCGACAAAATATAGTATAGGGTGGGCGGGAGGGAAGCTGTTTGCTGGCCCGAATCCCAAGTGGCACTGAGGTAAGACCTCCCCCACACTGTCTTACACAGAACATAATCACACCCACAGATTCTTCCCAACCAATCCCATGCATCTATCCCCACACTCCTACATGTGCCCTTGTCCGCTTAGCTGCGCTATCTCCCCAGGGCCTTGTATGTACGTAGTGGGGAATCGCGATGCAGCCTAGAACAAAATCTAACCCCATTAAACCCCCCAATAACGACAGACCACTTAGTATGGATGAAACAGGCCACAGCATTTATTATCACAACTAAATTACTGCATAACACATCCATAACTTTATTTATTAAATCTCTTCTTTTCTGTAACCAAAACATTAGACATAAATAAGCATAAATTAACATATATACATATATAACTCCACCCATAGTGTTATACAGTGACCCAACCGTCCTTGCCAATAAAAACATGGAGTGGTTCTGTCAGGGTACCTGAAGTCTCTACCTCCGAGAGAGGTAGAGACTTAGACGTTCATCCGTCCGGACGCCATGTTTCCTCTGTTCCTCGCGGTCGACCCGGTCACACAAACGCCGGCCGCGAGGGAGTCTCTTCCTTTTGTAGCATGGTGCCCGGAGGCCGACGTCATCACGCCAATCCGGAACGACCTGTCACTCAGTCCGAGACAGACTAATCAGGTTTCGTCGGAGGCGTGTCTATCCTCTCTAGCCAGGGTATTTAAACATACTTCGCCCTGTTGCTCATTGCCCTGTCGTGGTTCTAGCCTGTCTAGTCACACAGTGCTCTGGTGTTTCTCAGTTATCCTTTTGGTTTCGACCCGGCTTGTTTCCTTACTCTGTTTACCTCCGTTATCCTTGACCCGGCTTGTTCCTCGCTTACCTGTCTTCTCGTTCCCTCGACCTCGGCTTGTCTCTGACCATTCTCTATACTCTCTGTACGTTAGCCCGGCCATTCTAAGGACCGGTATACGTACCCTGTACCTGTTTGTACTTTGCGTGTTGGATCCCTGTCCCGATCCTGACATTACGACAGGGCCAATGGATCCTGCAGGTACAAACAGTCAGGTTGGTTCCTCTGATTCCAGGTTTGACGCCATGGAACACAGAATGGACCAAATGGCCTTAGCACTACAGGCATTGTTGTCTCGTGCTAATAATCCTCCAGAGGAGACGCGTCCTACTCCTATTTCCTCTGTAGGTTCAGGCCTAGAGGTAGCTACTGTAGGTGCCTCTTCCCGTGTTACTCCACCTGTACGTTATGGTGGGTCACCTGAGAAGTGTCGTGGTTTTTTAAACCAGATCAGCATTCACTTTGAATTGCAACCTCGCTCCTATCCTACCGATAGGGCAAAGGTTGGGTTTATTATCACCTTACTCATTGAGAAAGCTCTGAGATGGGCTAACCCATTATGGGAGAACGATAACCCGTTGGTATACAATTATACTGCCTTTGTAGCTGCTTTTAGAAGAACTTTTGACCCCCCTGGTAGAAAGGTCAATGCAGCCAGATTACTGTTGCGCCTGAGACAGGAGAACCGAACATTAGTGGATTATGCACTAGAGTTCAGGTCTCTGGCGTCAGAAGTTAAGTGGAATGAACAGGCTTATATGGATGTATTCTTGAACGGGTTATCAGATGTTATCCTTGACGAAATTGCTACTAGGGAGCTACCAGAGAATTTAGAGGACTTAATTTCGTTCATTTCTCGTATTGATGAACGTATAAGAGAAAGACAGAACACTCGAGAGAGGAACCTAAGACCTGCCTTTAAATTAGCACCCGCATTTCTAAGTCCTGAGTCCAATACCTCACTAATTCCTGAACCTATGCAGATAGGCAATACTCATCTCTCAGAAGAGGAGAGACTGTACAGGAGAAGGGAGGGATTGTGTATGTATTGTGGAGTCAGAGGTCATTTACGCCTGAATTGTCCTGTTCGCTCGGGAAACGCCCGCACCTAAGTTTCTCTAGAGGACAGGCCTTGGGTGTTTCTATTTTGTCCTCTACGCATAATTACAAAAATCACAGGCTTTTACTACCAGTTTCTTTAACATGGAAGAAGGAAATACTTAAGACCGTGGCATTGATAGATTCCGGCGCTGCTGAGAATTTTATCGATCAAGCCTTTGCCACTAAGCACACTATTCCTTCCCAGTTAAGAGAGACCCCCTTGGCCGTTGAGGCCATTGATGGTAGACCACTACTCGAGCCTGTTATTACTCGTGAGACTATATCCATGAGCCTGTCTGTTGGTATCTTACACGAGGAGAGTATATCTCTTATGCTTATTTCGTCCCCTTCCGTTCCCATAGTCCTGGGGTATCCATGGTTAAAGAGACATAACCCTACTATCGATTGGGAGTTAGGGGAGATACTCTCGTGGGGTCAGGGTTGTCAGGAGAGGTGTTTACAGAAGGTATCCCCTTTGGCTGTAATTTACACACCTGACACTACTACCCAGCCTAAAGAGAGACAGATACCTCCTTTGTACATGGACTTAAAGGCAGTATTCGATAAAAAGAACGCTGATACTCTACCTCCACACAGGTCCTTTGATTGTAAAATTAACCTATTACCTGGTACCATGCCTCCTAGGGGCAATGTATACCCTCTATCCACTAAAGAGAATGCTGTTTTAGAGGGGTATATTCAGGAGAATTTAGACAAGGGATTTATCAGGAGATCCTCATCTCCTGCCGGGGCTGGGTTCTTTTTTGTTAAGAAGAAGGATGGGTCACTCAGACCTTGTATCGATTATCGAGGGTTGAATAAAATAACCATCAGGAATGCCTATCCTATCCCCTTGATTACAGAACTCTTTGATCGGTTAAAGGGCTCTAAGATTTTCACCAAGTTGGACCTCAGAGGGGCGTACAACTTGGTGAGAATTCAGCAAGGCCATGAGTGGAAGACAGCGTTTAATACCCGCTATGGTCATTATGAGTATACGGTCATGCCTTTTGGTCTCTGTAACGCACCTGCAGTTTTTCAAGATTTGATTAACGAAGTTCTTAGGGAATTTCAACATGATTGTGTTATTGTCTACCTGGATGACATACTCATACACTCTAAAGAGATTGAGACCCACCATCGACAAGTCAGACAGGTATTACACAAACTTTTACAACATGGTTTGTACTGTAAACTTGAGAAATGCAGTTTTGACCAGACCCAGATAGACTTTCTTGGATACGTGATTTCTG
Organism: Pelobates fuscus; assembly: GCF_036172605.1. Classification (NCBI taxonomy): domain Eukaryota; kingdom Metazoa; phylum Chordata; class Amphibia; order Anura; family Pelobatidae; genus Pelobates; species Pelobates fuscus. The sequence goes on along the minus strand of NC_086317.1, from coordinate 250,013,942 downwards.
GGGAGGGCTTTAAGATGGATCCTGACAAACTCCAGTCTATTTTAGATTGGCCATTGCCTCAGGGACTCAAAGCTATTCAGAGATTTATTGGCTTCTCTAATTATTATAGACGCTTCATTAAGGGCTACTCGTCTATTATTGCGCCCATCACCAATATGACCAAACAAGGGGCGGATACTAAGACATGGTCTACTGATGCTCTAGCTGCTTTCAAGAGTCTCAAAGAACTTTTTGCTTCTGCTCCAATACTAGTCCATCCGGATACGACCTTACCGTTCCTGCTCGAGGTCGATGCCTCTGAGACAGGAGTAGGGGCGGTTCTGTCACAAAGATTGGGGGTAGATAAACCATTGCACCCATGTGGTTTTTTTTCTAGGAAACTTTCGGGCCCTGAGAGCAGATATGACATCGGCGACAGAGAACTCTTAGCAGTCATTAAAGCCTTAAAGGAATGGAGACATTTATTAGAGGGAACCTTACACCCTATTACTATCCTGACGGACCACAAGAACTTGTCCTACATTGGGGAGGCTAAGCGCCTGTCCTCTAGGCAGGCTCGTTGGTCCTTATTCCTGACTCACTTCAACTATGTGCTGACTTATAGACCTGGTTCAAAAAATTCTAAAGCCGATGCCTTATCTCGCCAGTATGAACCTTCTACTGTACCTGAGCCGGTTCTTTCCTCTATAGTTCCGAAATGCAATATTGTTGCTAATACGAATCTCAGGATTCATTCTCCGTTACTGGCCGAGATCGTTAAGCTACAACATTTAGCACCTAGACAGACTCCTGTGGGTCGACATTTCGTTCCTCCTGCTCTTCAACTGGAACTGTTGCAGTGTTTCCATAACAGCAAGATGGCGGGACATCCTGGTATTCGCAAGACTTTTGCGTTGATCTCTAAGGATTTCTGGTGGCCTGCTTTACGTAGGGATACTAAAGATTTCATCGCTGCATGTGAGGTTTGTACTAAGACCAAACAACCTCATACGCTTCCTTGTGGATTCCTGCACCCCTTAGAAGTTCCAGAGAAGCCGTGGTCCTGCTTGGCCATGGACTTTATTGTCGATCTACCTATCTCTAAAAAACAGACTGTTATCCTCACCGTGGTTGACAGATTCACTAAGATGGCACACTTCATTCCTCTGCCTAAACTTCCATCTTCTCCCGAATTGGCCGAGATATTCGCTAGGGAGATTTTTCGCCTACATGGGATACCCTCTCAAATTGTGTCTGACAGAGGTTCCCAATTTATTTCCCGTTTTTGGAGGTCCTTCTGTTCGCAACTTGGTATCAAATTGAACTTTTCTTCTGCCTATCACCCTCAGTCTAATGGAGCTGCTGAACGTACCAACCAGAAAATTGAACAATATTTGCGATGTTTTGTTTCCGAACACCAGGATGATTGGGTCGGTTTGATTCCTTGGGCAGAGTTTGCACACAACAATCTCGTTTGCGATTCTACTCATTCAAGCCCCTTCTTCATGAATTATGGCTTTCACCCGTCTATTCTTCCTTCGGCTTCTCCTTCCCAGGGGGTGCCGTCGGTTGATGTTCATGTTGCTAATTTGAGGAAGTTGTGGGATCAAACTCGGCAAATCCTTACGCACAATTCTATGCTGGTTAAGAAACATGCTGATAAACGTAGAAGGGCGGCTCCGCTCTTTGTTCCGGGTGATAGGGTATGGTTGAGCACGAGGAACATCCGTTTAAAGGTGCCCTCCATGAAGTTCGCTCCCCGTTATATTGGACCTTACAGGGTGTTGTCTCGTATCAATCCAGTTGCGTATCGTCTAGCTCTTCCTGATACCTTACGCATCCCTAACTCGTTTCATGTGTCGTTGCTGAAACCTCTTATTTGTAACAGGTTCTCCTCCACAACAGCCCCTCCTTGTCCTGTTCAGGTGGAGGGTCAGGAGGAGTATGAGGTTAACTCTATTATTGATTCTCGTATCTCCCGGGGGAAAGTACAATATCTGGTCGATTGGAAGGGATACGGTCCTGAGGAGAGGAGTTGGGTACCTCAGGAGGATGTTCATGCTCCTCGTCTCCGCAGGGCGTATCACTCTCGCTTTCCATCTCGTCCCGGTTCTTTCCGCCCGGTGGGCGTATCTGAGGGGGGGGGTACTGTCAGGGTACCTGAAGTCTCTACCTCCGAGAGAGGTAGAGACTTAGACGTTCATCCGTCCGGACGCCATGTTTCCTCTGTTCCTCGCGGTCGACCCGGTCACACAAACGCCGGCCGCGAGGGAGTCTCTTCCTTTTGTAGCATGGTGCCCGGAGGCCGACGTCATCACGCCAATCCGGAACGACCTGTCACTCAGTCCGAGACAGACTAATCAGGTTTCGTCGGAGGCGTGTCTATCCTCTCTAGCCAGGGTATTTAAACATACTTCGCCCTGTTGCTCATTGCCCTGTCGTGGTTCTAGCCTGTCTAGTCACACAGTGCTCTGGTGTTTCTCAGTTATCCTTTTGGTTTCGACCCGGCTTGTTTCCTTACTCTGTTTACCTCCGTTATCCTTGACCCGGCTTGTTCCTCGCTTACCTGTCTTCTCGTTCCCTCGACCTCGGCTTGTCTCTGACCATTCTCTATACTCTCTGTACGTTAGCCCGGCCATTCTAAGGACCGGTATACGTACCCTGTACCTGTTTGTACTTTGCGTGTTGGATCCCTGTCCCGATCCTGACAGGTTCCTAATCACCACTCCCTCTCACCTCCCCCCTCGTCATAAAAATCCTTCCAATGCCTGCCATCAGCCGACCTTATCCACGCTCGATGGGCACGAGACCTCAGGCAACCTAAAGTTAAACCTTTAGAGCAGGGGAGGTTTGAGACCTTAAAAAACTTGTTCATCTCATTCCATCTACTTAAACGTAACCTCAAACTCAATTGGCAAGGACATACCCCCGCCACAACCCCGCTGTTTTACGCCTAAATCAGCGGGGGACCCCACCACAACCAGCCATGGCCTGTTCCACCACTTCACGCAGCGCTAGAGTAACAGAGGTCAAGTCCGACCTCCAGCAAGCGCACCCCTCCCTTCGAGATACCCAGGCCACCTTTGGCCAAACCCAAAATGCGAACTGGAAGTGTTCATGTTTTAGTTATTCATTTTGTCCGTCATACGTTTAGTCATTTTTGTTATGGCCATGACAAACCTAGAAACCCATCTATTCTGATGACCGACGGCAGCGCACCAGGGCACTCACATTGCGGAGTGCACTGCCAACAGGAAAGGGCGATAGGCGCAGCCTAGCCCCTGGGAACCTCAGGGAAGAAACAGAATGCGTAACATGTCCCGATCGAAGAGCACCCAAGTCCTAAACCACCACCGACCCACGTCATTCCACCCAGGGATGACAAAACCCCTGGTACCCCATGAGGCGGGGCAGCTGACACCGTATGAGGAGGAGCCACACCCCCTTCACGTAGCCGGAGCCAGACCACCGAACCTCCGCCATTCGAGCCCTCTGAACCATCGGCGCAGGCATGCCCAGCCTGGCGGTGTCTGTAGCCGCCCCCAACCAAAATAAATGCCCTTTGAATTCCCCACCATCCTTATCCAGGAAGTCGAGCCCCCAAGAGGAACACCCCAACTAGATGGACGCGGGGGTGAAAAACCCATCTCCGAGAAACAAACCGGGGAGGAGGCCGAACAATCCCAGGGACGGAACAGTACTCACAACGAAAACAGGCAAATGACGGAACCCTGCACCGCCCCCGATCGGAACGGTATATTACAGACCATCCTGGAAACCCATTACAGCTTGCTAGGACAAAATACAAACAGTATATCTACATATGATACCTCCAAACTAGTGACAATGGCATCTAGATATACCCACACTTATCTGGTGTAGTTACAACAGCCTCTCAAAGTCGTGGCCCAGTTCCTGACCTTTTACAACATATACATAGACACAGAGGGGAATGAGATACGGCTGCACATAATCTAAAACAGGAACAGAGAAAAAAAAAATTACATAGTGTAATACCGCAAAGGAAAAGATAATGCGCTGATACAAGATTGCACTCACAAGATCAAAGTGAATAAATCACCAGAACAAGTGCCTGCCCGGATAAGCTTGGGCGGCAGGACGTCTCCACTCTCCACTGGAACTCCAAGCGGACCAAAAATGGAATGAGACTTCAATAGAGGTAGGTAGAGACTTCCACAGCTTGGTAGGAGCCCAACCATCCCACCTACCCCAGGAGGATGCAGAAAGTCAACCCTGCAACATCCAAGAATTGCACAGATTCTATCGATGAAACAGCCAACCTCAACCAACTTACCCTTCCCAATGACAACAGCCATCGAGCTGCGAAACCTGAAGGAAGTCCATTCCAACGCTTACTCAACGGAACCAAACATGTATATGAGCAGTCAAATCCCGGAACCCAAAAAGAAACGTACCCATCCGTCCCGAACCCTCCAATCTTACTGGAGCGGGCCCCACGACGCCCCAGAGATTGCCTACAGACCAGCTTCAGCAGACCGCTGGACCAAGTGACCACACCTCCACTGCCATACGAATCGACCCCGTGACACCTCCACCCGAGTACGCTCTATAATGAACAAGACAGAGCATCGGCCATCATATCGGTAACCACCGGACAAACCCTGACCAGCCGCCCCTAGACTCAAACAGCACCGAGCCAGAGTACCAGAGTACCTCCGGGGTATAGGGTACTGTAACATGTGAAAGACAGCCAGCATCACCCCACGATGGTCCCCAAGTAAAACCCACCCCCTTGTTCGTGAGCTGGGTACCACATGCCTACCATGCCACCAGAAAGGGGGACCTCCAAGAACACCAGAGTCCGTCAGAGCCAGCGTATTGGGCAAGAGGCAGCACACCACCGAGACCCAAATCCCCAAAACCTACTGCGGCGGCAAAACAGTTGGAAGCCAGCGGAAAGGACTCAGGGGCCAGATTGCTCAAGCCAGCGTTAAAAGAGGCCCAGCAGGAACCCCATACAGTCCCAAGGGCAACCCCAACAGGCAAAGCCCAGCTTTCCCAGGAGAGCCCATGAGTAGCGCAGCCGAAACCCACAACGCCCCTCCAAACCACAGACGCCTCCTGCCTGATGCCCCAAACCGCAGCCAGGGGCACCGACGTTCCCCTTACAGGAATTGATCCCACTATCCAGGAGACAAGAGCACACATCCCGACCCACGGATAAGGCCCGGGCCACGGAACTCCGAAACTCCAATCCCAAGAAAACACTGTAGCAGCAGAGCGCGTACATGCACCACTGACGGTCCCACACAAGCGACATCGGGAACAACCCACGTGGAGGCACATAGCCACCTAATCCTGACCGTCAGAAAACACAGCCCGAAACAACAACTCGACGGGCGTACCGGCAGCAGCCGGAAAACCGAATCCACAGCCGCCTTCGTCAGAAAAAGCCCCAGGGCCCCGCAGCCCTACCCACGCAGACCGCTGTGGTGAGCCACCAACTCAAAACCCAGCCCCGGAAAGAAACGACAACCGAGTAAATAAGGAATCAGGCTACATCCACCCCGTTCCTCCATGGGCACCACATCCCCAAGGGGGGACCCGCAAAGTGGACCCCAGGGGCCCACAAAACGATTGGGAAGTAAGCTAATCGAGCGTTCTTGGTAAACTGGACCCACATCACCCGAAGGAGCTCTCTGAGGGTCCTGCACCGAGAGCACCCACGTCCCCACCCCGACAGATTGCAGAGAGGACGAGAAAACGCACCGTGCTGAGGCACCAGGCGAGTCCTAAGTATAACCAGAGGCCGAAGCCCATCCAGCCCCAGGCCAAGAAGGGTCGCACCGCCAACGAAAGTGCAAAACGTACCTCCACCAACCCAGCTCCTCCCAGGGTCGATATGCGCCCCGAGAGGGACCTGACAGCTGCGCATTCTCGGGGAGCCCTCTCCCCGACCATGCTATCCAGAACACAGGGTGCAATCGAATATGCGCCATGGGGCGCTACCGTCCACGGCACGTACCCCATGACCCACCCGGAACCCTTAATGTTCCTTTTTAGGCAAGGCACCCCCCGAGGCAGGAGGGAACGTCCCTGCAGTAAAAAGCCCCTCCCCCCATCTGTACCCTAGCATTGCGCGCAAGCCAAGCGAGCCATAGTAGCTCAGCAACACCCAGAGTCACGCGAACCCTGGACGCTGCAGGAAAGCGCACTCAAACATACGATACATACTGAAAATTAAGGGGGAGGGGGAAGCGGCGTCCATGCACCCAAGTACTTGGATTATATCTCAGTTTCTCTTTTCTTTTTTTTTTTTTTTTTCGTTTTTGTATTTTTTAAGATTTTTTAATCTTCTTGTATTTGCCATTGTATATTTATCTCTCATTTTTTTTTTTTTTTTTGTGATTTATTCCATGTGGCAATTTACAGTTTATTTCTGTCCTGTAATAATTAGTTTTCATCTTTTTTTTTTTTTTTTTTTTTTTGTGTTCAAAGAGAACTAGACTGAATAAAGGAAGGAACAACGTAGGTACGCGAAGCGCTAAAAGAGGGGAGAAATTTACTCACCGGTCGCAGTCTGGCGATCCAAGCCCGGCACTGCGCTCACAGAAGGCTGAGGAACAGAACCAGCAGTTCCAGCATCCATAGAAGACATCAGCCGTGATCCAGGCGCCACCTGCTGGATGGATCCAGGAACTGCAGCAGAGTCCTGAGAAGGAAGCAGCAGAGAGGACGTGAGCCTACGCCCCAGAGGAGAAGGCCAAGGTAAGTGACCTGCAGGGGGGGGGGGGGGGGGGCAGGCCAGGTATAGGGGGCAGGGGAGAACAGAGGGGACCCAGATAGAGCAGGGTAGGCACCAGGGGTTAAAGGGCAGAAAAAAAGGGGGAAAAGGCAGGAAAGGAAGAAAAAAGGGGGGGGGCAGGAAAGGGGGGCAAAGAGCCGAGAAGGGGGGGGGGAGGGGGTAAGAGGAGGACAGTAAGGGATGAGAGGGTCCCGGGGGCCCTGTCAGTGGGAAGCTGGGCCCCCCAGGGGACCCCTCTCGCGGAAACCACATGGAGGGGGAGGAGACAGGGGAAAAGCATACCGGGAGCCTTCCTCACCGGCAGAGGAGGCTCCCGACCCACAAGGGGACCCCCCACGCACCCCCAACGGCGGTACCACGGTACCCCGCGCGGCCCTTGCGGGCCCACTCACCACAGGGGCCCCAGCGGCAGCCCCACACCCCCGCCGGCTGCGGGGGACCTGGCACGTTGCCGGGCGGCCACCTGCCGCCCGGAAGTATTCATGGGCCTCCCACCGCCCCGGACCGCGTTCCCACGCTGGCGGCCGGGGCGGGAGTCAGGGGAACCGGCCGGGTAGGCTGCGCACCAGGCCTCCGGGCCGCAGGGCGCGCAGCAGATGAAGGCATAATCTAAGGCCTTGAGGGAGCAGGCTGCGCCACGCGCGCAGCCACGGAAGGCCGCAAATCACGGCCACAGGACCCAGGCCGCGTGTCTGGAGCCCCCAGACACGCGGTCCTGGTGATGCCTCGGGCCCAGGCTCCTGCTCCTACCCCGGGCCCGAGGAGTGGGGTTGGAGAGAGCCTGGCAGGCGGGTGGGAACGCCTGCCAGTGCTGGAGCGGCCCCCAGGGGCAGGGACCGCATGGGAGGCAGCAGGGGAGACCGCAGGGGTTGCTCCAGGGGGAGGCAGGCCGCGGGGGGGGCCCACACCGGTAGCCAAACCTTTATTAATGCTTGCCAATTGTTCCCACAGGTGCCGGCCACCATCCACGCTGCAGCAGCCCTGAGGGAAGCCAGAAGCCTCAACCATCAAGCTGTGTAACCTGCAGGCCCAGGCAAACAGGAGCAGGAGGACAGGAAGCTGTTTGCTGGCCCGAATCCCAAGTGGCACTGAGGTAAGACCTCCCCCACACTGTCTTACACAGAACATAATCACACCCACAGATTCTTCCCAACCAATCCCATGCATCTATCCCCACACTCCTACATGTGCCCTTGTCCGCTTAGCTGCGCTATCTCCCCAGGGCCTTATATTTCAGGTGGGAATATAATGCAAGCTAATAGGCCCACTGCATTATTTATGGCAAAATATCATACAGAGTATGCGTGAAGACAAGGGAAAAGGCAAGGAAAGAGACAGGCATGTCTGCGGTGGATCAAATCACAATGTAATGCTTTTATGAAGTATTTTTAGTAGCAGATTTGTCGTATTTAATTTTAATTATAAAGAGGGCACTTAATTAACACCAATGAAATAAATGGGTATGATAATCATGCCACTATTTTAATCATGAATACCCATAAAAAATACCAGAACTATGTATTTTTTGTGATATACATTGATAAGCATAGATGTGACAGAAGTAAGGGGAGAGAGTTCTCTTTTTTTTGGAAAATTTAGATATGGTACACACTGGATTAATCCATTCAGTCCTACTGATCTCACGCTACATTTATCTCCTTCACTAACAAGTTATTTTTGTAAAAAAAAAAAAATAGTAGGGGTGTGCCTGACTTCCGGCGAACACGGTCGCATGACTTGAGGGCTCCGCTGAAAACCCGACCTGATCAGCGACTATAACAGCAAGCAATATATAATACTACACCCCGCAGGGTGCACTTACACAGGTGAACACTATGTCACCATCGAAACAGCTTAAAACTACGGAATTTCCAAGAACGATGAAAAAAGATAGAAAGAGAGATTTCCAAGATGGCGACGAAGAAACAGCTATAATGTGGGATGGTCTTTCGGACCAAGCCTCCTCTAAATACTCTGATTCCCCGATTACTGAACGGAGTCTCCATAAAATGCTACAGGAGCTTCGTGCAACGATTAAAGCGGATTTCCAGCGAATAGATGAAGACCTCCACAAAGAGATCACCAACATAGGTGATATAACTAGCCACTTGGAGAATAAATCAGAAGAGCTATGCGCAGCACATAATGAAGTAGTAGACAAACTTCAAAAATTATCTGAGGAAAATGACATGCTGAAAATGAAATTATCTGACTTGGAGGACAGATCAAGGAGACAAAATGTCAGATTCCGTGGCATACCCGACGATGTCTCTCAGGACGCACTCCCGGCCTACATTCTTTCTATATGTAAGTCACTAGTCCCAGATCTTCCTGACTCTGCTTGGGCCTACGACAGGATGCATAGACTTCCACGACCGGCCCGCCTATCAAATGAAGTCCCCAGAGATGTCATTGTCAAATTTCATTACTATGCACATAAAGACACTCTATTAACGGCAGCAAGAAAATCTCCTGCTCTCCCTGATCCTCACAACAATATTGCATTATTCACGGATTTATCTGCCACCACCATGGCTAAACGCAAGGAATTTGTTACAAACACGAAAACCTTGTGGAATAATAATGTGCCTTACAAATGGGGATACCCAACAAAGTTAATAGTCTGGTGCCAAGGCAAAACACGAGTAATTACGAAACCAGGAGATGGAATGAAGATACTCACGGATTGGGGACTTTGGAATAATGCTGACATCCATCAACCGAATCCAACTGCAACCTCCCCAAGAAGAATTCCGGCAGAGTGGCAAATGGCTGGAGCACAAAAGAAGAAATAACGAACAGAGCAAAATCGAGCCTGATGGAAGGCGTGGTGAAGACACGGGTATACTCACAAAATAATATAGTTAATGCACTGTTTACCTGCAATGTTGAGCATTTTTGACCACAGGTTATAACCTGACGATTATACCTAGCTTACAAAAAATAAAAAATAAAAAAAAATGCAAACTTAGAAACTGTGTTATAAAGCATTACATATTGTACATAGTTCATAGGTTAATCTGCCCTCTATAAGAGTACATTACATAGTTACATAGTTACATAGCTGAAAAGAGACTTGCGTCCATCAAGTTCAGCCTTCCTCACATATGCTTTTGCTGTTGATCCAAAAGAAGGCAAAAACCCAGTCTGAAGCGCTTCCAATTTTGCAACAAACTAGGAAAAAAATCCTTTTTGACCCCAAAATAGCAGTCAGATGTCTCCTTGGATCAAGCAGCTATTACCCCACTAATTAGAAATTGTATCCCTGTATGTTATGTTTTTGCAAGTATTTATCCAATTGCAACTTAAACATCTGTATAGACTCTGACAAAACCACCTCTTCCGGCAATGAATTCCATATCCTTATTGCTCTTACTGTAAAAAAACCTTTTCTTTGCCTTAGATGAAATCTCCTTTCTTCAAGCCTAAATGTGTGACCTTGTGTCCTATGTATAGCCCTGTTTATGAATAGATTTCCAGATAATGGTTTGTACTGGCCCTGAATATATTTGTATAATGTTATCATATCCCCTCTAAGGCGGCGTTTTTCCAAACTGAAGAGATTTACATTTTTTAACCTTTCTTCATAACTAAAATGCTCCATTCCTTTTATCAATTTTGTAGCTCGTCTCTGCACTTTTTCTAGTGCCATGATATCCTTCTTTAGAACAGGTGCCCAAAATTGCACAGCATATTCAAGGTGTGGTCTTACCAGCGATTTATAAAGAGGCAAAATTATATTTTCATCTCGAGAATTTATGCCCCTATTTATACATGACAAAACCTTACTGGCCTTAGCAACGGCAGATTGACATTGCATATTGCTACCTAATTTGTTGTCTATAACAATTCCCAAATCCTTCTCGTGTGTGGTTATCCCTAGTTCACTACCATTTAGGGTGTGAATTGCTTGTGCATTCTTAACCCCGAAGTGCATAACTTCACATTTTTCTACGTTAAATTTCATCTGCCATTTTAGTGCCCAGTCCCCCAATCTATCCAAATCCCTCTGAAGCAAGGCAATATCCTGCTCACATTTTATTACTTTACAAAGTTTTGTGTCATCTGCAAACACTGATACATGGCTTTCAATGCCCATTTCAAGATCATTTATAAATATGTTAAATAGAAGCGGTCCCAAAACAGAACCCTGAGGGACACCACTTACAACTTTTGTCCAGCTTGAAAATGTACCATTTATGACAACTCGGTGTACTCTATCCTTAAGCCAATGTTCTACCCAAGAACAAGAATATTCATCTAGACCAATTTCTTTTAGTTTGAAGACTAACCTATTGTGAGGAACCGTATCAAATGCCTTGGCAAAATCCAAGTAGATCACATCCACTGCAACACACTGATCTATATTTCTACTTACTTCTTCGTAGAATGCAATTAGGTTAGTTTGACATGACCTATGTTTCATAAAACCATGCTGATGATTGCTAATAACACAGTTCTTCCCAATGAATTCATGAATATTATCCCTTAATAGCCGTTCAAATAATTTCCCTGTCACAGAAGTTAAGCTCACAGGTCTATAATTTCCAGGCAAGGATTTTGAACCCTTTTTAAATATACAGAAAAAGGAAAGGTGTATCCCGCGCCTAGTATATTATATGTGCAAAAAATACATACATATGTTCTCAAGTATATCCGGAAGGAACCGAACCTCAGAAAAAAAACAGAGAATAAAACACAATAGTGCAATACAGTGATAAAAAATATTGTTACGGTGGTGAGTACAGCTACCGTATATACTCGTGTATAAGTCGATCTCATGTATAAGTCGAGTGCAGTTTTGTGACCAACAATTGTGAAATATGCTATGCCTCGTGGATAAGTCGAGGGTAAAACTTGGGGCTATGAAATTCTGTGATTTTTATAATTATATACACACACACACTCATACAAACACACACTCTGCATTATAAACACACACACACTCATACAAACACACACACACACACTCTGCATTATATAAACACTGTGTGTTTGTGTGAATGCAGAGTGTGTGTTTGTATGAGTGTGTGTGTGTGTATATAATGCAGAGTGTGTGTGTAGTGTGTGGGGAGGGCATTTTTATTATTTTTAATTTTTTTATTTAAATATTCGAATTTTTTATTTTAATATTATAATTATTTTTAATTTTAATATTTTTTTATTACATTTTTTTTTTTATTATTCACATTTTTTTTTTGGTCCCTGGTGGTCCAGTGGTGTGTACTGTGCAGGAGGGGGGCTGGCAGGAAGCGTTTACTTATCTTTCCTGCAGCTCCTGTCAGCTCCCTTCTCCTGCGTTCTGGTCAGCTCCCCTGTAAGTCTCGCGGTCTGCGTGCCGCGTTGCCACGGTAACCCGTGGCAATGCTCTGACGCCGCGGCTCTTGCGAGATTTACAAGGGAGCTGACCAGAACGCAGGAGAAGGGAGCTGCAAGAAAGGTAAGTAAACGCTTCCTGCCAGCCCCCAACAGGACCGCCGGGCTTGTAATGAGCCCGGCGGTCCTGGTCTGTATTATGGCAATGTAAGTTGCCATAATACAGACATTGACTCAAGTATAAGTCGAGTGGGGGTTTTTCAGCACAAAAAATGTGCGGAAAAACTAGACTTATACTCGAGTATATATGGTATATATAATCCACTCACATTTATATGAGCTATAACAGAGCTCAGCTGTGCAGCGCTTGGACGGTACAATCCCCGTCTTGGGATATGTTGATGTAGTATATGCAGGTGCTTCCAAAGTGCAATATGCGTGGTATATGCAGAAAAAAGGAAAAATAGCAGCCAATGGTGAAGTAAGTCCCAATAATGGTGTAAATAATGGATAGTATTGTACTTACAATTGCTAGAGCATGTAACCTGCTCTAGTGTGGTCAGCTTAGGTGGTATAATCCCCACCAAGGATATACCGGATCCAGGAGGTAAAAGAATGAATATAAAAAGTTACTTTAAAAGTATACTTTAATATTAATACAATATAAACAAAAACCATAAAAGGTATAAAAAGTTAATGTCCCACTTGACGCGTTTCGCCTCACAGGGCTTCTTCAGAAGTGTGGTGCAACCTCCTCTTAGATCCGTTTTTATATGGTGGTAAATTAGTAGATTTTTGTCTGGTGTGTTTCTTCTTCCTAGTTCCGGTGGTGCCGGTGGAACGCATACAGCGCACCGGAAGTGACGCGGCACTCGCGTCGTGCCGGAAATGACGCGGTGCTCGCGTATAGCTGGAGACCGGCATTTAGCTGATACTATTGCGCTGGAACGCATGTAACGCCCATGATTCGGCGTGCGTTGCGTTCCAAAAGCGCTCATTGGGGGCCAGCTTTGCAAGACAGAAAGTATGGAGAGTGGGCATATCTTATCTCTCCATACTAGTAGTAGTACTGCGGCGGCCATCTTGGTTGAGGGCATAAAATATAGAAAATATGGGAAACAGTATTAGTCATTGATGGCACTTATTTAGCCTTCATATTGCAAATATTTTAATAAAACATAATACAAAAATGATCCAAAATAATATATATATATACACAATAAAGTATTAATATGAAACAAATATCCAGTTTCTTATATATGCTTACTGAGAACAGGGGGGTATGAAGTATTAAAAAACAGTGGTAATTTAAAAAGAGTACATATGTGAATGAAACTTAGGATTGCAATAATAAAAGAGGTAAATATATAAACACATAAAAAAATAAATAAATTAGCTAAGAAATATTAAAAACCTATATAGAATCTATTAAAAGACAAAAATATATTAAAAATAAATTAAAAATAATCTAAAAAATAATGATTAGAATAGTATATATGGAAGAAAAAGTATAAAACAATGTAGGAGGATTTATAGGAAGTTGTATAGATCAAATTCAGCGTTTAACCCATTAGGGTGTAGGGTATCCAACTGGTATACCCACTGCATCTCTGTTTGACCGATCTTTTTAACAACATCTCCTCCTCTCCAATGGTTCTTAACTATTGCAATCCCAGTAAAAGAAAGGTATTTTGGATCATTGTTGTGCATACAGAAATGGGCTGGTATTGAATGTTTTTTTAAAAAAAATTCTAGTTCTTTAAGTAATTCAGGTAAGTTATCGAAGATAATTAATGGTTCATCTGTATTAAATTCTTCTAATTCATTAAAGACATCATTGATATCTATAGTGTAATTATCTCGATATTCAAACAAAGTCATTCTATAGGGCTGCCTATAAAGGGAATATACAAATATGGAAAGAGGAAGATGGAGTAATAGTATATAGTATTGTGTATATATATATTATTTTGGATCATTTTTGTATTATGTTTTATTAACATATTTGCAATATGAAGGCTAAATAAGTGCCATCAATGACTAATACTGTTTCCCATATTTTCTATATTTTATGCCCTCAACCAAGATGGCCGCCGCAGTACTACTACTAGTATGGAGAGATAAGATATGCCCACTCTCCATACTTTCTGTCTTGCAAAGCTGGCCCCCAATGAGCGCTTTTGGAATGCAACGCACGCCGAATCATGGGCGTTACGTGCGTTCCAGCGCAATAGTATCAGCTAAATGCCGGTCTCCAGCTATACGCGAGCACTGCGTCATTTCCGGCACGACGCGAGTGCCGCGTCACTTCCGGTGCGCTGTATGCGTTCCACCGGCACCACCGGAACTAGGAAGAAGAAACACACCGGACGAAAATCTACTAATTTACCACTGATGTGGGATTATTAAAAATCTTTATTGTACTTGTATTGAATTATTGTACTAACTCCATTTTAACCTTATATTGTGACAATCCTCCATTTTGTCCTCCAAACCTGACTTCTTCAAATCCTCCATTTTGTCCTCATGACTTAACTTGTTCATTTTAAAACTACCTTACGTGACTGAATTTCCCAACCCAATTAGTATAGTAGACAAAGACTGTATTTCCTGCAAAGACACAGGAGTTGCTGACTACTCCCTAAACTTGTAAGATAGTATAGTTTGAAGGCCACGAGAACACAGTAGTAATGAAATGTTCTATTCATAAGAGACCTTGCACCTGGACATGAGGCCTGATATCACTGACTGTGTAAAATGACGCTCAAGCCCCCCTTTCCACCGAGTAAACCTCATGCTGGGAAAGATGGCGCCTGAGCCTTCTGTCCACACCCTTGTCCAGAACAATACCACCTCCCGGTGGGAGGACACCTAGCTGGTCACTCAAACCCCTGAGCCAATTAATAATATTGGTGGGTGGACACGAAGTTAGTCACATAATGTTTAATCCAATTAATGATGTTTATTTGTTATTATCTGATATTCAATGATGATGTCATTTTGCTTTTAAAAAGATCTGCACAACTGTTTTCCAACCAGATTGTATTAAATTTTCTGAAGTGCTTTTAACCTGAACTCCATGTGTCAGTGTGAGCTTACTTCTGCGTATACGCAATTTAATCATCTCAGATTTGGACAGGAACAGATAGACTTTGAACATTTTGGTTTACTTTCAAAAAGTACCATAACAACTTGGCTCCCAACGTGGGGCATCGGGCTATGGCCTCTGGCCGGTGAGCCGTCCTAAGGAAGATGCTGTTGGACGGGGGAATCCTGGGGGTAGGAAGGGAGACTGATCACCTCCAAGTACACGGTAGAGACTTCTGCAGAGCCACCGGTATGTTCCGGCCCCTTTGATTGACCCGTCCACGTGTCTGTGACTGCTTCCCGGGAGGACATCAAAGACAGGTAATATCTTGCCCGGTGTCTCGTTACTCACTTGTTTACCTGCATTTTAGTCTATCTGTTGCCTGGGTGTGTTTGAATTGTGTTTGAATTGTTCGCCTGTTTCCCCATTTTGAGATAAAGGGGGGGTGGACCTGCAGGGGATTTGCCTGGGGTTCTGTCTTGCTTGTTTTCCCCTTTTTGGGATAAAGGGGGGTGGACCTGAGGGGATTTGCCTGGGTCTTCAGTGTGTCTGTCTATCTGTTTGTATTTTACCCCTTTTGGGATAAAGGGGGGTGGACCTGTGGATTCGTTCCTGGGGGTCTTCTGTTGCCTGTTTTACCTCTTTTAGGAACCACGGTGCTGTGGTTGTAAGGAAAAAGGGGGGTTGACCTGTGGATTCGTTCCTGGGGGTCTTCTGTTGCCTGTTTTACCTCTTTTAGGAACCACGGTGCTGTGGTTGTAAGGAAAAAGGGGGGTTGACCTGTGGATTCGTTCCTGGGGGTCTTCTGTTGCCTGTTTTACCTCTTTTAGGAACCACGGTGCTGTGGTTGTAAGGAAAAAGGGGGGTTGACCCGTGGATGTGTTCCTGGGGGGTCTTCTTTGCCTGTTTACTTCTTTTAGGAGCCTCGTGGCTGTGGCTGTAAGGAAAAAGAAGTTTGTGGAACTGTGGGATCTGTGTAGAATCATAGTTTCCTGTGATCCAATTTTGTGTCACTTTGATAGCCTAGCTAGCTTCACTGTGCGCGTTCGGACTATCCAGCTCTAGTTGAGTTGGGGACGTCCTGACCCGGACCCTTCGGCTCTAGTTGAGCTGAAGGTCCACTGATTATTTAATTGTGGTAGGAGACTTAGCCTTGTGGCAGGGGACTTTGTTTCCTGGGGGAATTCAGGCAGGCATTGCTTGTTTTTCGCATCACGTGGTAGTGAGACTTATAAAGTGGGTTTTATAGGGGCACTACGGGAGTGAGGATAGACGTGGCCACATTCTTGTGGACTGCAGAGTAGAGGGAGGCTGACGGAACTCGGACCGGTGTCAGTTGTTTTCCGTGGCCGCTGGTAGTGAGACTTATGAAAGTCGTTCTCCGAGCGGGGACACTACGAGGTTGAGAAAGGTGACTTTGGAGTAAGCACATGTAGAAGGAAAGGGATTATTGTTGATTTTATTTGAACTGTAATGCATGCACTGTATTTCAATTGTATTGTTGTCTTGTCTGTTTAATTAGGAGTCTCATGAACTCCTGTGTCTGTCTCTAAGGATTTTTCCTTGCCTTTTCCCTTTTCTATACTTCCTATATTATTATTCTATCCTCTCCTATTTCTATTGTGAGAGAAGTGATTGGTCACACACTTCTCACCTCCAATTAGTGACTAGTCTACGTTTTGGGAAGACGCACTGGGGGGGGACCCACCCCTCTCGAGTGTCAGTCCACCATTGTAGACACTGTTTAAAACCTTTTCCCCCTATATCTGGGACGCCTGTATAGGAGGGGAATGGAACAGGGTTAGAAAAGCCCAATAAGGGCTGGCTAGCGCGTGTGATCTAGTTGAAGATAGAGATTGCTAAAGTGTGTAAAATTGCTGTGCCTTCATGTGGTAGATTACTGACAGAGAAGAAAGCAAGCTTACTGGTACAGAGTAGCAATGCTATTCAGCAGGAAGGTAGGGTTGAGGAAGAACTAGATCACAAAGGGTTAAGAATGTATGTATATTATAATAATTGTTTTTGTATTTTGTGTTAGCCATTACCCTGGTAGAGGGTGGGGGTTTTGTATTGAGTTTCACTGAAGAGTATTATTAAATGTTGTGTTTTTGTGTCCCTTTGCTTTTGCAATAATTGTAACGTAACTGTCTTTCCAGCGCTGACATGGTTAAAAAACTTCATGCTGGCTCTCTCCTTGCCTTCTGTGAGACGCGAGGGGGGAGAGGGAGGGGTGACATTCCTGGTTTTTCAGTTCTGCGTTCAGTAAAATTATTCAGAAACTAATAAGATTTAGCAATGGAACAAAGTATTTTCTCCAAGACTGTTGTATAAGATAAGGAGTCAGGGATGTAGCTCAGTGTTTATTACGAAGGTTAGGAAAGTGAATCTGATGCAGGAATAGAGAATTATTTGGACGAGTTAAAAATGTAAAGGCAAGTGTGATTTGTTGCATTGCTATGCAATGTGGATAGAGGGAATATGCAAAGTTGTTAAGCTAGATTGTGAAGAGGAAAAGTGATTAATGGCTGTAGGTATATTGTTTGCATTCCGTGAGTTTATTTATTTATTTTATTTATTTATTTATTTTCCGCCCGTGTATTGTGTCATGCTCATCCTATCTTAAAGACATGCTGTCTTCCTTAATTCCCATATATTATGAACAAAAAGGTTACGGTTACTAGGATTATCCTGCTATTAGTTTCCCTGTGTCAGGAAGGTGTCTGTGACAAGTATTGGTTAATATGTAGATAGAATATATATGTCTATCGTTTCACGTATAAGTAACAAGTGTGTTTTAGCTTTGTGTACAAAGATTGATAACATGCTGAAAGAAGGGTTATCTTAAAGAACATTTACTAAAAGAAAGTTCTAATAAACCAAGATTTCTTGAACAAATGAATAAGCCAGATTAAAAGACTGACTAACATAATTTTTGTTGTAAGCCCAGATATTTTATTATTGCATATGCGTAGGAATTGAGACTTTGGGCATTATAGTATATTAATTCTAGATCTGTTACTAGCAGCAAGTGCCTATCCCACGCATGCTTAAAACACTTCTACTGAGTTAACCTCTACCACTCCAGTTGGAAGGCTATTCCATGCATCCACTACCCTCTCAGTAATGTAATACTTCCTGATATTATTTTTAAACCTTGGTCCCTCTATTTTTGAGACTATGTCCTCTTGTTATGGTAGTTTTCCTTCTTTTAAATATAGTCTCCACTTTTACTGTGTTGTTTTCCCTTTATGTATTTAAAATGCTTTTACCATATTTCCCCTGTCTCGTCCTTTCACCTAGCTATACCTGTTAAGATCCTTTAACCTTTCCTGGTGAATTTTATCCTGCAATCCATGAACCAGTTTAATAGCCCTTCTTTGAACTCTCTCTAAGGTATCCATATCCTTCTGAAGATATGGTCTCCAGTACTGTATCCAGTACTCCAAGTGAGGTCCCACCAGTGTTCTGTACAATGGCATGAGCATTTCCCTCTTCCTACTGCTAATACCTCTCCCAATGCAACCAAGCATTCTGCTAGCATTCCCTGCTGCTCTATTACATTGTACATTGTCATTAACAGCCAGAAACTGGAGTACAAGAAATGTGAATTAATGTATGGCCATTTATAAGCTTAACAAACTCTCCATTATCTTTTCCATTTATTTTCCAGAAGGCAATGTTATTTGTCTATTTTGTATGTTTTAAAAATACATTATCAGTAAAGAGTAGAATACATTTTATCCCATTTACGAGACATAAAATTGTGATAATGTATATTTGTGATATGAGTAGGAATTACATTTTGAGATGTTAGATATAAATTATTAAATTAAGAACGAGAGTTAGGGATAGCGTCTGTCTCCGCGGGCACAAGACCCCGTGTGGAGAAGTGGTGGGCAAGCCATCATGGGCCACCCATGGGAGTGAAATGTTCGAGGCTTGTGGAGACAAGATGAGCATGTTAGCCTTTTATTATTTTTCTCTAGGGAAAGCTTAGGGCCAGTTAATAGTTGTTGTACATGGGCTATTTGCAGCCTCCATTGCATTTCTACCTAGTCTTGATTTCTGATGTCTCCTCCATTGCTACATCACCTGTCTGCTCCCTTACCTGCCCACCCCCACTTATTCCTCCCGCCGATCCCTCCCCTTCATCTGCAGTCCCCCACTTTCCCCTACTGCCCCTCCCTCTACTCCACCTTCTCCTCCTCCTACTCCTCCTTCCTGCTCTTACTCCTCCCTCCTCTTCCTACTCCTCCCTCTACTCCACTTTCTCCTCCTACTCCTTCCTCTACTCCACCTTCTCCTCTCTCCTCCTACTTCTCCTCTACTCCTCCTCCTGCCCCTCCCTCTACTCCACCTTCTCCTCCTCCTACTCCTCCTTCCTGCTCTTACTCCTCCCTCCTCTTCCTACTCCTCCCTCTACTCCACTTTCTCCTCCTACTCCTTCCTCTACTCCACCTTCTCCTCTCTCCTCCTACTTCTCCTCTACTCCTCCTCCTACTCCTCCCTCTACTCCTCTACTCCTCCTCCTACTCCTCCCTCTACTCCACCTTCTCCTCCTCCTACTCCTTCTTCCTGCTCTTACTCCTCCTTCTTCTTCCTACTCCTCCCTCTACTCCACTTTCTCCTCCTACTCCTCCCTCTACTCCACCTTCTCCTCTCTCCTCCTACTTCCCCTCTACTCCTCCTTCTTCTTCCTACTCCTCCCTCCACTCCACTTTCTCCTCCTACTCCTCCCTCTACTCCACCTTCTCCTCTCTCCTCCTACTTCCCCTCTACTCCTCCTCCTACTCCTCCCTCTACTCCACTTTCTCCTTCCACTCCACCTTCTCCTCTCTCCTCCTACTTCTCCTCTACTCCTCCTTCTCCTCCTCCTACTCCACCTTCTTCCCTCTCACTCTATCCGCTACTCATTCTTCCATCTCCCCACCACCATATCTATATCCTTTATATGCTTCCTCCCTTCTTATTCCTTACCAATTTCCTCCGCTCATAGACAACTCTGCCTCTACCTGACAGCATTACATTTTGAAGAAAAGTTGCTCTGGCCACTCTTCCGCCACTTCCCAGGGGGGAATACCACACTAACGAAAAATTATTCAGACATGAAAGAATTGTTTTGGGCACTCTCAAGGAAATAGTGCGGCCCTGACCCAGATTCCCATGGAAGTAAGGGAGGTGGCTGAGAACAAAACATGAACATTCAACTTACAGATCTCTACAGAGGGGGGTCAGCAAGAGAACTGTGAATAGAAAGACAAATACCCCCCAATCTCACACAGAAATAGGTGAGGAAACCTCTTCTACTGCTCCTTATGGTTGCTTTGAACAGATGAAAGAAGAAACAAGACACCTTTCAACAGAGCATGCAGTAGCTTTACCAGATCCTGACTCCACTCTGTTTGCGGATAAAGAGGAAAGGTACCATACTGGATTTGCTGTTGCTACAGAAGATCAGGTACGTCAAGCACCTTCACTTTCCTCACTCACATCTGCTCAAGACGCTGAATTGACAGCCTTCTCAGTGGCATACAAAATGCCTGAAGGAAGACATGCCAATATCTACACTGACTCAAGACATGCCCTGAGTGCAGCACATTATTTTGGATCAATCTGGAAGATAAGAAGCACCACTCAGCTGACTAAAAGCTGCCAACCAAGCCACAAGTGCACCAAGGGAAGTGGACAGAATGGTGTCCGCTAAAGAAACTTCTATACTCACCATGTAGATCTTACCTACAGATCTCAAGCTTCTGAAAGAATGACAAGCAGCTGCTGACCCTGAAGAAATACAAAGCTGGAAAAACAGAAAGGGGCAACCCTTGAAGACGGGCTGTACTCCAACACTCTCAAGCTCTGTTTACCCAAAAAAAAAACATGTACTGGGCAGTGAGCCCATGGAACTTTATACCTATCCAAGACCCTCATGAACTCTTTGATCTCTAAAATACCCCTAAGCACCTAGCTAACTCTCAATATCCCTTTCAAGAATCCAGGTGACAAAGAGCTACTGGGTCAAATATGCACTAGTTATCATAGACATTTTGTCAGGATGGCCAGAAGCCTAGCCGGTCATCAATGTGACATCCAAGACCATATACCCAGTAATGCATTGTGAAAGTTGCAGAGATCACTCAGTGGATTCATTGTTCCAGATTCAAGACTCTCTCTGCAACATGAGAAGTGACATTTGTTGATTTTGACACACTTTTGACTCTAAAGAAAAAAAAAAAAAATGACTTGTTAAATAAAAAGATACCAGCAAGTAGGTGTTTGATGGCCATAATAATGCCTGACCACCTGCCATCGATGGAAAGCCGAGGACCCCAAAAGGAGACCTCGTGAAGCTGAAGGGATCCAAATGCCAAGCTTCCTCAGGATTATTTGCCCATCCTGAGTTTGTGGTGATATTAATATTGACTAAATGATCCGAGTCCACCTACGCTGATGTAGCGTGGGACAGGTTTAATACTACACCCTAGCCAAGGTTATTATGTCAATACACATAATACATGACAAGGTACTCTTGACACACCACATTCATGCTTCAGAACATAAAAAGGAGCACCCCTCTAAAGGGAAAGTTTGATTGATATATATATATATATATATATTGATGCCATAGGTGTGCCAAGGGGGGTACCAGATGATTTTGCAGTAAAAGGAAAGTTTGAGTCCATTTTCCCAACCGTCACTGCTAATAATAATAATAATATTTTGATTTGCATTTATTATATCTATTGCAACCAACAACGTTTACCTGTCACCATGACTACTTGTGCCTATATTCCAGATAACACAAGTCCATATGGTAATGTAAGCTTGTCTATTTATGATGTCCCTCTGAAGAACTAAGAAGACTTTGAGAACCGTTACTCCAGTCATTTCTGTGCCTTGGGTTAACACGTCTTCCTGATACTAACTTAATAAAGTTTTTATCTCTTAGAATTTAACATTTCATAGGGGGGACTGATGTGGGATTATTAAAAATCTTTATTGTACTTGTATTGAATTATTGTACTAACTCCATTTTAACCTTATATTGTGACAATCCTCCATTTTGTCCTCCAAACCTGACTTCTTCAAATCCTCTATTTTGTCCTCATGACTTAACTTGTTCATTTTAAAACTACCTTACGTGACTGAATTTCCCAACCCAATTAGTATAGTAGACAAAGACTGTATTTCCTGCAAAGACACAGGAGTTGCTGACTACTCCCTAAACTTGTAAGATAGTATAGTTTGAAGGCCACGAGAACACAGTAGTAATGAAATGTTCTATTCATAAGAGACCTTGCACCTGGACATGAGGCCTGATATCACTGACTGTGTAAAATGACGCTCAAGCCCCCCTTTCCACCGAGTAAACCTCATGCTGGGAAAGATGGCGCCTGAGCCTTCTGTCCACACCCTTGTCCAGAACAATACCACCTCCCGGTGGGAGGACACCTAGCTGGTCACTCAAACCCCTGAGCCAATTAATAATATTGGTGGGTGGACACGAAGTTAGTCACATAATGTTTAATCCAATTAATGATGTTTATTTGTTATTATCTGATATTCAATGATGATGTCATTTTGCTTTTAAAAAGATCTGCACAACTGTTTTCCAACCAGATTGTATTAAATTTTCTGAAGTGCTTTTAACCTGAACTCCATGTGTCAGTGTGAGCTTACTTCTGCGTATACGCAATTTAATCATCTCAGATTTGGACAGGAACAGATAGACTTTGAACATTTTGGTTTACTTTCAAAAAGTACCATAACACCACCATATAAAAACGGATCTGAGAGGAGGTTGCACCACACTTCTGAAGAAGCCCTGTGAGGCGAAACGCGTTAAGTGGGACATTAACTTTTTATACCTTTTATGGTTTTTGTTTATATTGTATTAATATTAAAGTATACTTTTAAAGTTACTTTTTATATTCATTCTTTTACCTCCTGGATCCGGTATATCCTTGGTGGGGATTATACCACCTAAGCTGACCACACTAGAGCAGGTTACATGCTCTAGCAATTGTAAGTACAATACTATCCATTATTTACACCATTATTGGGACTTACTTCACCATTGGCTGCTATTTTTCCTTTTTTCTGCATATACCACGCATATTGCACTTTGGAAGCACCTGCATATACTACAACAACATATCCCAAGACGGGGATTGTACCGTCCAAGCGCTGCACAGCTGAGCTCTGTTATAGCTCATATAAATGTGAGTGGATTATATATAGCTGTACTCACCACCGTAACAATATTTTTTATCACTGTATTGCACTATTGTGTTTTATTCTCTGTTTTTATTCTGAGGTTCGGTTCCTTCCGGATATACTTGAGAACATATGTATGTATTTTTTGCACATATAATATACTAGGCGCGGGATACACCTTTCCTTTTTCTGTACATTATTCACAAGGTTTGGGAATCCTTGTTTGTATACTGCTGCCTGTACATTAGTTACTATAGAGAGCGCCTATTACTCCATCTTCCTTTTTAAATATAGGAACAACATCTGCCTTCCTCCAATCCTCCGGTACAATACCTGAAACAAAAGAATCTTGAAAAATTAAATACAGAGGTTCACTTATTTCCCCACTTAGCTCCTTAAGTACTCGTGGGTGGATACCGTCAGGCCCCGGAGCTTTATTTACATTAATTGTCTTTAATAGCTGTAGCACTTTGTCTCGAGTTATCCAATCACAAGTTATCTGCAAGTTTGTTGCAGCAATCATATGCATATCTCTTGCCATAGGATCCTCATTAATATATACCGAAGAAAAATAGTTATTTAAAATGTCTGCCTTTTCCTGGTCTTCATTGACTAACAGACCCAACAGACTACATTGCTTGGCTGCATGCTGGCATATTATCCCATCCTTTCCATCAATGCGGATATCAACCCTAAAGCTTATCAGAATATGTTACAGGTCGCTATTGGGGTATATGAATAGGTTAGCGATAGAACTTTGACATTGCTTATATGCAATTAATAGCAAATTCCAATGTTCAACAGCTTAAATGAACAGACAGTAAAGTATAACAAATTTGTTGCATAGAGAGGTATATAGCACAATGACTTGTACGTAGGTACATAAAAGAGTGTGTTATTGTGTTATTGAAGCAACATTGGAAAGCTATACCCAAGAGCTACGATGCAGACACCTTGCCAACTTCCCACCGCTTACATACAATTCGTATACATGCCATGCATCTAGCGATTAGATCACTCGATAATACACCAAATCGGTAAATATGGCACGAATTATACCTCTGCAATGTTCCGTGCCGTGTGCGCTTCACCATGTCTACCCTTTGGTCTCTCTCCTTGTCTTCCTCCATTCCTCCATCGGATACAAACCCTCTGCTTTCATTTCGTTCTCGTTTCTGTCAAATGTTATGTTATATTATATTCAGTTCTTGAAATCAAACTTGTTTAAATATCAGGTCGGTAGGAGTTCACTACCATCCCCACTTAGGTCATCTCTGGAAACCACTTATTAGTGCTCTCTAAATGACCTACTTGTATCTTCCTAATGCAGAAGAACAATGTAAATACTTTGGTTACTGTTCTTCCCCCTCTTTCCCTTCCCCCTTGCCCGAGCCCATAAAGACCCACACGAACCGCATGGTCCCCAATTTACTGACGCCCACCAATCATTATAGTCAATGGATAGGTGTAAAATATTTTCACAGATCCAACCACTTTAAGTATACGTTTATAGGCCCATTGAGCTCTTTATACTATCACATAAAGATACACTTGACACGATCAGATTATGATCCCTAATACAATGAAAATTTGGTCCCTTAACGTTAAGGGCCTTAATAGTCCTTACAAATGAAACGACAACAGGTGCTCAAAGATATGCATACATCCAATGCAGCGATAGTATGTTTGCAAGAGACTCATTTTAGCGCTGCAAACCCGCCTCAATTACGCTCCAAAAAATACCCCACAACATACCACGCTTATGCACCTAACAAAACTAAAGCAGTGGCTATACTTTTTCACTCTGACTGGTGCTTTACCTTACATAACCAATACTCGGACCAAGCAGGCAGACTGCCGATTTTAGTAGGAGAGCTTAATGGAATCCAAATAACAGTGGCATCCCTTTATGCTCCAAATGAATCCCAATATTCCTTCCTGAAAAAAGCAATCAAAAGGGTGTCCCGTATGAAACAAGGCCATGTAATAATTTGTGGGGACTACAATTGCACGCTAGATCCATATTTAGATTCACAACGCATACATAACAAACCCCATAGCAAAGCCTCCTTTCAAAATGGGACACTTTTTTCCAATCTCATTCACTCACAGGATTTATACGACTCCTGGAGAACTCTCTATCCCTCTGTAAAAGACTACACGTTTTTCTCACCCGTACATCTAACCTATACACAAATAGATTTATGCTTGATAGATAAATCCATAATCCCCCACTTAATCAATCAAACGATAGGACAACGTACATGGTCTGACCATGCTCCCGTAGAAACCACAATAGCAGTACCTTTCCCACCAAGAGGAAGAGGCAAGTGGAGGTTAAATGAATCTATACTCGATTGTCCTGCACAACTGAAGAAAATAGTACTAGAATTGGACAATTCCTTTACTAATACTTTATCTACTGACACTTCACTAGAAACCCATTGGCTGGCACACAAGGCAGTGATCAGGGTAGAATTAATCAAATTGGGCTCCACTATTAAAAAACAATATCAAACATCTTACACAACACTATCCCGAGAACTTACAACACTAGAAAACACAAACAAATCACCCCCCTCCAAATCTTTATTGAAAAAAATAGCATTGACACGTGAAAAAATCCAACATTTACAAACACAATAATTTACTAAATATGCTCACAAACTAAAACAGAACCATTACATCATGGGCAACAAGGCGGGTAAACTGCTTGCAAATAGATTGAAATCTAACTATCTCCAAACAAAAATTCCAAACATTACCTCCAAATCTAACGCAAAACTTTATAATCCTATTGACATAGTGAATGAACTTGCAAATTACTACGAAGATCTTTACAACCTTACAAACAACAAAAACACCATTATGCCTACACAAGAAGAGGTGTTACGCTATCTATCACATATAGCTCTTCCGCAAACTACACCTCAACAGGACAACCTTCTAACTAAGCCATTTACAGACGAAGAAGTAAAACAAACCATTATGTCTCTTCCTAAGCACAAAGCCCCAGGCCCAGATGGACTATCCAATTATTATTATATTAAATTGGAACCTCACCTCACTCCTTACATAACTAATCTATTTAACAAAATAAAAAAATACAGTAGAATTCCCACATGAAATGCTGGAAGCATATATCATAACATTGCCCAAACCGAATAAACCGCCTACAATCTGTAGTAATTTGCGACCTATATCATTACTAAATGCGGACGTAAAATTGTACGCAAAACTAATAGCCAATAGGTTAAAATCCCTACTACCCGACTTAGTATCCACAGAACAAGCAGGGTTTGTGCCAGGAAGACAAGTAGATGATAATACGCGTTATTGCATGGATTTACTGGACTGGGCCCACCAAAAAGGATATAAAGGGGTATTGATGGCCTTAGATGCAGAGAAGGCTTTTGATCGCTTAAATTGGTTATATATACACCCTAGCAGCATTTAATTTTTCCCATTCCTTTATAACAAGTATAAAAGCTCTATATGCATCACCATCAGCAAAAATATTCAATTCAGGCTTTATTTCACGTAGCTTTCAAATAACCAACGGCACTAGACAAGGCTGCCCATTTTCACCCTTAATCTTCATATTATGTCTAGAACCGTTGGTTAGAACAATAAAACAAGACACCTCTCTTCCTGGTATACACACTCCCGCAGGAGAGAAAAAACTTTCTCTTTTTGCAGACGACGTAATGCTCTTCCTCACGAACCCATCGGAAACTATTCCTCATTTATTAGACACTCTGGCCGAGTATGGTAAAATATCATATTACCGGAACAATATAACAAAAACTCAAATTCTCCCGATAAGACTAAACCCAGGAACCTTAGCAACCCTACAAGCCACACATTCATTTGACTGGCGTAAAACCTCTATTTCCTACTTAGGTGTCAAAATTACACATACAAGAGCACAAATTATCAAGGAAAATTATAAAGTGGTTTTATCCAAGATACTCAAACAAAAACTCATGGCTCAACACACACATATCCTGTTTAGGTAGGATTAACTCCATTAAAATGATGATCCTGCCTAATATCTTATATTTATTTAGAACTCTTCCCATTGCACTCCCCAACTCTCTCATTAATCGATTCCAAATCGCCATCAATGGAAGAAAAAAACTCCAAGAGTATCATTCCAGTCCTTATGGCGTCCCATTAGCAAAGGAGGACTTAGCGTTCCCAACGTTAAAAACTACTATAGAGCCACATTATTAGCACAATGATTAAACATTATGACACGCAAATCCAAACCGGTATGGCTCCAACTTGAGTCTAACTGTGGAAATATTCACTCCCTTCCAGACATGCTATGGATCTCTCCCACATGCCCAATGTCTATCAGCTTACCTAACACAATATTTCTTCTCATATCATGGAGCGCCTGGAGCTCATCAATTTGCCCCTACAATGAACAATTGTCCATAGCACCATTAATGGCTCTTTCATTCATATCTCCGAACCTCCCAGTTCAACACTGGACAGCCCAAGGTATTCCCCACGTACACTTATTATATGATGATAAAGGTCTACTACCTTTTCCGGAACTCCAAGCAATCTTTAAACTTCCACCACGTGACATTTTCCTTTATTTAAGAGTGAAACATATACTGCAATCTAAAGCAGTACATTATATAGGCCCAGAATCCCTGAGCAAACTAGGATGTTTGTGCCACTCTACACCCAAGTCGCTTTCTAATACAAAATTCCTCACATATTGCTATTTAGCGCAATTTGATACCAAGAGGTTCACCAAGATGCCTTACATGCTAAAATGGGAAGAAGATATGGGTGTGGCGTTTCCAGTTTCGGAATGGGAACAGGCCATACACCACACTAAACAGTCTTCCAATTGTGTAACACACTGGGAAGCGTATTTCAAAATTATGATGAGATGGTATATGACCCCTGATAGATTAAGCAAAATTTATACTGATTTAACGCCAAATTGCTGGAGGTGTAAAGCAGCGAAAGGTACTCTAATACATATATTTTGGGAATGTATGAAGCTTCAAACTTATTGGATAACTATACAACTATTACTTCATAAAATAGGAGGCCTAAAATTCCCACTGTCACCAGCCATATATATCTTACATTTACTCCCTAACATAGGAGATATACCTTCCAGAGCAGCAGTAATAAATATATTGTCAGCTGCAAAAGTTACCATAGCCGCCAATTGGAAAAGCCGCCTATTCTCAACATCTCAGAAGTGGTAACCAGAGTCGATTCCACATTTAACAAAGGAAAAAGAATGGGCCAAGAGTAGAAACATGCAGAAATTCCTGCTCCAATGGTGTAAGTAGGAGTCTTCCGTACACACTATGTGGAACACTTACGGTTTTAACAATCTAGTGTGGGACCAGAAGCGTCTATGACAGGGCAATCCCCCTATGTCCTCCGCCAAGAACCATCCCCAAATTAATATACATTTTCTTGATGTGTAACTATTTTATTTGACCTTATATGACTTATCTACACGTTATTTCATTTCATCTACTACAGCACAAAATACCATTACGGTTGGGTTTCCCCATTAACTAGTTCTCCAAATCAAGGTAGGTACATGTAGCTTCCCACAAGCTTGGATGACAAATATGACGAAATATCCCCCTCTCCAAGAATGAACTATGTCCTCGTAGCTCGCCCTCCATTATCTCAGTCCTTCCCTCCTCTCTAGAACACCCAGGTAAGCTGTACTGTACACTTTCAGCTTTAATGTCCTCACACCGTCAGGGATTAAAACCTTAATGGGACTAGCTATGATGGAGTGGTCGAGAAAAGGCTATGCAAACATATATAGTACCCCAAAGCAAGCATGGTCGAATCAAACCCATTAGGATAGTACTCAGCTAGAGGTGGTTGGGGTAGAATGCAGTAGGCCAAACGGTGCCATCTACCTACCTTGTTTTCAGATTATTGCACAACTGTCATTCGGACATTATAATTCACGTTCATCTACATCTCACCAAGATAATATTTAGAACTACAACCAACCTAAAGCAAACTGTAATATGTTACACATATCTGGTATTTAATATAATAATTATATTTCTCTACCTTGCGGCAGGAGATTGTATTTTTGAAGTCTGAGATTTGTAAATTATCTGGTAAACAAACTCAGGCTGGAACTGCTGCAAAGCCACTGCCACAGAGACATACTAGGAATGGCAGATGGATTACTGTAGGATCTGGTAGACTTAGAGTTGTGGATAAAAGGCATATTGCACAGTCTGTTGTTCTACATAATTCATTTTCTGCACTTTCAGAGTGTAATGGTGTCATGGAGACAGGCACTGAGGCTAGTGGTGTTGTGCAGAGAGGCACTGAGGCTAGTGGTGTTGTGCAGAGAGGCACTGAGGCTAGTGGTGTTGTGCAGAGAGGCACTGAGGCTAGTGGTGTTGTGCAGAGAGGCACTGAGGCTAGTGATGTTGTGCAGAGAGGCACTGAGGCTAGTGGTGTTGTGGAGAGAGGCACTGAGGCTAGAGGTGTTGTGGAGAGAGGCACTGAGGCTAGAGGTGTTGTGGAGAGAGGCACTGAGGCTAGAGGTGTTGTGGAGAGAGGCACTGAGGCTAGAGCTGTTGTGGAGAGAGGCACTTAGGCTAGTGCTGTTGTGGAGAGAGGCATTGAGGCCAGTGGTGTTGTGCAGAGAGGCTTGAAGACTATGATGAGGCCTAATAGAAAGCAGTTGTTGTTGGGGGATTCCATCATAAGAGGTGTGGAGATGGACAATGGTGGTCTTGTGAGGTGTCTTCCCGGAGCTACTGCTCACAGAGACAGGAGACGTATCTGTAATATTGTTAAGCAAGCAAAGCAGGAAGGGGAATTGGATGTACTTGTCCATTTAGGGACAAATGACTTGGCTTGCAATGAGGTTTCAGAGGTTAAGGAAGTTTTTAGTGTTTTTGCCAATGATATACGGCAGGTTGCTTCCACACTGTCATTCTCTGAAGTTCTGCCTGTGCATAACACTCAGAATGACAGGCGGATGCGTATTAGGGACTTTAACTTGTGGCTTGGTGAATGGTGTCGGGAGCAAGGATTTGGCTTTATTGCTCATGGTAGCTCTGTTTGGAACGGAAATAAACTGTACAAAAAAGATGGTTTGCATCTTTCTCAAAAGGGAACAAATGTTGGGGGCGGAGCCTGCGCTCGAGCTACATGGACGTGTAGAGTCAGAGCTCCCCGGCTAACGGCTATCTAAGCGACGATAACAGCAACGTTAAGCACGGAAACACTCCTAAAAACGGTATCACCGACATGGCACAGCGAGGAGCGAGGAAAACGGCGGAAGCAAGGGAGAAGCACTCCTTTTTCGCAGCGAAACCGGCAGGCCAGAAAGCGCCGGTTCACACACTCCAAGATGGCGACGACAGTGGAGAAGACAGGGATCTGTCTCGCCCACAATCCCCACAGGACACTCTCCAAATCCAGGGAGAGCAGTTCCAACACATGCTGGACGAGATGGCGACTAAGATTCAAGCCACAGTGCAATCAGCAATAGCAGACCTCAGGAGGGACATCCAAGATCTCGGCAACCGCACGGCCCACATAGAAACCGAGATGGCCGACTATGCTGCCGCCCACCACAGCATGGCACAGCGCATAGAAGAAATGGAGGATCGGTTAAACAAACAAGAACTTAAAGCAATAGATCTAGAAGACAGATCTCGACGCCAGAATCTGAGAATCAGAGGGATCTCTGAAGAAGTACAGACAGCAGACCTAGTGGCCTACCTGACGGGCCTATTCAGCGCTTTGGCTCCTGACATCCCGCCCAACATGCTGCTCCTGGACAGGGCTCACAGAGTAGCAAAGCCCCAACACATTCTGGCAGCTACAGCTAGAGATGTGCTCACTAAGGTACACTACTACCATGTTAAGGAGGTCATCCTCCGGTCCAGACGTCCACTGCAAGATCTACCAGAGAAATACAGATCTATTCAAGTGTTTGCAGACCTCTCTGCAGACACCCTGCGGCGGAGGCGAGACTTCAAGGATATCACCTCAGAACTCCGGAACAGAAGCATTCCGTACCGATGGGGCTTCCCCATTAAACTGCTGATTTCCAAAGATGGGAAGACGCATACTGCCATGGATGTGGCAGCAGGCACCCGCCTGTTGAGAACCTGGGGATACCTCGCTCCCATCACGACTGACAAGCTCACCAGACCAGCAGAGAGCCAGCCAAGCTGGAAGACGGCCAAACAATCCAAAACAGGGAGAACACAAACGAACAAATAACGACAGGAGCTGGCCGCCAGTGCCTCGGCACCACTCCTGGTCCATTGAACTCTTTTATTGGCGAACTCACCCGACCTACAAGAGCCACAGAAGACCCTTTCGGACTTAAGGGCTACACTGCACACAAGACTTGGTCTCAACCTGGGTAATATGCCTCCCTTAATTTGCAGGGTGGGAGAGTTGCGGGCTAACGGGAGACTTTGTGGGACCTCACTATAGGAGAGAAGAGGCAGTGGGAGGTCTTAGACGGGGTTCAATAGAGGGGGTTAAGAGTGTAGTCCATTGGAGGGCCAAATCAACCCCTCTAGGGCACAATCATTGCAGATACACCCCGCCAAGCGTTGGTGAACTCCCAAACTACTCAGGAGACACTCAGGAATAGCACTGGTTCAGACAAGGGGCCTTGGGTCAGCTTGAGATTCTCACCCAGGCCCCAACTACCTGAGAGGCTGTTATACTACCTCACCTTTCCATAAAACAGGGGTCAATTGTAAGAGCCGGAGGCAGGGGATTCTCGGTCACCTGTGTGTCCGACGGCTCGACCTGGATCCATCCACCCCCCAGAAGGGTATAGCTAGTGGGAGAAACTAGCAAAGTTGAATAACTGGTTGAATCCCCCCCGGGGTTCCTTGCGGGGGGAGATGCTGATATTGTATTCTTGTTTATGTTTATATGTTGATAGTTCTTTTATATTGGCAAGATCTATGCTCACACACAGTTTTTTGCACAAGCGTTATAGCAAAAACACCCTTACACCACGCACCACTGTGGAGTACGCGCACTCACAACTAGGTGGTCAGTGTCATGGGAGAAGGGTCGAATCCCCTCACTTCCAAATAGGCGATTTTATTTATCAACACAAACTATTCACTCCCCAGGCCCCATTCAGCTCACCCCCAAGAGGCTTCACAAGAGTACGAAGCGTTAAATACCCTTTGCATTCAGTCTAAAACTTTACTCCCACAATGTACAGGGTCTCAATATTCCTTTTAAGCGCCACGCACTAGATAGAGAATGCAGAAAAACGCAGGCAGACATCATATATCTGCAGGAAACACTTCAGAACAGATGCCCACATTATTTGGCAATGCACCATAAATGACATAGACTACACTCTGGTTAATGTATACTCCCCAAACGTCAACCAGAGGAACTTCCTCCACGGAGTTCTAGTGAGAGCAGACAGAGTGAGGAAAGGCACATTAGTGATTAGTGGGGACCTCAACCATGTCCTAGACCCCATGATGGACTCCACCAGACCGCCCACCTCCTCTCAATATTACACCCTCAAAAAACACAGTAAAACTCTCAGGACACTGTTGGACAACTTTGGGCTCAGAGATGTGTGGAGGGCCCTTCACCCGACAGACAAATCATATACACACCACTCAAAAGTGCATAACACCTATTCGAGAATTGATGGCTGTCTGATGCATGACTCCGCTATGACCCAAGTAATGAGCTGTGACATACAACCTATCAACTGGTCAGACCATGCCCCGATAATAACGACTTTGGCTAGCACATATGAATTCAAACATAGAAATCCCTGGCGCCTCAATGAGAGCCTTCTCCGAGACGTGGAATTTTGCGCAAAACTACAAAGCGAACTTAAACAGTATTTCGTCACAAACTCTTTGTCCGTACAGAACCCACATACACTCTGGTTGGCCCACAAGGCAGTTCTTAGGGGCACACTTATAAGCAGGGCATCTTTCCTCAAGAAACAGGCAGATATAGAACTGACTCAAACCAAACAGAAGCTAGAACGAGCCCACAGGGGCAATCAACTACACCCGACGAGAGAACAGAAGATACAAATAGCAACCTTTGAGAGTAAGCTCAGAGAGATTAGAATGCGCAAATTTGGACACATGCTGCACAGACTAAAATCGCACACATACACCCAGGGGAACAAGGCCAGTAAACTTCTCGCCCAAAGACTAAAAGACAAACAACAACAATCACGCATAGCACACATACTGAACGCGGCAGGACACAAACTGCACCTCCCAGAGGAGATCTGCAGAGAATTTGCACAATACTACAGCCGACTCTACAACCTAAAAAATGACTCGAACACTCCACACCCTTCTCCCACGAGCATACAGGCGTACTTAGCGGACATACCCCTACCGAAACTGACCGATCCCCACAAACAAAGCCTCCTGTCCCCTATCACAGAACTCTAGGTGAGCGAATGCATAGATTCGCTGCCGAAAGGGAAATCACCGGGCCCTGATGGGTATACTGCCGAATACTACACCAAATTTAAGCATCTTCTAATCCCACACCTCACTACAGCTTTCAACCACGCATTACAGACAGGATCCTTCCCATCCGAATTCCTAGCGGCGAGGGTGATTACCCTACCGAAGCCGGGCAAACCTCCGACACTTTGCCAAAATTTACGCCCAATATCGTTGTTAAACACCGACACAAAACTCTACGCCAAAATTTTAGCCTCACGACTCAAACCCATTTTGCCCACAATTATTGCAGACGACCAAGTCGGCTTCGTCCAGGGAAGACAGGGATCGGATAACACACGCAAAGTTATAGACATATTGCAATCCATACACATGGACAAGAAACAGGGCCTCCTGGTTTCCCTGGACGCGGAAAAGGCCTTTGACAGATTAAACTGGCTTTTTCTAGACGCTGTACTAGTAAAATTTGACTTCCCACAGCAGTATATAACGGCGATAAAGGCCCTATACAGTGCCCCAAATGCAGCGGTGTCCATCTCAGGCTTCCACTCAGACCCATTTGACATTACCAACGGTACCAGGCAGGGGTGCCCCCTATCTCCACTTCTGTACGTTCTGGCCCTAGAACCTCTGGCGGAGGCGATCAGGTGCAACCCCAACATTCAGGGGATACCCCTCCATGGCCGAGAATATAAAATAAACCTGTTCGCAGACGATGTCCTACTAACATTGTCCCAACCGAACATTTCTCTCCCCAACCTTCAAAGAGAACTTCATAACTATAGTGCACAATCATATTACAAACTCAACACCACAAAGACTCAGGCGTTGGGGATAGGAATAGGACCAGACGACATGGACAGACTGAAACGGGCATTCAACTTTGACTGGAGACAGGACTACCTCACCTTCCTGGGGATCAAACTAACCAGCTCGCACAGGGCGTTGTTTACCATGAACTACCAAAAATTACACACGGACATAACCAATACCCTAAAGAAATGGGAAGGAGGGTTCATATCCTGGGTGGGCAGATGCGCAGCCATAAAAATGATGGTCTTGCCGAAACTCTTATACCTCTTTCGTACTCTACCAATAAACGTCCCCGCTAAATTTTTAAAATCCATACAGACAACACTACTATGATTTTGCTGGTTACACAAGAGGCCCAGGGTCCCCTGGAGTCTCCTCTCACGCACAGTGAGAGGCGGAGGGATAGGCTTTCCTGATATTCGGGAATATTATAGGGCCACTCACCTGGCTAACATTCTCACCTGCCACTCCCATCCACAGACACCACAATGGGTGATGCTTGAATCCGCTAGACTGGAGGGGAGACACCTGAAGCACATTTTGTGGGCCCCTAGGGCGGATAGACCCTTATTCCCCAGGATACTTCCGACTACCAGACTCATGCTCTCGCTGTGGGATAAAAATAGACATAGGGTTTGCTCACCAACTAAGTGGTCGCCGGCAACTCCGCTGAAAACACTACATGCTCTCCACCATTCCTTCGACTACAAAATATGGGCTTCCCATGACGCTACCCACTTACACCAACTTACTAACCAAGGAGCCCTGCGGAGCTTCTCTGACTTAAAGGCCATACTCGAGATACCACAAACGGCCCACTTCTCGTACATCCAATTGTCCCATGCAGTCAAACACGAACACGCTGGGGTATTGGGGGATAACACGGCAGGGCACATGACACAATTTGAACGCAAATGCATTAACCCCCAGCTTCAAAAAGGGACCCTCTCTTTCTGCTACAACGCTATCATGGGGGGACCACGTACACAATTATGGAATTTCCAACAAGAATGGCACAGAGACCTGGGTCGGGAACTGTCGCCCCAGGAATGGGATAAGGCCTTCACGGCACACAGGGGTTCATCGAGGTGTGCCTCACACCTTGAGATATCAAGGAAGGTACTTTACAGATGGTATTTAACACCCGACAAACTAGCCAAAATGTACCAATCTTCTCTCAATGTATGCTGGAGATGTCAGGGGACACCCGGCGACACGATCCACATATGGTGGAGATGCCCACGCATTCAGACCGTCTGGAAGATGGTGCACGACATTATCAGGAGCAGCACAAAAATACATTTCCCACTAACAGTAGAGACCTACCTACTACACATCGGACCACCCAATCTCCCCAAACATGTTAGCAAACTGGTATTTCTAATAGTGGTGGCAGCACAAACGCTAATCGCCAGACACTGGAAGTCGGGCGGGACTCCATCATTGGAGGAACTGATAAATCTCATAACCACTAATGTAACATACGAGCGGTTCGCTACGACTCATGGGTACACAGGGCAGTCTACTATGTGGATGTACGACATGTGGACCGAGTACAAATCCCTTCAAGCCCAGGATAAGGGAACGGGGACTTAGAAGCTAACACATACACCCCAAGAAGGGGTAAACTTGGAACAGACACACGATACAGCTAACATAGTACTTGCCATAGCTTGTAAATAGTTTATGATTCCTTTGTAAATATGTTAGGGGGCATTCGCATTGACTGGTATCTCAGCCTCCTAGGCAGGTACATAGACAGCTTGATCCTCAGGAGCAGCAATCCCAGAGACAGAGACGCCACAACACTTCTCAAAGAGAGATGAAGACAGAAGCTGCTCATTGGCCTCATAGTCCTCTCAGACATCAACTCATCTTACATCCCCACCACCCCCCTTCCCTCATTATCCCATCCACAGTCGTTACAACAAGCTGTAGACGGTAGTTTACAGCGATCAGAAGTAAGGAGGGCACAGTTAGATTGAGAGGCACAGCTTACAGGCCAGGCAGGGTTGTGTCTGTATATGTAAAATGTCAAGCTGTAGATATGAACTGCATGTTTGAGGCGGATGCTGTGTTTTCTAACCCCCACTTCCCTTTTTGCTTTCTGTATCCCCTGGTTTTCTGAATTAGACAAAACAATAAAAATTGTAAAATTTAAAAAAAAAAGGGAACAAATGTTCTCAGTGAGCAGTTCAGAGGTTTTGCTAAGATGTATTTAAACTAGGAGGGGGGGGGGGGGCAAAAGGGTGATAAAACATCAATCCAATTGTCCCCCAAAACAAGGACAGAAGGTGCCTGTAGCAAGTGTGTTAAAAAATGATAAGCTTAGAGTCATGTCTACAAATGCTCGCAGTTTAGGGAATAAGATCCATGAACTTGTGGCAATAATGGCAACTGATAGTGTAGATTTAGTCGCTGTTACTGAGACATGGTATAATGAAAAAAAATGACTGGGACATAGCAATACCAGGGTACTCTTTATATAGAAAAGACAGGGAAGGCAAGAAAGGGGGAGGGGTGGCCCTGTATGTGAAGGATAGCATAAAATCTAGCCTAATAAAGGTTAGTGAGACGAACATAGAGTCCATTTGGGTTACGTTAGAATTTGGTAATCACACAGTAGTTCGTGTAGGTGTGATTTATAGGCCCCCAGGACAAATTGAAGAGTTAGATAATCTACTAGTTGAAGAAATAGCTAAAATGACAATGAAGGGGGAAGTTATCACCATGGGTGACTTTAATCTTCCTGATGTGAATTGGAAAACAAAAATAGCTACTTGTGCCAGAAGCACACAAATTCTAAACTCCCTACTGGGATTGTCTCTAAAACAAGTCGTTGAGGAGCCAACTCGTAAAGAGGCCATACTAGATTTAGTGTTAACAAATGGAGATTTGGTATCAGATATTACTGTAGGTGAAAGTTTAGGATCCAGTGATCATCAGTCAGTGTGGTTTAATATAAGAACAGTGACTGAGTCACACCACACGAAAACAAAAGTTTTAGACTTTAGAAAAACAGACTTTTCTAAAATTAGAATATGTGTAAAGGAGTCATTATCAGACTGGAGCAACTTAAATGGAGTCCAAAATAAATGGGATTATTTAAAAGCTGCACTACTGAAGGCAACAGAAAATTGCATTAGGCTTGTCAGTAAAAGCAAAAAATTCAAGAAACCACTGTGGTACTCCGCAGATGTGGCCAAAATAGTAAAAAACTAAAAGATAGCATTTAGTAATTATAAAAAAACCCAGAGTGAGGAAGACAGAATGACCTATAAGATTAGGCAGAAAGAGGCTAAGCAAGTTATAAGAGCTTCCAAATCACACACAGAAGAGAAAATAGCACAGTCAGTAAAAAAGGGGGACAAAACTTTTTTTAGATACATAAATGAGAAAAGAAAAGCAAAACAAGGATTAGTTAGATTAAAAACAAAAGAAGGAAGGTATGTAGATGAGGATAAAGGTCTAGCTGACTGCCTCAATGAATATTTTTGTTCGGTATTTACAGCTGAAAATGAAGGAAAGGGACCTCTGTTAAAAAAAGGATAAATGAGTCATTTATTACACGTGAGTTTACAGAGGAAGAGGTTCTATTTCAACTGTCAAAAGTAAAGACAAATAAGTCAATGGGACCTGATGGAATACACCCAAAGCTATCAAAAGAGCTTAGTGGTGTACTAGCAAAACCATTAACAGATTTATTTAACCAATCATTGTTAACAGGAGTAGTCCCAGAAGATTGGAAGTTAGCGAATGTTGTGCCCATTCACAAGAAAGGTAA
Source organism: Pelobates fuscus (assembly GCF_036172605.1). Taxonomy (NCBI): domain Eukaryota; kingdom Metazoa; phylum Chordata; class Amphibia; order Anura; family Pelobatidae; genus Pelobates; species Pelobates fuscus. The sequence continues at coordinate 249,975,486 of NC_086317.1, read as the reverse complement.
TAGGGAGGATTCGGGCAACTATAGGCCAGTAAGCCTAACTTCAGTAGTGGGGAAAGTGATGGAAACCATGTTAAAGGATAGGATTGTTGAACATCTAAAAACACATGGATTTCAAGATCAGAGACAACATGGGTTTACTTCAGGGAGATCATGCCAAACTAATCTTATTGATTTTTTTGATTGGGTAACTAAAATTATAGATCAGGGTGGTGCAGTAGACATTGCTTACCTAGATTTCAGTAAGGCTTTTGACACTGTTGCACATAGAAGGCTTATCAATAAACTGCAATCTTTGAGTTTGGATTCCAATATTGTTGAATGGGTAAGGCAGTGGCTGAGTGACAGGCAACAGAGGGTTGTAGTCAATGGAGTATATTCGAAGCTTGGGCTTGTCACCAGTGGGGTACCTCAGGGATCTGTACTTGGACCCATTCTCTTTAATATTTTTATTAGTGATATTGCAGAAGGTCTTGATGGTAAGGTGTGTCTTTTTGCGGATGATACTAAGATATGTAACAGGGTTGATGTTCCAGGAGGGATAAGCCAAATGGCAAATGATTTAGGTAAACTAGAAAAATGGTCAGAGTTGTGGCAACTGACATTTAATGTGGATAAGTGCAAGATAATGCATCTTGGACGTAAAAACCCAAGGGCAGAGTACAGAATATTTTATAGAGTCCTAACCTCAACATCTGAGGAAAGGGATTTAGGGGTGATTATTTCTGAGGACTTAAAGGTAGGCAGACAATGTAATAGAGCAGCAGGAAATGCTAGCAGAATGCTTGGTTGTATAGGGAGAGGTATTAGCAGTAGAAAGAGGGAAGTGCTCATGCCATTGTACAGAACACTGGTGAGACCTCACTTGGAGTACTGTACACAGTACTGGAGACCATATCTTCAGAAGGATATTGATACCTTAGAGAGAGTTCAAAGAAGGGCTACTAAACTGGTTCATGGATTGCAGGATAAAACTTACCAGGAAAGGTTAAAGGATCTTAACATGTATAGCTTGGTGGAAAGACGAGACAAGGGGGATATGATAGAAACATTTAAATACATAAAGGGAATCAACACAGTAAAAGAGGAGACTATATTTAAAAGAAGAAAAACTACCACAACCAGAGGACATAGTCTAAAATTAGAAGGACAAAGGTTTAAAAATAATATCAGGAAGTATTACTTTACTGAGAGGGTAGTGGATGCATGGAATAGCCTTCCAGCTGAAGTGGTAGAGGTTAACACAGTAAAGGAGTTTAAGCATGCGTGGGATAGGCATAAGGCTATCCTAACTATAAGATAATGCCAGGGACTAATGAAAGTATTTAGAAAACTGGGCAGACTAGATGGGCCGAATGGGTCTTATCTGCCGTCACATTCTATGTTTCTATGTTTCTATGTTTCTATATTCATATTGCAATCATCTTATTGTTATAACCATTATTATTGCAATCTTTATTACTGTTAACTCACTTGTGGTCGCCATGCCCTCCATTCTGTAACTAATACCTGCACTGTACTGATATTTGCAATGGATTCCCATGCTGTTTCACTGTTTCACTGTTTAACAGTTTTGCAGGTACCATACATAATCGTGCAAAACTTGCTTTACACCCCTTTTTTGTTCTTTTCTGTATCCCTAACTGTCATTTATTGATTTGAAAAACTTTCAATAAAAATCAGACATTAAAATAAAAAAAAAATATGGAATAACATGTATTTGAAGCATTAGATGCACAGCTTGCACTTGAATATGTGATAAAATAGCAGTGCCACGCATACACTGCTGATCATGAATAACCAGAAAATTAAAATTTTCCACTTTAAACAACTTCATTTATTTTTCTATTTTTTTCATTTATTCCTTCATTCTCTATATTGGGGATAGAATGCTTTAGAGAAGTGTTTCTCAACCTTTTTATAGAGAAGTACCCCTGCAGGTCTAAAACAAATTCCTAGTACCCTTAGCTGGAGAAAGCAATTTCTGTTGATTTAGATTACAAATGAAACATGTAGACACAAATATTAATGTTAATCCCATTTTGGAGAAGAAGCCTGATTAAAGTTAGTAAATAATATTTTTCAATTAGGTATGACATAATGTCACAATTGTGAATGTAAGGAGTAGTGTAAGCACTATTAATTTGAAGTATAAAAGTAAAAACAATAAATAGAATGCACACATAATAGTTACACACAGAGGACACTGACACACACAAGTTTACACAAACAGGAAACTCTCATGCACACACATACACACAAAGAACACGGACCGGCACATTTACACACAGAGGACACTGACACACACACATTTACACTTGCAGGCCACTGACACACACATTTAGATACAGAGGGCCCTGGCACACTCACTAACAAACCCATTCTCACAGATTTGGCACACACTGACAGACACACTTACAGCCACACAGACATTCACCGACAGACGCATACACACAGAGGACACACACTTACACACAGAGGACACTGGCACACAAACACACTTTTACCCACATTTGACACCCGCTGACAGACACACTTACCGACAAAAATATTCACTGACACACACACTCATTAACAGACACACTCACTGTTTTGACAAACACTGACAGACACTTACTGACACACATCCAGTGACAGACACACAGACTTACTGTCAGACACATTGATTTGACAGACACTGACAGACACACTGACACACACTTTCACCGATTTGACACTCACTGACAGATTTTGAAAATAAATGATCAATTTGAAGCCAGGCACCCAGCAGTATCTCCTTGCCTAGGTGTGAAACTTTGCACCTCAAAGGACATTCGAGATTGTAATGATAATATTGTTGTATTCTTTGTTCAGCAGATCTCTGACCTCTTTATTTGCTAATTGACAGGTAGAAGCCAGGAGGCAAATTTCTGCAGAAAGTCATAACCGAATAAAATCCAATAATAATAATTTAGAGATGAATAATCTTGCCCCCTGTATTACATATACAGAACAGTGAAAGCATGTCCTAGAAAATAAGTCAAAACGTGAGTCATGTAACATGTTTGTGAAACTGGGGAAGTCCACTATATTACGTCACAGTCAGGTTGCGCAAAATGGTCTATGAAACCGCTAAATTGTAACCATTTCAGTGATGTAATTTTTTTTTTCTGTCAGGCATACCGCAAGAGATAAACATTTTTTTTAATAAACTCCTTTAGAAAGACTGTTGATTAAACTAGTAAAACAAAGGAATCACCTTTTACATTCTACAGTTATGCCTTCCTTCCTGCCCTGTACCTTCCTTCTTGGCCAGTTTGGAAACCTGAGATGGGAAAAATGGTATAAAGTCCATGGAATGGAATTGAGTGTGTGCTTGCCTTAGAAGTCAAAGCTAATTTGGGTGAGTGACAGTTTTCTCTAATGGGGCTCCCATAGACAAAATATTCCATTACTATAGCAGTTAAGTGAGTACTAAGGATTTCTGTACAATAATCCTTTAATAAAGGGTTACTTTTACCATTTTGTAGGAGGGGAACCCTTCCAGTGTAATATGTCACCTCCTCTTTTTGGAGTAAAATCTGTAAAACAAAAGGTGTTTACTCACCATGAATCCAGCACTGGGCAAAAATTCCCGATACTGATCTTCCGCACCCCGTCCGACATCACAGGGCCATGCCCTGTATAATCAAATATTCTCATAAAGAAGCTTTTGTTGACCTATTGCAGGCTCAGATGGCATGCATGCACCTGGGCTAGCAAGGGATGGCACTCTGACTGCAAGGGGAAAATTTATACGTCTATCATGCTGATAACAGATGTAAATTATGCACAGAATTGAGGTTGACAGTTTGAATACTGCACATTCAAACTCCTACCACCATGACCACTTCAAATCACTTAATTCCACCGGATGATATGCCAACATTTATCCATGCATTTGTATTCTCTCGGTGAGATTACTGCAATGTACTTCACTTGGGCCTCTCCGAAAATGAACTCCATCGCCTTCAGACTGTACAAAATGCAGAAGCCAGACAATTGACCAATAAAACTCGCTCCTGCCACATGACACCTGTTCTCGCTCCCTACATTCCAAATAAATGGTGAACATATTTCAAAATTGGCCTGCTGACCTCCGAAACCTTAAACAATCAAGGCCCACAGTACCTGAAAGAGCTTCTGACACCCTACATTCCATCCCCTTCACCTCGGTCAGCCAGCAAATCCTTCCTGTCAGTACCAAGAATAAAGACAAACTCAGGTTCCAGGGCATTCAGCCACACTGCCCCTACCTTCTGGAACTCTTTACCATGCTGAATCAGAGAGGCACCATCCTTACAGACTTAAAAAAAAGACTTACAAAATTAAAAAAAAGCTAATGACCCACCTCTTCCATTAGGCATTCTGTCCACTCATCTGACCATTAGAATCACCTAACTTTTATGTCTTTATGTTTGTATATTTGTAAAGTGCTTTGAGTCTCACAGCAAGAAAGGCACTATAAAAATAGCTAATTATTATTATTATTATTATTATTATTATTATTATTATTATTAAAGGGACACTATAGTCACCTGAACAACTTCAGCTTAATGAGGTTGTTCAGGTTAGAACAATAGCTCCCTGCAGCCTTTGTCATGTAAACACTGTATTTTCTAAGAAAAAAATAAATAAAAATAATACAGTGTTTACTTTGGAACTAGCACTCACACGGCCACCAGAGGGACTTCCGAGTTCAGGGCTGCCTAACTCGCATTCATCACGTTTGACGTCTTTACGTTTGGGTGAATACATCAAACGTGATATCTGGAGACAGGAGGCACTGTGAACATGCCTCCTGTGCCTGTCAGCAATCAGAGCCAACAGTGTGTGAGATAATGATCTCCTGCACACAGCGTGGGGACAGGCTGAAGGCAGAAGGCAGAAGGCAAGAGACTGAGCAGTAGGATCTACTGACTTCAAACAGTAAGTAAACTTATTTTAAAAATTAAGAGTGAGTGTGAGTGAGAGGATGTGTAAGTGTGAGAGAGTGAGTGTGCAAGTACGTGTGAGAGAGTGAGTGTGAGAGAGTGAGTGTTAGAGAGTGAGTGTGTGTTAGAGAGTGAGTGTGAGAGAGTGAGTGTGAGTGAGTGAGTGAGTGTGTGTGAGTGAGAGAGTGAGTGTGTGAGAGTGAGTGAGATTGAGAGAGTGAGCTAGTGAGAGTGAGTGAGTGTGAAAGAGTGAGTGTGAGAGAGTCAGAGAGTGAAAAATTGAGAGAGTGAGTGTGAGAGAGTGTGTGTGAGAGAGAGAGAGTGAGCGTGAGTGGCTGTGAGGGTGAGAGAGTGAGAGTTAGTGAGTGAATGAGATTGAGAGAGTGAGTGTGAGAGAGTGAGTGTGTGTGTTAGAGAGTGAGTGTGAGAGAGTGAGTGAAATAGAGATAGATAGATAGATAACAAGAGATAGATAGATAGATAGATAGTGTGTGTATGTTTAACAATATGTATTTAAAATGTGTGTATTTGTATACAAACACTATATATAGAGATATCTCTATATATAGTATTTGTATACAAACTTTTGGCTTAGGAGGGTTGCTGTAGGAGGGGGGCGGGCATAGACATCGAGCTGAGCTGTCAGTAAGAATGTGTTTGTCACTAAGAGTTTGTGTCAGTGTGTTTGTTACTGAGCGTGTTTCAAATTTGTTAGATTGTCTGTCAGTTTGTGTCTGTCAATGAGTGTGTTTGAAATAATAAGTGTGTGTCTGTCAGTGAATGTGTTTCAAATCAGTGAGAATGTGTGCCTATCATTGAGAATGTGTGACAGTGAGTTTGTGTGTCAGTCAGTGTGTGTGTTTCTGTCAGTGAGTGTGTGTCAAATCAATGAGAGTGTATGTCTATCATTTAGAGTGTGCCAGTCTGTCTGTTATTGAATGTGTGTCTATCAGTGAATGTGTGTCTATCAATGATATTGTGTCTGTCATTGAGATTGTGCGCCATTGACCGTGTGTATGTGTGTGTCTGTCAGTGAGTGTATGAGCCAGTGGGTATATGTGTTTTTCAGTGTATGTGTATCAGTGTGTGTTTCAGTGTGTATGTTTGAGGCAGTGTGCATGTGCATCCAGCAATCAAACGCCAAGTGTACATACAAACACATTCAAACACAAACACTAAAAACAAGTACACCACTGCTTTAAAATAGTAACAGTACATGCAAACATACAGTGAGGGAAAAAATATTTGATCCCATGCTGATTTTGAACGTTTGTCCATTGACAAAGAAATGATCAGTCTATAATTTTAATGTCTGTCAGTGAGTGTGTATCTGTGTGTGTATGAGCCAGTGGGTATATGTGTTTTTCAGTGTATGTGTATCAGTGTGTGTTTCAGTGTGTATGTTTGAGGCAATGTATGTGCATGTGCATCCAGCAACCAAATGCCAAGTGTACATACAAACACATTCAAACACAAACACTAAAAACAAGTACACCACTGCTTTAAAATAGTAACAGTACATGCAAACATACAGTGAGGGAAAGAAATATCTGATCCCCTGCTGATTTTGAACGTTTCTCCATTGACAAAGAAATGATCAGTCTATAATTTTAATGGTAGGTGTATTTTAACAGTGAGAGACAGAATAACAAAAAATAAATCCAGAAAAACAAAGTCAAAAAAGTTATAAATTGATTTACATGTCAACTAGTGAAATAAGTATTTGATCCCCTATCAGTCAGCAAGATTTCTGGCTCCCAGGCATCTTTTATACAGGTAATGAGCTGAGATTAGGAGCACTCTCTTAAAGGGAGTGTTCCTAATCTCAGCTCGTTACCTGTAAAATAGACACCTGTCCACAGAAGCAATCAATCAATCAATCAGATTCCAAACTCTCCACCGTGGCCAAGACCAAAGAGCTGTCCAAGGATGTCAGGGACAAGATTGTAGACCTACACAAGGCTGGAATGGGCAACAAGACCATCACTAAGCAGCTTGGTGAGAAGGTGACAACAGATTGTGCGATAATTCGCAAATGGAAGAAACACAAATGAACTGTAAGTTTCTCTTGGTCTGGTACTCCATGCAAGATTTCACCTTGTGGAATTTCAGTGATCATGAGAAAGGTCAGGATGATCTCAAGGCAGATGAGACCATAGTCACCAAGTAAACAGTTAGTAACACACTACGCCGTGAAGGGCTGAAATTCTGCAGCGCCCGCAAGGTACCCCTGCTCAAGAAATGTACTTGTACAGGCCCGTCTGAAGTTTGCCAATGAACATCTGAATGATTCAGAGGAGAACTGGGAGAAAGTGTTGTTGTCAGGGGAGACCAAAATTGGGCTCTTTGGCATCAACTCAACTTGCCATGTTTGAAAGAGTAGGAAAGCTGCCTATAACCCCAAGAACACCATTGTAGCATATTCATCATAACCTTACGGCATCTATAGTGACTGCCTTGCCTACAAGTGCGGTAGTGCCGTTCAGCAGCCATGTGCCTGTATGTCTGACCCCTGCAGCATGTTGATGGACGCCAGTCGCTGCAGTTCTACACCAATTTGTATCCCCATGTCGACGTGCACGTGACATCACACAAAGGACGCACGTTCTGTGGTCAGAGGCCGGTTACGGCCAATTGGATCCACAAGAGGGGTATTTAAACTCATCTATTTCTTCAGCTTATTGCTCTGTCTTGGCTTCCCTTACTGGTTGTCAGAGAGTGTGTTCCTGATAGTTTGTTTCTGGTTATTGACTTTGGCTTCGTTTTGACTTCGTTGTATTCTGGTATCCTTGACTTTTTGCTTTCCCTCATCGTTGTGTCTCCTTCTGTGTCCCTGACCTCGGCAAGTATTCTGACTATTCTCTGGTACGTTAAGTCCAGCCATTCTAAGGCCCAGTAAGATGTTACCTTTTAGTCCTAGGTGTGATATAATTCTACATGCTGGATCATCTAGTAATCCTGACAACCATACCCACGGTCAAACATGGAGGTGGAAACATTATGCTTTAAAGGACCACTGTAGTGCCAGGAAAACAAACTCGTTTTCCTGGCACTATAGTGCCCTGAGGTTGCCCCCACCCTCAGGGTCCCACTCCCGTGGCGCTGAAGGGGGAGGAAGGGGTTAATTGCCCTGTCATTGCCCTTTTTTCCAGTGCCGGGCTCCCTCGGCACTGGGACTCTCCTCCCTCTTCTGATGTCAACAGCTGAATGCGCATGCATTCAGTCAGTCTCATTGACGCTGTGAAAATCACAGTGAGAAGCGCAGAAGCGCCTCTAGCGGCTGTCATTGAGACAGCCACTAGAGGCTGGCTTAACCCATTTGTAAACATAGCAGTTTCTCTGAAACTGCTATGTTTACAGCAGAAAGGGTTAATCCTAGATGGACCAGGCACCCAGACCACTTCATTAAGCTGAAGTGGTCTGGGTGCCTATAGTGGTCCTTTAACCCCTTAAGGACCAAACTTCTGGAATAAAAGGGAATCATGACATGTCACACATGTCATGTGTCCTTAAGGGGTTAAGGGTGTTTTTCTGCTAAGGGGACAGGACAACTGCACTGCATCAAAGGGAAGATGGACGGGGCCATGTACCATCAAATCTTGGATGAGAACCTCCTTCCCTCAGCCAGGGCATTGAAAATGGATCGTGGATGGGTATTCCAGCATAACAATGACCCAAAACACACAGCCAAAGCAACAACAGAGTGGCTCAAGAAGAAGCACATTAAGGTCTTGGAGTGGCCTTACCAGTCTCCAGACCTTACACCCATAGAAAATCTGTGGAGGGAGCTGAAGGTTCGAGTTGCCAAACATCAGCCTCGACTCCTTAAAGACTTGGAGAGGATCTGCAAAGAGGAGTGGGACAAAATCCCTACTAAGATGTGTGCAAACCTGGTGGTCAACTACAATAAATGTCTGACCTCTGTGATTGCCAACAAGGATTTTGCGGCCAAGTACCAAGTCGAAAAGGTCAAATACTTATTTTACTCATTGACATGCAAATCAATTTATAACTTTTTTTTTTTTTTAAATTTGTTAATTTTTTATTGTTTTCAAACATCAGCATTGATAGGGGGAGGGATACAGAGAAAAGAGAAAAGGGGGGGGGGGAGGGGTGTCATCCAAATAAGTAAGTATTCCATTTCGGTTCACATATTGAGTTATTACATGTTATTACAAGTACAACACTGTCTAACATAATGTTTTACAATACCCAGTCGCTTCGTGTGGTAACTCTTTAAACAGGTTGTGTTTGTCTCCATGTGTCCCACATGTCCCAGGTTGCTGTATTAGTCTTAGAGGGTGGGCATATGTCGGTGAGGCGCCGCTCATATGTCCGCTGGCTGTCTATCTCTGAGAGGACTGATTCTATTAAGGGAGTATGGCTAGATTTCCACGCTCTCGCAATGGTGCGTTGGGCCGTAAGGAGTATGTGGTAGATTAGTTTTCTAATGTGTTGTGGGGTTCCCCCTGGGAGCAGGAGTAGTAGGTATGTGAGTGGTTCCCATTTGAGGTCGGTATCCGTAATGCTTTTCAATAGGATGCTTATGGCTCCCCAGAAGGCCGTGATGTTCGGGCAATGCCACCAGATATGTAAGACTGTGCCTATATGTTGTGTACATCTCCAACATTTCGGAGAACTATTCGGGTAGATTTTGTGCAACCGTGTTGGTACAAGGTACCACCTGTAAACCATTTTCATGTGTTGTTCAAGGAGGGTGGCTGACTTTATTAGTCGTCTAGGGGTGGTTGCTATGTCTGTCCATTGAGCAGGGGTGATCTCCCCTCCCAGATCCATTTCCCATTGTTTCGCTGGTGAGGCATTGGCTAACGGTGTATAGTCTAGAATCAATTTATAGCACATGGATAGCGGTTTGGTAGACTTAGGCAAGCGTTTGTTGGAACAAATCTGTTCCCACGGGGTGAGCATTGGTGTTCCTGTGGTGTGTAGGACGGGGTTTTGGTTTTCTTGTTTGTGCAAGAAAGACTGGAGTTGCCTGTATGAAAAGTGTGAGGCGGGTGGGATGCCGTATTCGGTTTGTAACGTGTCGAAGTCCGCAAGTTGTGACCCTTTATAGAGGTGAGCTAGGGTGTGGAGGCCGTGTTCGTGCCATGGTTTGGCGTGGAATGTTGGTATGCAGTATGTGAGTGCCCATAGAGGTGTAACTCGTGAGATGGTGGAGTGTGCACAAAGCTTGGCCCTTTGCGAGTCCCAGGTATGTAGTAGTAGGGACATTTGTTCTGGTATGTTTGGGATAGTTGGTCTGAGAGTTTTGGGTAGCCATAGGATATGCGTGATCTCGCATGGTTCTAGTAATTGCTTTTCCAGGGTCACCCACTGGGGAGGGGGTTGGTTGAGGAAATAAGGCAATGCGGATGCCAGTATTGCCGCTTGATAATAGGAGCGTACGTCTGGTAGCGCCATGCCTCCCTCTCTCAATGGGGCCTTTAGCAATTTCATCGCCACTCTGGGTTTCCCCCCTGCCCAGATGAACCTGTTTATGTCCCTTTGGACCTCTTTGAAGTAGCTTTGGGGGATTCGGAGCGGGAGAGTTCTGAATACATATTGTAGCCGTGGAAGTATTGACATCTTGAGTGCAATTATTCTCTCTGTCCACGTGAGAAAGAGAGAGCCCCAGGTCTTCAACGTTGCCTTACATTCGTTCCAGACCTTGTTATAGTTTCTGGGAATGAGATCTGTGGGTTTTCTAGTGAAAAGAACCCCTAGGTATTTTATGTAATCTTTTTTCCACTCAAATGGGTACAATCTATGTAGAGCTTGCATTAGGGAGGAGGGGAGGCCTATTCCCATGGCCTGAGTTTTAGTTGTATTTAAGGAGTAATATGAGAGGTTACCATAATCTTTTATGGTCTGCATAAGGTGAGGGAGGGAATCTGATGGTTCCGTGACATAGAGTAATATATCATCGGCGAAAGCGCTGATCTTATATTCTGTGTTTTTTACTGTGATGAGGGGTACGTGGGGATGTGTTCTAATGGTACGAAGGAGGGGTTCGAGGGCCAAGACATATAGCAGGGGTGATAACGGGCAGCCCTGTCTAGTTCCATTAGATATTGTAAAGGGGGTAGACATAAATCCGGACTGGAGGACCTGGGCAGACGGGGTAGAGTATAGGGCAAATATTTGTTTTGTGATCTGTTGAGGGAACCCGTAGGCTTGCAATGTACGCTGCAGAAATGGCCAGCTGAGGCGATCAAACGCCTTTTCGGCGTCTAACGCTAGAAGCAGGCCACTACCTCGCGCCCTCTGTAGGCTCTCCATAAGGAGTTTCAGTTTTCTGGTGTTATCAAGTCCCTGCCTGCCTTTTATGAATCCTGTTTGATCATCTCCTACGAGGCTAGGTAATAAGTTGCTCAACCGGTTAGCTCGAATTTTCGCATATATCTTGGCATCTGTGTTTAATAGTGATATAGGGCGATAATTTTTGCATTGGTCTGGTGCTTTGTCTGGTTTCGGGAGGGTCACTATAGTGGCCACTAACATCTCGGGTGGTAGTGTCCCTGAGGTGGTCGCTGATTGAAAGACTTTCAATAGGTGCGGCGCCAGTTCCTTGGCATATAGCTTATAGTAAGCATTCGTGAGGCCATCTGCCCCGGGTGCTTTGCCTCGCGGTAGTGCTGCTATTGCCGCTAATATTTCCTGTAAGTCTATGGGTTGGAGTAGCTGAGCTACCTGTGTTTGCGTGACTTGGGGGAGATTCGCGCTTCTCAGGTATTTATCAATGTCCTCCAGCTGGGCTAGAGGTGTGGTGCCAGAGGACTTCAAGTTGTATAGCTTGGAGTAAAACTCCGCAAATTCTTGGCTTATGTCCGCCGGGGTAACTTTTTTAGTGCCATCTTCCCCTATAATATGAGTAATTTTGGAGTTGGCATATTTGGCTCGTAATCTATTGGCTAGATATCTACTAGCTTTTCCGCTATTATGGTAAACAGTGGCTTTGAGCTTATGTAACATTGTTTTGTTTTTTTCCGCGTTCAGGTCTGCTAGGCGGTTATATAGCATTTGGAGTTGGGTCGCTAGCTGGGGTGTGGGTTGTAATTTATTTTGTTTAGAGATTTTGGCTATATCTTTATGGCAGTCCAATAGGGTAGTTTGGTGGTGTTTTTTCAGATATGAGGACCTCCTTATAAACAGGCCTCTTACCACCGCTTTGTGTGCTAGCCAAACCGTGTTATGTGTTACTTCCCCTTCCGCGTTTGTGTCAAAGTATATGTTTAATGCCTCCCTGATCTCTTTAGTGAAGGCTGCATCTGTCAGTAGGGAATCATTCAGTTTCCACGAGCCTCTACCTTTGAATTGGAATGCGTCTAGGAGGTCAAGGTAGATTGGGCCATGGTCAGACCATGTAATGTCTCCCATTGTACAGTCAGTCAGTTGGGCTAGTAGTTGTCTGTCTAGGAGGAAGGCGTCTATGCGAGTGTAGGTATTGTGGGCCCTTGAGTGAAAGGAATAGTCTTTTTCATCTGGGTGCAGTGTTCTCCAGGCATCATAAAGATCAAATTTGTCTAGCACTTTTGTGAGTGCTTTACTTGTGGATTCCAATCTCTTTTTGCTATTTCCCTTGAGGGTGGCGGTTGTGTCTAGTGGGGGGGGGGGGGATTGGATGCAGTTGAGATCCCCACATAGGATTACTTGGCCCAGTTTAATTTTCTCCATTTTGTGCAGTACTTTGAGGAGAAATTGAGTGGGGTTATCGTTGGGGAGGTAGACAGCTACCAGTGTGAGTGGGGAATTGTTGAATTGCCCCACTAGGATTATATATCTGCCCTCCGGGTCTATATTATGTGTTTGCAATGTAAAGGCCACATCCCTATGTATTAGGATGGATACTCCTTTGGCTTTGGTAGTTGCTAAAGAGTGGTATTGTGTGGGGAATGTTTTAGTGAATATGGCCGGGGTGCGACCTTTTTTGAAATGGGTTTCTTGAATGCAGGCAATGTCAGCTCTGTTCGTGGTCAAGTCTTTGAGTAGTAGCCTACGTTTTCCTAGGGTATTTAACCCTTTAACATTATGTGACACTAATTTCATATTGGACTATACGGTGCAGTCGATTTTTGTTATTGTTGTACCTAAGCGACCCTGTATGTGTCAGGGTTTGTTTCTGTCTCATGCTGACATGTGTTTGTACTCGCCATTGCAGTGGAACAGCTTGATTACGTTTGTGTGGATGACACTTCGAACTGGGTGATAGAATTTCCTTGTGTGGAGTTGAACTAGGAGTGGTGGAGGTGGGGGGGATAGAACAAACAGGCAGGCATTCGGCCTTAACTGGCTCCTTGCGTTGGAGCCAAAGAGCGTCGAGTAGATCTCGACGACCAAGAGTGAGGGGTGGGCAGGTAGGTCATCTGTGGCGTCATAGGTGGTGAATGGAGCAAATAGCTACTGTAATAATAAGGGTCTCAGGTTTAGTATACGGCCTTGAGTAGTGAGAGTTTTTTTCTTTTTTTTTTATTATATATATATATATTTTTTTAAATTGTATTCAACATGTCACAGAGGGTCATGGATAACAGGTCCCAGTGCCCCCCCCCCCCCCCCCCTCCATGTGAGAAGTGGCGTCTAACGCTTCCCAAATGTAAATCTTATATTGGGAGCAACGGCACCCACGGGCAAAATCGCTCTGCAAGGATCTCTGGTCATTTGAGGGGGTCTTTCCCAGGTTGTGCTTTTCTTAGGGAGGTACAATGAGGGGGGACTGAAGTCCTATGCCCTGGGTCTCCCTAGTGCTGCAAAGGGGGTAAGGTCTGATCGTGACTAATTCCCACAGGTGGGGGAAGTATGTCGAGGAGCCCTATAATGTATAGCGGTAGTTTGCGTCTGTCCTGGGTCCAATACAGGTCTAGCATGCATCGGACTCAGGTCCACCCAGTAAAATCTTAAACAAAACAAATATCAATATCTAAAACATATTATAAACTTGGTTTAACAGCGAACAATTGTTACTGAGAATTACAATAAGTCCCAGAGTATGTCTGAAAAGGATACTGAGAGTATACCTCTGTGTGGAGGCGGCAAGCTTACGGTACATTGTTCATGTAAGTGTCCATTCCGGTGAGATTCTGGGTACCTTTGCAGGGTTTTGTTGGTTCTCTGGAACTGGAAAGCCCCACTCTTTGAGTTTGATGAGGCCTGCATCTAGTGTAGAGATGGCGTGCAGGGTCCCTCCATGTTGGACCAGCAGCTTAGCCGGATAGCCCCATCTGTAGATGATCTTGTGTTCTCTTAGGGTGGTAGTGATTAAGGCTAGACGTTTTCGGAATTGCAGAGTGTCTCCTGAAAGATCCGCAAAAATTTTAATGTGTTTGTACGGGTCCGGCATAGCGGCATTTCTGCTTGCTTTCATCAGGTGTTCCTTCGTTTGGAAGAAGTGGATGCGAGCTATGACATCTCTGTCTATGGTAGGTGGTAGGTGCTGCGGTCTTCTTAGGCGGTGCACTCTGTCTACGAGTAATAGGTCTCGGTGTGTGGCCGGGATGAGTACCTGAAACAAGTCCTGGAGGTAATCGTTTAGGCCCGTGTTCAGGACCGTTTCCGGAATGCCCCTGACATTGTTTCGTCTTGATCTGTCCTCCAGATCTGCCAACTTGATTCTGTATGTATTGAGGGCCGCTTCTTGTTCTTGGACTTTGGTAGCTAGTTGATTGTGGGCTTCTGCACATTCGTCCAGTCTGTGCTCCACGTGTGCCGTGCGCTGTCCTATTTCTGAGATGTCCTTGCGTAGTTCCGCCGCCATGTTCTGTAGCTGTTTCCTCATATTAGCTTGCATGGTCTCAGCTAGGTCGGCCAGCATGCTTTTCATTGCGGTAACAGTGAGGGGTGGATCCTCGGAAGTGGAGCCCAGGGAGGCAGAGGGCGAAAGGGATTCTTCGCGCGATCGTGTCCCGCCGCCATCTTTGTAAGGGCTGCGGCCTTCCCGCGTTTTCCCCCCGGCTGGTTTTGCTAGGAAGAAGGAAGCCCTCTCCGTTTTGGATGGTTTGGTTCTCTGCCTCTGCGACATATTTAGGTCGTATTATTTGTGAATTATCGCTCTGTAGTCCGTTTATTTCTGCTCCAGGGCACCAGAGCGGCGGGAGCTTCACAGATGTGCGTCCATACAGTTCAGGCACCAAGCCACGCCCCTCAATTTATAACTTTTTTTACGTGTTTTTCTTGATTTTGTCTTTTTGTTTTTCTGTCACTCAGAGTTAAAAAATACCGTATATACTCGAGTATAATCCGAGTATTTCATCACATTTTTTGTGCTAAAAAAACCCAACTCGGCTTATACTTGAGTCAATAGTCTGTATTATGGCAATTTGCATTGCCATAATACAGACTGGGGGAGAGGGGGGCTGGCAGAGCTGTAACTTACCTGTCCTGCAGCTCCTGTCAACTCTCTCCACCTCCGCGCCGTCCGTTCAGCACCTCGGTCAGCTCCCAGTGTAAGTCTCGCAAGAGCCGCGGCTCTCGCGAGACTTACACTGGGAGCTGACAGAGGGAGCTGCAAGGACGGCGCAGAGGTGGAGAGAGCTGACAGGAGCTGCAGGACAGGTAAGTTACAGCTCTGCCAGCCCCCCTCTCCCCCCACTGAACTACCAATGCTGGACCACCAGCAAAGGAGAGCCCCCCTCCCTGCCATGTATCAAGCAGGGAGGGGGGACGAAAAAAAATAATTAGTAATAATAAAAAAAAAAATTAAATAATAAATAATAATACAAAAATAATAATAATTAAATTAAATAAAAAAAATAATAAATAATAATAATAAAAAATGTAAATAATAAAAAAAAATTGCCCACCCCCCACCAAGGCTCTGCAACACACACACACACACCACTCATACACACACACTGCACTCATACACACACACACACCACTCATACACACACACTGCACTCATACACACACACTGCACTCATACACACACTGCACTGATACACACACTGCATTCATACACTCACACTGCATTCATATACACACACACTGCACTCATACACACACACACTGCACTCATACACACACACTGCACTCATACACACACACTGCATTCATACACAAACACTGCACTCATACACACACACTGCATTCATACACACACACTGCATTCATACACACACACTGCACTCATACACACACTGCACTCATACACACACTGCACTCATACACACACTGCATTCATATACACACACACTGCACTCATACACACACACTGCACTCATACACACACACTGCACTCACACACACACACTGCATTCATTATACACACACTGTAAATAAATATTCAATTAATATATATTTTTTTAGGATCTAATTTTATTTAGAAATTTACCAGTAGCTGCTGCATTTCTCACCCTAGTCTTATACCCGAGTCAAAAAGTTTTCCCAGTTTTTTGGGGTAAAATTAGGGGCCTCGGCTTATATTCGGGTCGGCTTATACTCGAGTATATACGGTACCTACCATTAAAATTATAGACTGATCATTTCTTTGTCAGGAGGCAAACTTTCAAAATCAGAAGGGTATCAAATACTTTTTCCCCTCAATGTACATCTGTTTTTAAATGCCAACACTACATGCAAATACATACATACATTCAAACACACAAAACATGTTAAATTCATCTGCAGTTATTCTTTTCAAATAGTTTTTATTACATTTGTACAAAACATAACAATATTTTATAAAACATAACAATATAGTTTAAAAAAACAAGTAATATAGTACATTAAAGAAGTATTAAAAAAGGATAAAGATAAAAAGAAAAAGAAAAGGGAAGGCTAAGATCAGCAGTTATTCTATGAAGTGTTTATTCATAAAAAAATATAATTTACTTTATCAACAAATACTATAGTCTTTACACATGCTGAATTAAAACTCATCTCCACACACGACATAACTAGCAGGCCTTTCCAAAACACTACAGAGAGCTCCATTCAAAATTGACACGCAACCTCAAAAGTACCCCCACTCCCATATGCAACTCCTCAACCAGTCTCACCCAACATGTAGCTATCCCCAAACAGTAATACACAACATCACAATTAGTCTACCACAGACAAAAAGCAGCCCCCTGCCATTAAGTAACTTCAGAAGCAGCCTCCCTATGCACGCACAACACTCTCTCCCAGCCCTGCAGCTCTGACCCTCTTTTGTCTTTTGATATTACACTTATGGGTACACCAGATGCATGTCAGCATAAAACGCAGAACTAGCCTGTCATTAAATTTGCTAACAGTGTGCTAAATAAATACTTTACATTCTGCTTATGCTACTGCTCTTCAGCAGGATTCTGTGCACAAGCTGCCCTGGAGGAGCATCAAACTGATATGCCCATTTTGTGAAGTGTGCGTCTTGTTGGTGATGATACAACACACACCCTCTCTGACTCCACACCCACACACCCCTTCCTGTATAGGTTTGCTCTACTTTTACATACCCAGGTTGAATTGTTGTCCCAGTCCATCACTAGCTCCTTTAAGAAAACTGTCAATGAAGCTCTCAGCAAGATAATAGCAGCTATGTTGTATAGCTCTAATTTATCTAATTTACAATCATTGTCCATGTAACTCATCAACTTAAATATTTCCTGATGATCTGCACATATTAAACATACATATATAATTACATATATCACTATAGATTGGATTAGCCACATTAGTCCAGAAGACAAGATGTCAAAATACCAGAGTATTGCAGTATGCAATGATACTTTTTTATTGGACTAACATCATATTTCAAAGACAAGCTTTCCACAGCTTTCCTCTCTTCCTCAGGTCTGAAGCAATACTGATCAATCGTTAACACGTAAAACAACTGATGTTATAGAAGGGGAGGGAGGGGGTGAGTGGGGTGTCATAAATAGCAGAAAATGTGCCTGAAAGTGAAAGGTGCAGGTTGGCTGAGGATAGCCAGAAAAAGTAAATAAACAGAGGACAGTCAATAAGCTAGTTAACCCCTTAACGCCGTTACGGCGTTCTATGCCGTCGCGGCTTTAAAGGGCTTTAAAGCCGTTGCGGCGGCATAGAACGCCGTAACGGCTTGCAGCCCCAGGAGCAGAGATGTACTCACCTCCGCCGCGATCCTCTTCTGGGGGGCTGTCTGAGAGCCCAGGCAGCCCCCCTCCGGCAAATGAGGCCCCCGGGGGCCATGTGATCGCTCTCAAAGAGCGATCACATGGCCCCCTATAGCTGGCTATGGATCTGCCAGCAGGGGGACTGTCTAAAATATTAGACAGTCCCCCTGCTGGTAGGTAGTGTAAAATAAAAATATTAAAATGTTATAAAATAAATTAAATGCCTTTTTATATATATATAATATGTATATATATTATATATATAATATATATACATATTATATATATGTAACGTCATACGTAATGTATTTTAATATTAATATTAGCATATATATTAATATTAAAATACACTTAGAATGACGTTACATATATATAATATGTATATATATTATATATATAATAGATCTACATATATATATTATATATATATATACGCATAATTACAATAATAAATAAATAAAATGATTAAATAAATAAATAAAATATTGAAACAAAATATAAAATAAATTATATATTCATATGTAATTTCATTCTAACTGTATTTTGTTATTAATATATATATATTGGAAACAGAATACACTTAGAATGACATTCTATATATATCTATCTATATATAAAATACAAATAACCGCAAATATATATATAGAGATAAATACATATAATTACATAAAAGATTACATTAGTATACACGTAGAATTTATATACCTATAAATGCATATATATTACAATTCTACGTGTATATTTAAGTAATTTTTTAACATAATTATGTCATTTGATTAATTAAAATTTGATTGACATGCCTGACAACACAGGGAGAAAGTGCAGAGAATTTAATTCGCAAGCACTATATTAGACCCTGTAACTCTCCAAGACACCATAAAACCTGTACATAGGGGGTACTGTTTTACTCGGGAGACTTCGCTGAACTCAAATATTAGTGTTTCAAATTGGTAAATTGTATTACAACGATGATATTTTAAGTAAAAGTGACGTTTTTTGCATTTTTTACAAACAAACTGCACTTTTATGGACTATATTATTGTTGTAATATGTTTTACTGTTTTAAAACACTAATATTTGTGTTTAGTGAAATCTCCCGAGAATAACAGTACCCCACATGTACAGGTTTTATGGTGTTTTGGAAAGTTAGAGAGTCACATATAAGGCTTGCATTTCATTTTTTTGACATTGAAATTTGCCAGATTAGTTATGTTGCCTTTGAGACCGTATGGTAGCCCAGGAATAAGAATTACCCCCATGATGGCATACCATTTGCAAAAGTAGACAACCCAAGGTATTGCAAATGGGGTATGTCCAGTCATTTTTAGTAGCCACTTAGTCACAAACACTGGCCAAATATTAGTTTTTTGCTTTTTTCACACAAAAACAAATATGAAACCTAACTTTGGCCAGTGTTTGTGACTAAGTGGCTACTAAAAAAAACTAAACATACCCCACGTTCAATACCTTGGGTTGTCTACTTTTTCAAATGGTATGCCATTATGGGGGTAATTCTCATTCCTGGGCTACCACACCGTCTCAAAGGTAACATTACTAATCTGGCAAATTTCAATTTGAAAATGGAACGTTCTATATTTGACCCTGTAACTTTCCAAAACACCATAAAACCTGTTAATGGGGGGTACTGTTGTACTCGTGAGACATCGCTGATTACAAATATGTGCATTTTGTTGCCGTAAAACCTAACAGTATTATGACATTCACAGCTAAAATGTGAGGCGGAACTACAAATTTAAAAAAAAAAAAAAAATTCTCACAGTTTTTTTTAATTTTATTCATAATAAATTGTTTCAAATACAAATATTTTATATGAAATGAAAGCCCTGTTTCTCCTGAACAAAATGATATATAATAAGTGTGGGTGCATTTAATATGAAAGAGGGGAACTACGGGTGAACAGACATATAGCGCAAATTCCAGTTTTTGTTTACGTTTTGTTTTGATCAGAACGTGTACTATTGACTCCGTCCTGAAGGGGTTAAAAAAAAAAAAAGAGAGAGAGAGAGAAAAAACATGAAAACAGCAGAGTAGGGCATGCAAGTATATAATCATAAAACGTTATGGGATCATTTTCGTGCGCATCTGCGAATGTGGTGTACATGATACTGTGTACAGTGTGTGACAAAGGTTGCTACATTGGAAAAACTGGCCTTAAGCTGCACCTCAAAATTAATCTACACAGACACTCAGTCAAGAACCACAAGGAAAACGGATATTGTACCTCTGTTGGTCATCACTTCACCCAGACTGGTCACTCCATCCAAAACCTCAGGATTAACGTTTTTAAAGGGAACTTCAAAGACTCTCATGAACAAAAGACATTAGAGATGAAAATGATCACACATTTCAACACCAGAAATGAAGGACTTAATGTAGACTCTGGCTTTCTCACATACTACCAAAACTTTTTATAAACGCACATCTTAATGTCTTAAATAGTTATTGTTCAATATTCTTGTTACACCTTTATTGGATCATTTTGTATATATACATATATGCAACTATATACTTACGTGCCCTTCTCTGCTGTTTTCTTGTTTTTCTCTCTTTTTAACTAGCTTATGGATTCTCCTCTGTTTATTTAATTTTTCTGGCTCTTCTCAGCCAAGCTGAACCTTTCATTTTCAGACACATCTTCTGCTATATATGACACACCACTCACCCCCCCTCCCCTTCTCTATTATCAGTTGTTTTAAGTGTTAAATACTGATCAGACTGATCAGTGTTGCTTCAGACCTGAAGAAGAAAGGACTCTCTCAAATACTTGTCTTTGAAATATTATGTTAGTCCAATAAAAAGGTTATCATTGCATAGTGCATATATATATATATATGTCTTTCCTTGTCTTTCCTCCTCCTAATACTGATCCTCCTCTCTCACTCTCCCTTCAAGTCAGTGATATCCACATAAGTCCATCCCTACAAGCGCGCTGTCTTGGCGTCATACTTGACTCTGGTCTCACCTTTGAGTCTCACATCCAGTTTGTTGCCAAGTCCTGTAGGTTCCAACTCAAAAACATAGCCCGCATCCGCCCCTTTCTTACGCAAGATGCTACCAAGGAGCTTGTCCATGCTCTAGTAATTTCCCGCATGGATTACTGTAACCCTCTCCTGATTGGTCTCCCCAAAAGCCGTACTGCCCCGCTACAGTCTGTAATGAATGCTGCAGCTAGACTGATTTTCCTATCCAGTCGGTCCTCTCACACCTCGCCCCTCTGCCAGTCCTTACATTGGCTCCCTGTATCCTATAGGAGTCAATTCAAAGTGCTAACCCATACATTTAAAGCACTGAACAATTCCAGCCCCTCTTATATCTCTTCACTGATCCAGAGGTATGCCCCTCCTCGTACCCTCCGCTCTGCCCGCGACCACCTCCTGACCGCTGCTCGCACCCGTACGGCCAACTCACGCTTGCAGGACTTCTCACGGGCGGCTCCTCTCCTATGGAATAACTTGCCTACTGCCATCAGACTCTCCCCTAGTCTTCAATCATTTAAGAAGGGCCTTAAATCCCATCTCTTCAGGAAAGCGTATGGCCTCCCAGAGTAATCTCTCCCTTACATACCTGTCCCTATGGAATAGTGCTTTGCTCTCTCCTTCAGCTCTGCTTCACTCCTACTTGATATTTCCTATCCTAATGTTTCTAATACCCCACCTCCTATAGACTGTAAGCTCATTTGAGCAGGGTCCTCTTCAACCTATTATTCCTGTCAGTTTTCTTGTAATTGTCTTATTTATTGTTACATCCCCCCCCCCTCTCAAAATATTGTAAAGCGCTACGGAATCTGTTGGCGCTATATAAATGGCAATAATAATAATAATAATAATAATAATTGCCGCAGTCATAATTTTAAAAAGATAGTCCAGAAGGAGTGGAATGAAGAGAAATTTGGGAAGCAAACAACTCAGCATCCATATGTGTGTCTCTCCAAGAACAGGCATACAACACAATGTTCAGGTGGTATGCCACACCAGTGAAACTACGCCAAATGGGAAAAACACCCACCGATGATTGCTGGAGGGGATGTGGCCTCAGAGGTACGTACCTCCACATGTGGTGGGAATGCCCCCGTGTACAGACCTTGTGGAAGGTGGCACAAAACCTAATCACACATATCTTCCACAGAGCACCAGGCTTAAGCCCTTGGACATATCTACTAAATAGGCCCCTAGATGACTGGACAAAAAGAGAGCAAAAGCTAATTCACAAAGTAACACTAGCAGCTAGAAGAACGCTGGCCCAGGCATGGTTAAAAGTGAAGACACCTCCTATAAGGACTGTCCTAGCAAACATAAAAGATGTATACCTTATGGACAATCTGACAGCTAAAGTGCGAGGGTCTATGGCGCGCTTCGAAAAATTGTGGGAACCATGGACCTCCAGCGACTTAGCCTGAGACCTCACTAGCAGAAACGGACGGTGACCACCCCAGCTTTCACCCACACGGGATCACCTCCTACTGTACCCCACATGACCTTGAAACCAGGGCCGGCGCGTCCATAAGGCGGCACAGGCGGCCGCTTAGGGCGCCAGAGGAGGGGGGCGCAAAAATCCGAATCCCCTGCCTCTGGCTGGAGACTCGGATTTTTAATCTCACCTCTCTCCCTGCAGCCAGCACACAGCAGGAGCCTGGCAGTGAAGTCAGCCGTCCTCCTCTGATGATGTCAGAAGGGGGCGGGACTTCTACTGCTCCCAGACTCCCCAGCGGTCCTGACTCTATCTGCAGCCTGTCCCAGCCGACCACCAGGGGTAAGGCTCTCCCTCCTGGCCCAAGGTAAGTCTCTGGGAGGGGAAGGGGGTGGGGGAAAAACTTGCCCCCACTGCCCCCACCATACTCCCCCTGCCCCCACCATACTCCCCCTGCCCCCACCATACAGCCCCTGCCCCCACTATACAGCCCCTGCCCCCACTATACAGCCCCTGCCCCCACTATACAGCCCCTGTCCCCACCATACAGCCCCTGCCCCACTATACAGCCCCTGCCCCACCATACTCCCCCTGCCCCCACCATACTCCCCCTGCCCCCACCATACTCCCCCTGACCCCACTATACAGCCCCTGCCCCCACCATACTCCCCCTGCCCCCACCATACTCCCCCTGCCCCCACCATACTCCCCCTGCCCCCACCATACTCCCGCTGCCCCCACTATACAGCCCCTGCCCCCACCATACTCCCCCTGCCCCCACCATACTCCCCCTGCCCCCACCATACTCCCCCTGCCCCCACCATACTCCCCCTACCCCAACCATACTATCCCTGCCCCCACCATACTATCCCTGCCCCCACCATACTATCCCTGCCCCCACCATACTATCCCTGCCCCCACCATACTATCCCTGCCCCCACTATACTATCCCTGCCCCCACTATACTATCCCTGCCCCCACTATACACCCCCTGCCCCCACTATACGGCCCCTGCCCCCACCATACTCCCCCTGCCCCCACTATACGGCCCCTGCCCCCACCATACTCCCCCTGCCCCCACTATACGGCCCCTGCCCCCACCATACTCCCCCTGCCCCCACCATACGGCCCCTGCCCCCACCATACGGCCCCTGCCCCCACCATACGGCCCCTGCCCCCACCATAGTCCCCCTGCCCCCACCATAGTCCCCCTGCCCCCACCATAGTCCCCCTGCCCCCACCATACGGCCCCTGCCCCCACCATACGGCCCCTGCCCCCACCATATGGCCCCTGCCCCCACCATACGGCCCCTGCCCCCACTATATGGCCCCTGCCCCACCATACTATCCCTGCCCCCATTATACTCCCCCTGCCTCCAACCATACGGCCCCCGCCCCCACTATAAGGCCCCCGCCCCCACTATACGGCCCCCGCCCCCACTATACGGCCCCCGCCCCCACTATACGGCCCCCGCCCCCACTATACTGCCCCCGCCCCCACTATACTGCCCCCGCCCCCACTATACTGCCCCCACCCCCACTATACTGCCCCTGCCCCCACTATACTGCCCCTGCCCCCACTATACTGCCCCTGCCCCCACTATACATACTGCCCCTGCCCCCACCATACTCTTCCTGCCCCCACCATACTCTCCCTGCCCCCACCATACTCTCCCTGCCCCCACCATACTCCCCTGCCACCTCTATAGCCCCTGCCCCCACCATACTGCCCTGCCACCTCTATAGCCCCTGCCCCCACCATACTACCCCTGCCACCTCTATAGCCCCTGCCCCCACCATACTGCCCCTGCCCCCTCTACAGCCCCTGTCCCTCCAAACTGCCCCACCATACTACCCTGCCCCCTTTACAGCCCCTCAATAGCCCCTGCCCCACCATAGTGCCCCTGCCCCCTCTACTGCCCCATGTGCCCCTCTACAGCACTTCTATTTCCCTCTATAGCCCCTGCCCCACCATACTGCCCCCTCTATAGCCCCCGCCCCTCTATGTCCCTTTATAGCCCCTGCCCCACCATACTGCCCCTGCCCCCTCTACAGCCCCTCCATGCTCCTGCCCCACTATACTGCCCCTGCCCCCTCTATAGACCCTGCCCCACCATACTACCCCTGCCCCCTCTACAGCCCCTCTATAGCCCCTGCCCCACCATACTACCCCTGCCCCTTAACAGCCCCTCTATAGCCCCTGCCCCACCATACTACCCCTGCCCCTTAACAGCCCCTCTATAGCCTCTGTCCCCACTCTACTGCCCCATGTGCCCCTCTCCAGCACTTCAATTTCCCTCTATAGACCCTGCCCCCACCATACTGCCCATGTCCCCTCTACGTCCCTCTATAGCCCCTGCCCCACCATACTGCCCCATGTGCCCCTATAAGCACCTCTATAGCCCCTGCCCCCACCATACTGACCCTGTCCTCCTCTACTGCCCCTGTGCCACTCTTCAGCACCTCTATTTCCCTCCATAACCCCTGCCCCACCATACTGCCCCTCTACAGCTCCTCTATTTCCCTCTACAGCCCCTGCCCTGTCTACAGACCCTCTTTCCCTCTAAAGCCTCTGCCCCACCATACTGCCCATGCGCCCCTATACAGCCCATGCCCCCCTCTACAGCCCCTGTCCCCACTATACTGCCCCTGCCCCCCCTATTGCTTTTGTGCCCCCCTCTTTATCCCCTGTGCCTCTTCTATTTCCCTCTACAGCCCCTGCCTCTGCCCCCCTTTCACACGCCTCTACTGCCCCTGTCTCACCCCTCTACTTCCTCTACCCGCCTCAACAGCCCCTGTCCCCCCTCTACTTCCCATTTCCCCCCTACCATACTGTCCCTGTGACACCACTTTATTGCCTCAGTGTCCCTCGTTACAGCCTGTGCCCACACCATACTGTCCCTGTGTCCCCCTGTTTCCCACCATACTGCCCGTTTCCAACCACATTGCCCCTTTGCTCCCACCACAGCCCCTATACTCCCTTCTACAGCCTCTAACTCCCTTACTTCACATCCCTTCCACTCCCTTTTACCCCATAACAACAGTACAGCCTCTATTCCCTTACTAGAGTCCTTACCCCCACTACAGCCCCTCTCCCCCAATTGCTGCCCATATCCCCCACACTACAGCCCCTGTTCCCACTTGGAGCCATCAACCTACTTCAGTCCCTAACCCCCTACTACAGCCCCAATTCCCCACTACATTTCCTAAGCCCCCAATTACAGCCCCTAACTCTCAACTACAGCCCCTGTCCCCCTACTACAGCCCTTAACTCCTTAATTAGAGCCCCTATTACCCCACTAAAGCTCACTACCTCCCCCCCCCCCATCTAAGATTAGGTTCTGGATCTTCCCCTGCTCTGTATACCTGTCTGCATGTCTCTGTATGACTATGTCTGTCTGTGTCT
This sequence comes from Pelobates fuscus, assembly GCF_036172605.1. Lineage (NCBI taxonomy): Eukaryota > Metazoa > Chordata > Amphibia > Anura > Pelobatidae > Pelobates > Pelobates fuscus. The sequence goes on along the minus strand of NC_086317.1, from coordinate 249,949,633 downwards.
GTATGTCTCTATATGACTGTGTCCGTGTGTTTCTGAATGTCCCTGTATGCCTGTGTCTGTATGTCTCTGTATGACCGTATCCATATGTCTCTGTATGCCTTGTTCTGTATATCTTTGTGTGACTGTCTGTGTATATATGTCCCTGCATGCCTGTGTATGTCTCTGCATGCCTGTATGCCTTGTTCTGTATGTCTCTATATGCCTGCATCTTCATGTCTCTGTATGTCTGTGTTTGTATAACTGTGTCTTTATTTATCTATATGCCAGTGTCTGTGTGTCTGTATGTCTGTGTACCTGTATGTGTTGATTGTATGACTGTGTGCCTGTATGGCTGTGTTTGTTTGATTGTGTGCCTGCATATTTCTGTGACTATGTGCCTGTATGTGTGTGTAGCTATATATCTATGTCTATATGGCTTGGGAGGGAAAAGTTACACAAAGGAGCCTGAGGGGAAGAGGGACACACAAAAAAACAGGCTATGGGGAGAGACCCACAGAAAAGGGCTGTGGGAAAGAAAGACACACAAAGGGGCTGGGGGGGGAAGGAGATACACATGGGGGTTGTAAGAGACATACAAGGGGGTGTAAGTCACACTAAAGGGGGGTACAATACACTACATGGGGATTTCAAAAGGCTGGATATGAGACACCGCTAAAGATACATCTTATTCGTGTTGGGGGGGGGCGGCAAAATTCATCTTCGCCTGTGTAGCCAAAAATCCTTGCACCGGCCCTGCTTGGACCGAGCTACTTGACACTACACAACACAGTCACCCCCAACCTGGTGTACTTGCGTACTTACTTACTTACTTATCTATCAACTCTTAGCTTTCTTTCCACCTCTGTCTCTCTCTATTCTATCACTCCTCTTTACTCCTGACTCCCACCCGGCCAGTATTTGACAGGATTGTCAGCAAAAGCATTTTATATAAACACAAAGAGCCAACTGTCAATGTCTAAGGACCACTCAGTAACAAGGACCCGGTTGGACAGGTGGTCAGAAACAAAAGATATGGTAGATAACGTTTGCAAGTTTGGTTATTTAATTTTTGAATTATAATATTAGATAAACGTTAAGAAGTCCAACATATTAATGAATGCATTTTCATTATACATGAAGCCAAGCAATAATGGAGTTATGTGAAAAAAACGAGATGTAATACCACAGAGAAACCTATGTGACATCATATGATTCTGGCATGTTCTGTTACACACAATGTTTATGTCAAATGCTTCAATCAAAAATAAAGTATTTAAAAAAAAAAAGATAGTCCAAACATATTAGCCAATTTTGAAAGGTGACAAAGTACTCAATAAGATCTCCCAGATAAACCCTTAATTATATACAGAAGAGTCCAGAACTTAAGAACAAGCCTAGTCCAATACCAGAATAGATCAAATAAACAAAAACTGTTTTTTAATGCACAAAAAGGCTTTTATGGATGTGAATACTGTGGAGAATATCTATAACAAAAAATGCTACATAAGAGAGTTTAATCACCCATGTAAAAAAACGGAATCATTCCCAATAAAACAAATAATCACCTGTCACTCTAAGGGGTTGATATACCTCATTAAATGTTCATGTGGGTAAGGGTACGTAGGTCGTACCAAACTCATGCTGAATATATGAATACAAGAAAAGGTGTGCAATATAAGAAATGGGTCCGACAAACACAGTCTATCTTTGCACTATAAACTCAAACACAATAGAGACCCCAGCAATTTAATATGTGTGGGAATACAGAAAGTGGAAACTAATTGGAGAGGCGAAGACATGATTAGAAAAATGGGCCAAATGGAGATGAAATGGATCTTTAATCTGAATACTCTAACACTGTAATAATGACTTTGAACTCTGCCACGTTCTGTAGGAATTTTATCTGATATGATGGGACACTACATGGATTTTTACGGAATATATAAATATACATATATATATACCAAAATAGGTTTTATAAATTTATAAATTATTCATATATTTTTTTATTGATGAGAAAAAAAGGAAAAGTTCTTAAAGCAGGTGTATTGAGAGCGAGAACCTAAGCATCACCCAGATACCAACTCTCAAAACCTGACACAGATTTACCCATACAAGAAGTAAACAACTCAATCTAAAGGGTACAAATTACAAATATTTAGAATCTTTATTCAGTACTGTACGTTAGACACATGATTATACACTCAACGTGAAACCAAAGAAAAATAGTGATACAAAAAATGTCCAAGTGATTTAAAAAAAGGGAGTCTTTTGAGCCTTCCTGATATGTCCTAAGTATAGCTGCTATAAAAATATCCGGGTACAAAGCAGCTGCTCCTGTAACTATTCAAATTCACAATGTTAGATGTCTTTGGAATTTTAAATACAATTGTAGCTATTATACTAGAACACCCAGTGGGGTGAAATACCTAAGCACAGTGTTCTAGTATTTTACTAGGGAAACGGCATGTTTTGGTCCTGGTGGAGAGATTATTTTTCTTTATACCCACTTAGGCTTCACGCCTTTCACAGATACTCTGCTGTACACCTGAGCTATATCAAAGAGATAATCCCATAAAAAAGGTAGAGATTTGATAACCCTTATCGCCCACACTCTGAGTTTTTAGCTTTATGTTGGATAAGGTAGTGAGGGGCAATCAATCACTTTTGCTCCCTATTTTTTCTTCTATTCCCTCCTTTCAACTATTATACTTGATAGGAATTCATATCCAACACCCCAACACTGTCCCTTTATGTAGCTGTGTACTCCCGTCCTCAAGCAAGTGAAGAATGAAATCAGCTGTGGAGACACACTCCCACATGAACGGACACCTAGGATAGGATAACAAGCAGCAGAAAGGACCAATGGGATAACATTTGGATGGTTTATAAACACCCAAACCCACGAGGTAGATACAACTGATTGAGAAAGCCACAGATAGCTGCGAAAGGCATCTCAGGAGTATTCAGCACTTTAGACTTTTTTATGAAATATTGCTTTTATTGTTTTATCATATACTTCATGTCTTAATAAATATCTACTTATATGCTAATATTGTCTGGTGCCATCTTCAGCATCTACCTCTACAGCAAAAAAAGGGAAGTGATACACCAGGCTTTTTTACTCGGAGCCAAGTTTTGAGGTTCCTTAAGAAGGTGAGCAGTTCATTTATAAGTTTGTGCACAAGTCACTTTATATTTTATGTACTTCACCAGAAGCTGTGGCAAGTTTCACCATAGAAGACAATTACCTGAGTGATTATGCTCTACACCAGTGGTGTATCCTGGTTTTGTGCTGCCCTAGGTCTCCCCAGCCTCCTTGCCTTTGGGAATGCTGGGGGGGCGGGGTTCTCTTTCTCCCTGGCTGGTGGGCTGGTGGGCTGGTGGGCGGCGCTGGCGTGTGGGCTGCTGGGCGGCTGGCGAGGGAGCACTTCCCCTGAGCACTCTGCTCAGCTCCCTCGCGCGCTGCAGAGTGAGGCTGGGAGCCGGAATATGACGTCATATTTCGGCTCCCAGCCTCACTCTGCGGCGCGCGAGGGAGCTGAGCAGACCGCTCAGAGGAAGAGGTCCCTCGCCAGCTGCCCAGCAGCCCGCACGCCAGCGCCGCCCACCAGTCCAACATGTCAGTTAGCCGCAAGGCTAACAAGACATTTGCCCTGGGCATTTGGGGGCGGCGTTTTTTGCCGCCCCCTGGAAAATGCCGCCCAAGGCACATGCCTTGTTTACCTCGCGGCTAAAACGTCCCTGCTCTACACTTTTCTTATTGTACAAGATATCCCTTATTGTATAAGGGTAAGTGTGTTACATCTTAAAAATACTGTATAGCGCTCCACTTTATGCACTGGTGGTAGGATCACCACTTATCTTACCACCATTTATCTTCATAGCAATGTTATCTTATCTGAGGAATGAATTGCTGAAAGGGCTAAGCTACACATCACTTAAACTCATGTTGATATTTAAATGAAATGCTCAGTTCCCATGTAAAAATAACAGGAGGATAACCTACTTTTTGGTCTGGGCAGAGCTCATTGCATAAGCAGAAAAGTCTGGGGATTTTTTAATTTATTTAAATTAATTAACAATATAACATATTAAAATGTAATTGCCTCCCAATCTGGTATGTATCTTTAACATTCTTTAAACAATAAACTCTTCAAACACGAATATTAGGCCAGATTTTGCAGCTTGTTACATTATACAGCTTTAGGGCAACATACACTAAACTATGTCTTACAAATAAAAGTCAAATAACTATATTATAAATTCCTCTGCTTATTTGACTGAGAAGAAGAGTTATGTCAATGCTAATGTTTTGACCAAAATGTTAAAAATATGGTTTTCAACGCATCACAATTCACTATTTGGAAAATAACCCCCTATATAATTATATATTTATGCTTCAAACAATGTTGAACTATTTGCTCATTTAACTTTATAGCAATAAAACAATGAAGTCTCAGTGTGCTGGGTCAGGTTGTTTGGATTGAAAAGGCACATTGCTGTCAAGGGTAAAGTAGATCACAGTGAATTGATAATATCATCATGCACCCTTCACCCTTTAACACTAATGTATATCATATCTCACCTTTTTGTGTGTTTCACCTCTGACCTCTTTCTCTCTCAGTCTCTCTGAATGGACACATGTTTATTGTACCTGATAATGGGATTGTCAATATGAAATCTCACAGCTCCTTTTGTCACAATTGGAAATTTTTAAAGAGGTTATTCCCGCTGAAACCAGACCTTTCCTTGTTTGTAGATTGACAATAATAGAATGTTGTGACATTAGCCCTGGTGTGACCTCTGCTGGTGACACACTGTGAATCTATGGATGATTTAGATGAGACAGGTGTCTATGAGGGATGTTTAAGGGCATTAAAATGACCCTAAGACGAATGGGGATCTCAGTATATCATAAAAGATTTAACTACTTCTCTGCATTGCCTATGTAATGTGGTAGATGAGTCTCAGTGTGAACCATATATCAAATGCCTACTGTACATATACAACCTTTCTAGCTGTTCTAGTATAGTTTCGTCTGGGGAATGATTTTATTATTATTTTATAAGGAACCAACCACCAACTATATATACATAGAGAGAAGGAGAGAGAGACAGACAGAAAGAGGATTGTATAATGAGGAAATTAGCTATGTCGCTGCTCTGAGGACATCATAACGAACCGCAAATTCCAAGGTCAATAGCTCTATCATTGTCTATAGAACTCAGAACTCATGTATTATTCATATTACATTTTTGTTACATTGTTACATAGGTTTCTTTTTTTTTTTTTTTTAAATAAGGGTTGGGGCTAGGGTTAGAGCTCTTATCATTAGGGTTTGTATTGGTTGTGGGAACTAGACCACAGCAGTAGTTATCAACCAGGCAATTAGAAATTTTAGTCGTAAACATAGAAACATAGAATGTGACGGCAGATAAGAACCGTTTGTCCCACCCGGTCTGCCCAATCTTCTGAATTATTTCATTAGTCCCTGGCCTTATCTTATATTTAGGATGCCTACCCCACGCTTCCCTAAATTCCATCACTGTGTTAACCACTACCACTACAGCTGGAAGACTATTCCATGCATCTACTATCCTCTCTGTAAAACAATACTTCCATAAATTTTTTGTAAACATTTGCCCCTCTAATTTAAGATTATGTCCTCTTGCTGTGATAGTTTTTCTTCTTTATAAATATAGTTTCCTCCTTTATTGTGTTGATTCCATTCGTGTATTTAGATGTTTCTATTATATCCCCCCTGTCTAGTCTCTTTTTCCTCCAAGCTATACATGTTAAGATCTTTTCACCTTTCCTGGTAAGTTTTATCCTGCAATCCATGAACCAGTTTAGTAGCCCTTCTCTGAACTCTTTCCAAAGTATCAATATCCTTCTGGAGATATAGTCTCCAGTACTGTGTACAATACTCCAAGTCAGGTCTCACCAGTGTTCTGTACAATGGCAGGCGCACTTCCCTCTTTCTACTGCTAATACCTCTCCCTATACAACCACGCATTCTGCTAGCATTTCCTGCTGCTCTATTACATGCCTTTTACACCTTAAATAATTGCCACTAAATCCCTTTCATCAGTTGAGGTTAGGACTCTATCAAATATTCTGTACTCTGACCTTGGGTTTCTACATCCAGGATGCATTATTTTGCACTTATCCACATTAAATGTCAGTTGCCGGGGGCGGCGCCTGACTTCCGGTACGGATGGCCGCACATTGAAAGAGCTCCGTACCTCAGGGCCCTAAATAAGCTAATTTAAGCACGCTCAACCGCCCGAAAACCACCGAGGCTTACCCCTTTACTTCCCCAAAGCACGTTCCAACCCCAGAATGGGTAGAAAAACGAGAACCGACCCGATGGTAGCGCCGATATTCCGCAACCGCGCTGACAAAGGCCGCACAGGCGCAGAGGACCGGCGGGAAACTGACTCCGAATCTGAGACAAGCGAGGTGGAAAAAGGTACTGCAGACCTCACCCCAATTACCAGAGGGGACCTGAAGGGGCTTCTGAGGGACATTAACGCCAACATGGCTGCAGAATTAGCCAGACACATGGCTCCCATCAAAGAAGGCCTGGAAGACCTGACCAGACGCACTCTAGCAGTCGAAGACAAAATGGAGGACATCTCCACGACGACTAGCAGACATGACACAGCTATACAAGACCTCCAAACACAGGTACAAGCCCTTGAGAGCGCGCAAGAAGACCTAAACAATAGGTCGCGCAGAAATAATGTCAGGATCAGGGGGCTCCCCGAATCCATAGCCCCTGACACCCTAAACACCACCCTCAGAGAAACATTCAGCGGAATGCTCCCCGAGGCCCCCCCAGCTGAACTCATCATCGACAGAGCACACAGAGCTCTCAGAGCCCAGCCTCCATCGAACACACAGCCTAGGGATGTCATTGTCCGCCTCCATTATTTCCACGTGAAAGAAGCGCTGATGAGGGCTGCACGAGACTCCCCAGTCCACGTAGACGGACACCAGGTTCAATTATTCCAAGACCTGGCCCCTAGCACGCTTTTCAAAAGGAGGATCCTCAGACCACTGACTCAAGCTCTCACGAGACAGAACCTCAGGTACGCTTGGGGGCACCCCTTTAAGCTGATGGTCCGCAAAGGAGACAGGACCTACACTCTCCACGACACTGCGGACGCTGCAGACTTTGCGGCCCAACTAGGCCTGCCCCGCTTGGAACCGGAACCAGACAGACAACGAGATCGACGAGAACTACCAACCACTGCAGGAAGAAACTGGCAATCCCAACAGAGGGGTCGCAGACCCTCAAGAAGAGACCAGTCCCAGCATTAATCCTGGGCTTAGACACCTGCCTTCCACCCGGCCTCCTAGCCAACCAACCGGGAACAAACCCACCAGCAACCACCCCTCACACTCCTAAAGAGACTCCACTTGCCACCCCCAAAGCAGCATAACAACACATCTCCCCGAACAAAGACCCTGCAAATATGGACACGAGATGAACAATCAGACTGGCACGCAACTCACCGGCCACTAACTCATCACCAGCACATGAAGACTTATCCCCAACATCCCTCTGCCTACAGCCCTCCCCCACAGACGACCACCCAAGGGACACTAACCATCGACAGGACCAGCTGCAGCTAGACCACCGGCTACCATGCCCCAGCGGACAAGAAAACTAAACCCGGGGGCCGCACGCCCGCTTGGGCCCACAAACTTTCTCCACCAGCTCCATAGACCCGGGACATTGCCTTACTTGGCCCACCCAACATTCACAAAATGCTTATATATATGCACGGGTGGGAGAAAGGGTAGAGGGGGAAAAGGGGATAGCACACTGGACGGACACGGACCAAAACCACGGCCTCGCATCCACCACTAGGGAGGCCCCAGACCCAAGACGGACCCCCCCAAATTAGAAACACCACCATGACAAGGACGCAGGTTTAGGGAACGACCCACCCCGACCCTAGGGATACCACACACGCCACATCCCATGGACCCCCGAGCATAGATGCCAGCTCTCCACTCTCCCTACTAAACACCCCCATAGGCCCACATCACCACCAAACAGCCGCCCACAGACCCCCTCACGAGAAATCGAAAACCAACAGACATGAGGTGGGGACCTTAGGCGACCTTTACAAACCCCGCACCCCTCAATGACAATCAGAGGACCACGGACAGGACGCCCACTCTAAGGACTCATAGCACCGATACCTTAGTAGACGACAGCAATGATAACACAGGTGAACCATGCTGAGGGATCCGGTGGGGAGGCGGGAGGGAGGGCAGGGAATGTCTGAAAATGTCTAAACTTGTCAAACTGAATGTACCACATATAACGTTAATATGCTCTTTTGCTGATCTCTTTCTTCTACACTAGTATATAGGTTCCAGTGTACAACATGTTTTACTCTACCATTCCATGTATAATACCTTTAACGTTTGAAATGTTTTGTTCCCACTAAGGGGGAGGAAGGGAACAACCCAAATGGACAAACAACAGACCAGACGGGCAGGAGAGCCCAGAGAGGCCCCACGGAGACTTTCACTGCGGACGACACACCTACTAACTCCACCACACCTCCGCAGGGAACAACCCGACTGTACCTCCCACGGAACGTTGGACGACACTCCCCACCGCCAGCTGGCCTAAACTGTAAGTCCAGCAGCAACACACACACACACTCGAACCCGGCTGGTCCGGGTTGCAGGGACCCACGCCCCTCCGTAACCCCCAAATACCCCCTACCCTACCCCAACACCAACCCAATCACCCGCTCCCAAAGGGACACCTCGCACACACAACCACGCAACATGCCGACTCACCTCAAATGCACTTCCATCAACGCAAAGGGCCTCAACTCCCCCAAGAAACGCCACGCACTACTTAGATGGGCTCAGAGGCAACAAGCCGACATCCTCCTAGTCCAGGAAACCCACTTCACCGCACTTAAACACTTCCCCCTCACGAACCGGACATACAAAACTATCTTCCTAGCCAACTCCCCAACGCCCAAAACTAAAGGGGTAGCCATCATCTTAAGAGGCACATGCCCCTTAACAGATATAACCGCACACCCTGACCCCTCGGGACACTTCCTCACAATAACAGGGAGAATAGGCACCAATCATTACTCCTTTTGCTCTATATACGCGCCTACCCAACCAGACCCAGACTTCTGGAATACATTCTCCGCACACGTAGCCACACTATCCAACACCCGCCTCATCATAGGAGGGGACTGCAACGCAGTACACTCCCCACACCTTGACAGAACACACCGCGCACAACCTCCACACCGACCTGCCAGAAATGACACACTGTTCCAGCAGTTCCTCTCCTCTCGACACCTCATAGACATCTGGCGCGCCCAACACCCCTCCACCAAAGACTTCACCTTCTACTCTAACCCCCACAACTCATACTCGCGGATTGACTACTTTCTGATCTCCCCTAACGTCCTCTCCCAGACAAAGTCCACGAGCATAGGTACGATATCATGGTCAGACCATGCCGACATCAACCTAACACTGTCCATTGCAGACATCACACGCCCATGGACGTGGAAGCTAAATCCCATACTACTACATGACCTCCCCATCACAGACACCATCTCCAAAGACCTATCAGACTACTTTGAACTAAACTCAAACCCAGCAGAAATATCCCCCACGACCCTGTGGACGGCGCACAAAGCGGTCATTAGGGGCAAACTCATAAGCTTAGCCTCAGCCCGGAAAAAACGTAGAACACAACAGATCACAGACGCAATAGCGGAGATACACCGCCTCGAAGCCATACACAAAGGGACCAGAGACAGCAACACTCTAGATCAATTGACCGAAGCCCGTACCCTACTAAAACGCCTCACCATGGAGGACACCGCGAAAGCCCTCCAGTGGCTCAAACAGAAAGTCTACGAAAAAAGCAACAAAGCTGACACCATGCTGGCAAGACGCCTAAAACGCCGCATTGAGGCCAACAAAATCACAAGCATACGCGACCCAGGCCAAAACATATGCACCCAACCCGACCAGATAGGCTCCATATTCCAATCCTACTACCAACAACTCTACAACCACACGACACCACTAGGAGACACCGCGCAGGACGCCTCAACCCTTACACAGACATTCCTGAACGCACTTAAGCTTCCAAAGCTAACCACAGAGATCAGCCAGACACTAACAGACGACGTAACAGTGGAAGAGATGACTCTAGCCCTCCGCGCATTCCAGCCCAATAAAAGCCCCGGCCCTGACGGATTTGGGGCAATATACTACAAAACCTTTAGCCACCTCCTGCTCAAACACCTCTGCCCGGTATTCAATGCCATGCTGCGCGGCGAGAAGCTGCCGACAGACATGGTAGCAGCAAACATTTGCCTCCTCCCAAAACCAGGCAAGACACTAGACGAACCAGGACATTACCGACCCATATCCCTCCTAAACGTAGACCTTAAAATCCTTACAAAAGTCATGACCAACCGCATAAACCCCCTACTACAAGCCCTAATCCATCCTGACCAAGTAGGCTTCATCCCCCACAGACAAGCGGCAGACAATACTAGAAGAGCCATAGACCTCATTTGGTACACCACTCACAAACACACCCCCACGGCAATAATCTCCCTAGACGCCGAGAAGGCATTTGACCGCCTCCTATGGCCCTTCCTCTACCAGACCCTATCCCACTTCGGCTTCCCCGCACAATTCATCGCTTTCCTAGAAGCAGCCTACGCACACTCACAGGGCTCCCTCCTCCTCCCTAGCATAGCCCCCCCCACATTCACCATCTCCAACGGGACGAGACAGGGATGCCCACTATCACCCATACTATTCGCCCTATCCCTGGAACCCTTACTGGAAGCAATACGATCTGACTCAGACATTGGAGGAATCACCATAAGAGACCAGACCTACAAGGCATCCGCCTATGCGGACGACATCCTCCTTACCCTCACAAACCCAAGCACCTCCATCGACCACCTTATGACACTGATCCATTCCTACTCTCGCATATCCGGCTACAAACTGAACATCACAAAATCCGATCTAATGCCGATACACATACCCCCACATGAACTAACCAACATCAAGGACCAATTCCCATTATGCACCCGCCCAACGGCCATCGACTACCTAGGCATAAAGCTCACAGCCGACATCTCCACCATGTATCAAACTAACTACACACCCATACTCAAGCGGGCTCACGCAGACTTGCAGACATGGGCCCCACTAGGGATCTCGTGGCTGGGCCGAGTTGCCTCAATCAAAATGAACCTCCTACCACGGTTGCTGTACATCTTCCAGACACTACCCATAGCAGTTAGAATAGCAGACATAAAATCTTTACAGAAAGCGGTCAACAATTTCATATGGAACCACCGAAGGCCCAGAGTAAGGCGTGAAACACTGTACGTCCCTAAGCGATCAGGCGGCCTAGGATTACCCAACTTTATGCATTACCTATACGCTGCCCACCTATCCCAAATCCAAATGTGGCATCTCCCGCCCATGGAGAAAAGATGGGTGGACATTGAACACTCAATCTTTGGTCATGACCACCCCTCCCAATACATGTGGACCCCCAGACAGCACCGACCACTGCCCCCCCCAACCGCACCCACCATAACACACTCACTCGACCTCTGGGACAAGGTACACCTGAAATACGATCTCTCCTCGGAACTCTCCCCAATGACCCCGATCCTTAGGAATAAACTCTTCCCCCCGGGACTCACAGCCCAACACTTCGCCCAATTCGAGAGGAGAGGAATTGCCAGACTAAGCCACCTATACACGGACAACCAGCCCATCACCTACGAGAACCTACCCGAACCCACCACACTCACCACGTTTGACTACTTTCGCTTCATCCAACTCCGCAGCCTGGCAGCAACACCTTACATCCAACAAGCAGGCAAATCCCAACCCACCAAGTTCGAACGGGACTGCACCACAGCCCCGGCCAGAAAGGGACAAATTTCCGACATATTCCTCTCAATAGCAACCCACACAACCCATATCACCCTCCCATACATCAGGGCATGGGAGACAGACCTAGGCGCACCAGCTGACACAGGAGTCTGGGCCGACATTTGGGAAGCCACCGCATCGCTAACGATATGTGTAACATTCAAAGAACAGGCATATAAAATGCTATTCCGCTGGTACCTCACCCCCCAGAGGCTGGCAAGCATGCACAGACTACCCACAAACCAGTGCTGGAAGCAATGTGGAGAAACAGGCACTTTCCTCCATTGTTGGTGGACGTGCCCAAAACTCCAACCCCTCTGGCACTCCGTAGGTGCAATCCTCACCAGAGTACTGAATAACCCATGCCCCTTAGACCCATGGACCATGCTTTTATCCAAACCAATGGACACATTCACAAGAGCCGAAAACAAATTGATAGCAAGAGTGGCCCTTGCCACACGTAGAGCAATTGGCGAAGTATGGTCCACAACCACAACACCCAACCAACAAACAATACTTAGGAAAATCCAAGATCACATGGACATGGACAGGCTCACCGCCCAAATCCACGAAAACACCAAACAGTTCCACAAAACATGGGACCCCTGGCTCATGGCCGACACATCTTTACCCTGGTAAGACAACACATACCATATACCACAAAATAGCACCAGCAGAATATGAACCACGACCCTCACCTAATCACTAACCCACCAACGCTACCTGAGACACACACCGAGGTGTACCCACCCCCCACCCACCCTTCCCACCCTGGACCCTACAACCTCCCCCCCCTTTTGTTTTTTGTTCCCTTTTACCCTGTACCCCTGCCCTCGAACACCCAATTCTACAAATAAGGAATCTTAAACAAAAACAGGGCATCAGTTTCCCTTCATTTCCTATTCTTGTACCCCCCCCCCTAACCCTTAGATCCAGAGCAGCAACGAATGTTACATACAGGGTATAAATGTACTAACAATCATCCAACAATGTAACCAAAGATAGACAGCACCTAACCTGTTTCTTATGTATGATTGTCATTTACATGGTATATAAGCACTGCGATCTTTGTAATTATAACCTTATTCCCTTATTTTCTTCTGTACCCCTACCCCAATGACTCTGAAAACAATTCAAAATCTGACAAAATAAAGAATTTAAAAAAAAAAAAAAAAAAATGTCAGCTGCCACAGCTCTGACCATTTTTCAAATTTACCTAAATCATTTGCCATTTGGCTTATCCCTCCTGGAACATCAACCCTATTGAAATCTTTGTATCATCAGAAAAAATACATACGGTACCACCAAGTCCTTCTGCAATATCATCACTGGTAACAAGACCTTGCTTCAAATATACTCCATTGACTACAACCCTCTGTTGCCTGTCACTCAGCCACTTCCTAACCCAGTTAACAAGATTGGTTCAACAATAGTGGTACTAAAGAAGAGTTGAAAAAAATACATGTTGCTCTAACTTTCTCTTGACACAGAATTTCTTAATTTACAGAACCACATGTCAAATGCTGCACTCCCACTCATCAACTTTTTATGAGTTACCACATATTTGGACATTTTAGTGTCTGTCACCATAATTTATTTTTGCTGTCATGTATACTTATATATTTTTAGGTTTGAAACTCAATAAACAGAAAGAGTAACTGAGAGAAACTTATGTATTACTAATCTTTAAAAGCAGTTTTGTTACAAATGCAAAATCGAAAAAAAAATGTGATTGTCAAATGACACATGCATAGTCTAAAGCAAGCATGCCAAACTCAAAGTCTAGCACGAGCCAAACAAGGTTTATTATTTATGTGGGCCACAAAAGAAAACAACTTAAAGTTTCATAGAAACATAGGTTTATGATGAGCTAAAACCAGCTTGAGATCTGAGCAGGGACCCACCGAAGGGCAGCCTATTTCACCTGCTGCCCGTTCTCAGTATTCTCTTGCACCATGTTTTTTGCTCACCACAAGTTTAAAGGGTAATCCAGACGTGGACCCCTTGCTCACGGTGCCTAGAGAGATATCAGCTATGCCTCACTGATGATGCCTAACAAGGCTGAAACGATCATCTGGGGTTGCTGTGTCTCTCGTGCAGAGGGAACTTGCTGGCATTTCAGATATGGACTGCCCGTATGGATGGGACCAGTCTGATATGTTTCAGAGATGTTCTCTCTGTAATGGCACAAGATGAGCTAAAACCAGCTTGTGATCTGAGTGGGGACCCACCGAAGGGCAGGCTATTTCAGCTGCTGCCCGTTCTCAGTATTCTCTTGCGCCATGTTTTTTGCTTTGAGAAAGTTACAATGTGACAGATTTAAAGGCCATCTCACCTGGAAATGGTTAAGATATGTGGCTTCAGTAAGGTAAAGGAGGTTTTTGTGTTCCATGGTGATCATTATCAGATCTACAGAATCCTTAAATATGTACTCCTGTTACTAAAAGGCTGTTAAGATGAACAATAACTCTACAATACACTGTACAGATTCATAAGCAGTGCAGTAGAGATTAAGCATCCCTTGAAAATGCTAGTACATGGGCAGGGAAGGGGAAATAATCCATATTTGGGTTTGGACAACCCACAGTAAGGTCATATACGATATACGATAAGATAAGGTATATATACATGAATAGAATTAGGTATTCCCTGGTATGTTTATGGAAGTAGCATATCACTTCCTACTTGTGTCTTTCAGATGTCCACATTGGCCTCCTGCCCATTTAGCATGAAAGAAGAATATGGGGAAAGATACACGATACTTCTAAGAAAATTGGGGGAACAAGTAGGCAGATGCTGCCAACAGGCATTTCAATATAAAAGCAACATATTATCATGATTCCCTTTTATTCCAGAAGTTTGGTCCTTAAGGGGTTAAAGAAGAATAAAGATTACATAGTGGTGACAAGTTACTGGTGGCAGCTTTCCTCCCCTCTTCTTGATTCTTCTGATATTTATTTTGCTGCTATGTATTCTTTCTGTGTTTTCCTCTTAGTACAATCATGTTTCATTGAATCCTACATTACTGTTTCCATTATTACAATATACTCCTCCATTTTTGAAGGACATCATATTTCATGTGTAAATAATCCACAATACTTTGCACAAATCCTCAAAGAGAATATCTGCCTGCACAATAAGCTGCTTGTTCTGAATTTACCTTCTAAAATGTCAGAATGTGATTATAAATGTGGGGCAATATGTTCATGGATGCATTGTTATTATTTAAATAGATCGTTCTGCTAATAAAACAATTAAAATATTCAAATGAATGAAATAAAAACAATGTTCATAGGGATACTGTATAAAAAGAGCAAACACATCCACCTACACCATAGCCCAATAGACAAGCTGTTTAAACATTTACTAGAGCATGATGCTTAAAATATTTGCATGACAGCAAAGTTAAATAAAAAATGTGCACAACACAAAACAGTAAATGCTTCTGGCCATAGTGAAGTTGTTTAATAAGAAACCACAGAAACTACAATGCCATTTGCTATTTACTAACTGGCGCCTCACTTACTTGGAAATAAAAAAGCCTGTTTAACAAAACTGCTATGTCTAGAGGGACCAGGCTTATACATTTTTCTAAGCAAATTGCATCATTTAAACTAACAATTTCAGTGCCACAGTAGACATCATTGTGGCGCACTGTTCTCTTCTGTGGTTCTCTAAGGAAAAATGTTAAAACTGAACAGCAGTTAGTTGGCTTCAAGCGGGTGTCAGGCCTACAGCTTGTACTCTGCCAACCTCTGCAAGTGCACATTGCCACTCATATCTGGTGTCACAATAGCGTGCATTTAAAACCAAAAAACTTTTTTCACTGTTATAGATTGAATAGCAGTTACTTGTCTTCAAGCAGGTGTGTCAGGCCTACAGCGTGTACTCTGCCAACCTCTGCCAGTGCACATTGCCACTCTTATCTGGTCTCACAGTAGCTTGCATGCATAGTACCACTAAACAAAAAAAAAAGGACAGGCAGAGGCAGGCCACCCGCAGGGGCCGTCGTGGTCGTGGTGCTGTGATTCCCTTTTGCCCTAGAATAATGCCCAATTTTCAGAGGCCACGTACCCTGAACTTGAAAAGTTTTGAGGACATAGTTGACTGGCTAACACAGGACACCCAATCTTCTACAGCTTCCGCTCGGAACCTTGACGCACCATCCTCCTCCAGCTTAGCTTTGGGCACCTCTCAAGATACCACTCACCCGCCTGCCGCCACCACCAACACTAGCACCACAGCCGCTTCACTTTATCTGTCAGAGGAGTTATTTACATATCCGTTTGAAGAAATGAGTGATGCACAACCATTATTGCCAGAGGATGTAGATAACAGGGATTTGTCTCAGTCAGGCAGCATTACGCACATGGACGTACGGTGTGATGATGATGATGTTGTACCCGCTGCTGCTTCTTTTGCTGAGTTGTCAGATACAAGTGAAGCGGTTGATGATGACGATGCGTCCATGGATGTCACGTGGGTGCCCACTCGGCAAGAAGAAGAACAGGGCGAAAGTTCAAATGGGGAGACAGAGAGGAGGAGGAAGAGACGAGTTAGAAGCAGGGGGAGGTCGTCGTAAGGAGCTAGTGGCACAGTCAGACAGCATGCATCGGCACCCGGGGTCAGCCCGACAGCACGCCAATCAACGCATGCTGTGTCCACCACCAGAATGCCATCATTGCAGAGCTCAGCAGTGTGGCATTTTTTTGTGTGTCTGCCTCTGACAACAGCGATGCCATTTGCAACCTGTGCCAAAAGAAACTGAGTCGTGGGAAGTCCAACACCCACCTAGGTACAACTGCTTTGCGTAGGCACATGATCGCACATCACAAACGCCTATGGGATCAACACATGAGTACAAGCAGCACACAAACTCAAAGCCGCCATCCTCCTCCTGGTCCAGCATCTTCAGCCACGTCAACCACTGCTGTCCTCCTTGCCCCCTCTCAACCATCCGCCACTCCGTCTCTCGCCTTGAGCAGTTCCCGCTCATCTGCCCACAGTGTCTGTCAAGGACATGTTTGAGCGTAAGAAGCCAATGTCAGAAAGTCACCCCCTTGCCCATCGTCTGACAGCTGGCTTTTCTGAACTATTAGCCCGCCAGCCTTTACTATACAAGCTGGTGGAGTCTAAGGCTTTCAAAAAAATTGTAGCTATTGGGACACCGCAGTGGAAGGTACCCGGACAAAATTTCTTTTCACAAAAGGCAATCCCCAACCTGTACTCGATTGTGCAAAAGGGAGTAATGGCATGTCTGTCACACAGTGTTGGGGCAAGGGTCTATCTGACCACTGATACCTGGTCTGCAAAGCATGGTCAGGGCAGGTATATCACCTACACTGTGCATTGGGTAAACCTGCTGACAGCTGACAAGCATGGAATGCGTGGCTCTGCAGAGGAGTTGGTGACACCGCCACGACTTGCAGGCAGGCCTGCTGCCACCTCCTCTACTCCTCCTACTCCATCCTGTTCCATAACCTCCTCGGCAGAGTCCTCTTCTGCTGCTTCGTCTTGCTCCACATCAACGGCACCCCCCAGCTCCCCAGGTACTATTCCACATCCCGGATACGGCAGTGTCACGCCGTCTTGGGTTTGACTTGCTTGAAAGCAGAGAGTCACACCGGACAAGCACTCCTGTCCGCCCTTAACGCACAGGTGGAAAAGTGGCTGACTCCGCAGCAACTGGATATCGTCAAAATGGTTTGTGACAACAGAACAAATTTGTTGGCGGCATTGAAGTTGAACAAGTTGACACATGTGCCGTGCATGGCACATGTGTGTAATCTGATCGTACAACGCTTTGTGCATATTTTGGCCATTTCAGGTGTTCCTACACGGCCATGGCGCACTTTGCAGATTCCAGCGGCGAAACAACATGCCAGTGAGGCGCTCGATTTGCGACAGCCCGACACGTTGGAATTCAACACTCCTAATGTTCAACCGCCTGCTCCAACAAGAAAAAGCTGTTAATGAATATTTGTATGACCGGGGTGCTAGGACAGCCTCTGGGGAACTGGGAATTTTTTTGCCACGTTACTGGACGCTCATGCACAATGCCTGTAGGCTCATGCGTCCTTTTGAGGAGGTGACAAACCTAGTCAGTCGCACCGAAGGCACCATCAGCGACATCATACCATTTGTTTTCTTCCTGGAGCGTGCCCTGCGAAGAGTGCTGGATCAGGCCGTAGATGAGCGTGAAGAGGAAGAGGAAGAGTTGTGGTCACCATCACCACCAGAAACAGCCTTATCAGCATCGCTTGCTGGACCTGCGGCAACGCTGGAAGAGGATTGTGAGGAAGAGGAGTCAGAGGAGGAATATGGCTTTGAGGAGGAGGAGGAAGACCAACCACAACAGGCATCCCAGGGTGCTCGTTGTCACCTATCTGGTATCCGTGGTGTTGTACGTGACTGGGGGGAAGAACATACCTTCATTGAGATCACTGAGGAGGAGGAATGGGAAATGAGTAGCTCGGCATCCAACCTTGTGCAAATGGGTTCTTTCATGCTGTCGTGCCTGTTGAGGGACCCTCGTATAAAAAGGCTGAAGGAGAACGACCTGTACTGGGTGTCCACGCTACTAGACCCCCGGTATAAGCAGAAAGTGGCTGAAATGTCACCATATTACAACAAGTTGGAAAGGATGCAGCATTTGCAAAATAAATTAAAAAGTATGCTTTACACAGCGTATAAGGGTGATGTCACAGCACAATGGGAATCTAACAGGGGAAGAGGTGAAAGTAATCCTCCTCCTCCCACGACCACGCCGGCAAGGACAGGACGCTTTAAAGACGTGTTGTTGATGGAGGACATGCAGAGATTTTTAAGTCCTACGCATCGCCACAGCCCTTCAGGATCCACCCTCAGAGAACGACTCGACCGACAGGTAGCAGACTACCTCACCTTAATTGCAGATATCGACATTCTGAGGAGCGATGAACCCCTTCACTACTGGGTGTGCAGGCTTGACCTGTGGCCTGAGCTATCCCAATTTGCGATAGAACTTCTGGCCTGCCCCGCTTCAAGTGTCCTGTCAGAAAGGACCTTCAGTGCAGCAGGAGGTATTGTCACTGAGAAGAGAAGTTTCCTAGGTCAAAAAATCTAGATTACCTCACCTTTATTAAGATGAATGAGGGATGGATCCCGAAGGGACTGACAATGGGTGATACATTCGACTAAGAAAAGCCTGATGAGATGAGCTGCCTTGGGCTAGAAATGGTGACCCTATGTAGGGGGAACAGTCCCTATTCTGCTCTGTGTCAGTGTGTATCAGGGATCCTTAGGATAGGTGTCAATCCATATCTGCCAAGTGACCCTATGTAGGAGGAACAGTCCCTATTCTGCTCTGTGTCAGTGTGTATCAGGGTCTCTGAGGACAGGTGTGAATCCATATCTGACAAGTGACCCTATGTAGGGGGAACAGTCCCTATTCTGCTCTGTGTCATTGTGTATCAGGGTCCTTGAGGACAGGTGTGAATCCATATCTGCCAAATGACCCTATGTAGGGGGAACAGTCCCTATTCTGCTCTGTGTCAGCGTGTATCAGGGTCCCTGAGGACAGGTGTGAATCCATATCTGCCAAGTGACCCTATGTAGGGGGAACAGTCCCTATTCTGCTCTGTGCCAGTGTGTCTCAGGGTCTCTGAGGACAGGTGTCAATCCATATGTCAAGGTGTCAATATGTCATATGTCAGGTGTCAATCCATATCCATTGTGATTTAGGAATGTTAGGTGATTTATGCCCTTTATGAATTAAAACCAGACTCTGCATCAACTGTGTAATTTTCCATGGGCGTTTTGCCATGGATCCCCCTCCGGCATGCCACAGTCCAGGTGTTATTCCCCTTGAAACAACTTTTCCATCACTATTGTGGCCAGAAAGAGTCCCTGGGTTTTAAAATTCGCCTGCCCATTGAAATCTATGGCGGTTCGCCCGGTTCGGCGGTTCGCCCGGTTCGCCGGTTCACGAACGTTTGCGGAAATTCGCGTTCGCCGTTCGTGAACCGAAAATTTCATGTTCGCGACATCACTAGATACCAGCATGTAAAGAGGGAGACTTTTGAATCCAAAAATCATATGTGGTCAATTAGACTCCACTATAACCAGGGGAAGCCCAGTATATGGTCTTGACTCTTTATCTACAGTTGTGCAGAATTGTGGAAAGGGGAACACACTGAGTAGGTATCTGAGGAGAGATTCCAACACTTTCTTCACCCCATGTGCTTATGGAGTCAAAGGTAATATAATTGGAGGAAGGGGTTCCCAAGGCCACTTTCACTAAATTATGGTCTATTATGGACAGAGACAGTCCAGTCTTCTGGAGTATGCCCCTCACCGAAAAAAATTATGCCTCACTTACCTCAGTCAACATGTTTCTGTGTGCAACTAAGATTGATGTACTGTGGTTGGTTAGAAGATAAAATGATTTGGGGAGTGTCAGGGAGCTGGAAGGGCAGAAGGAATATTAGGATATGGCAGGGATATAAGAATTTGGTAAATGATAGTGCTGGATAGGAGAGCTGAAGGAGGTTTGCGGCATTGTGGCAAGACATGGCGAAAAGGGAGGAATTGGGCATGAATGAGATAGTAGTGAAAGTGACATGACATGGCTAGTGAGGATGCTAGCAGTGGCATCTATCATTCAAAAGTGTGGGAACATTTACAATCGGTGATGTGAATCTAGATAGATGCAAACTGTGTGGCAGGGAAGCCAGCTGCAGAAGAGGGTTTGGTCAAATTACCAGCTCCAAGATGAACCAATATCCAAGATGAACCAATATACTTAATCCAGAATGCAGTGTGGCTTCTCCACTTAGCTTTACTAGAGAAGGTAGTAGTGCTACCACCAGTAAGCAGAACAGTGGGCAGGGGGGATCATAGCACTTCTGCTGTAGGAAATAGTGCCATCAGTCTGCACAGGCAGGCGGAACAGCCCACCCTAGAACAGTTTGACGGATTTCATGCTCGGGTGATTCCAAGCAGCAGCCCTGCAAAATTAGTCAGCTAATAGGTCAGCTGATAGCCATTGGAGGTGCTCCCTTTAATATGGGGGCTGTTGAAACTCAACACGAGATTCCTTTGTCCACGACTTTTAGTAAGAATGTAGTGCCATCAGACTAAACTTTGTTGCAGTATTGAGGAGCTAGTAAAAGCTTGTGACCAGTCAGTGCACTTCACAATTGACTTATGGAGTGCTCCTTGTGGCTAGCATGCTCTCATGCCCTTTTTGGGACATTGTTGGCAGCCAAAGGTGTCAGAAGATGTAACCAGTTAACAGGAAGCAGGGAGCACAGGCACTGCCAGTGCTTCGGTAGGTAGGCAGGTGTACCACTCCTTCCTCCTCCATGCTGAGGTGATGGACAAGGTGATGGATGAGCACTAATATAGTGCAGGTATTGAAGGTGATATCCAAAGAAAGAGTCACTTGAGGGAGATGGAGAGATGTAGGAGTTTAATATGTGGCACCTATAACTAGCAGCAGCAGCACTGCTTAATCCATTGGAGTGGCAGTCTTTTGGGCTATGGCACTAGATAGTTTAGTGGGACCCACTATATCTCCCTCAAGAAAATAAAGTAGTGTTGAAGAGGTGGGGAATGCTTACTTTGGTGAACCTTCTTTGCTTCCCACTACAGATCCTTTAAACTTTTGGGATGACAAGAGAGGTGTGTGGCTTGCTCTCTCCCTCTAAGCCCAACCAGTGTCCAGAGTGAGATCCTTTTTTCTTTTACTGTCAATATACTACGCCATCAGAGCTCACAACTGGCACCACAGCTATTGGAGCAAATGGCATTCTTCAAATTACCCCACACTCAGCTTTGGCACAGATTGGACTTTTCGTAACCTATTTGCCATAGTAGGATAGGATAATTGATACTACTCTAGGGTGTGATGCCATGCTTGCTATTTGATGTTCTATTTTTATTTTTTATATTTTTATTTTTGTTGTGCAGTTGCAGATTATTTAGGCATTACTTGTTTTAGTATAAAATACATGCATAGTCTTATGAGTAACAGCCAATACATGTTAGAAAACATTTTGTAATTGTTAACAGGACCTAAGATATAAAGATGCTAAGCCTAAAGTCACAATTTTGTTACTGCTTGGAACAAGAAAATAGGAACCACAACTGCACTTTTAGGGTTATTTTGGTTTGAAAAAAGATATAAATAACACTAGTATAAAGAAACAATATAAACACAAATATATCCACGGGCTGTAGATACAACAGAAAGTGTGGAGATATAAAATATTAGAAGTACGCTCTCCCTGTCATGTGATGACTCTGTCTCATAGAATATAATAATCTGATAAGAAATGTATGAATAATAATAAAAAAAATAAAAAAAAGGGTATTTGGAAGCTGATACCCTATCATCCTCATCCAGGACCTTTACACAGCAGCACATCAATCTGTACAGAAATCTTAAAAACATCCATCAGCTTGAAAACTACTTGGGACACCGAGAATTCTTAGCAGGTCTGAGTCAACAGATTAACCATGTACTAGATACTTTTGTAACTATGTACTCCTCCTGTATTTCGAAACTGGCGAAACTGCAAGCATATTTTTTATTATATATTTTCTAACAAAGTATTGTATTTTTAACTATACTGGATTAGTATTTTGATAGTTATATGGTTACATACTTTTAAACATTATTAAGTGCTTTTACAAATCTGGATATTGGTGAAAGAATGTGCATAACAGCTGTAAATATATAAGGCTGGATGTGAGGATCACTCTATACAACACACTGCACCAGAGAATACTTAAAATGTATTTTTTTTTTTACTAATTTTAATTTTGTGTATTTTAGTAATCGGGAAAGTTTATTCTTAAAAAAAAATGTATTTCTCAAAAAAATCCATTTTTTATTTTTTTTAATGTTTTTATTATTATTCATATACTAATCTGATAACACATTTATGAATTATAATAAAAAAATGTAAAAAAAAATAAAAAGGGGGATATTTTTGAGAAATGCATTTTTTTGAAGAATAAACTTGATGAGTAAAATACACAAAATTAGTAAAATAAATAAATAAATTCTAAGTATTCTCTGATGCAGTGTGTTGTATAGAGTTATCCTTACATCCAGCCTTATATATGCACAGCTATAAACTATAGGTTAATAGGTTCCCTATTCCTCTCTACCTATTTAACAGTAAACTGTCTCCTTATCTCTTTTTTTTTCTCTACTTTTGCTCCACTTAACTTCTTACTTTTAGAAAGTGTGGAGACACAGGAAAGCATCTATGCAAACAAATTAACAATAAACAAGGGTTAAAAGAGAATATGACATTCTGTTAATGTAGAACAGTCAACCAATGCCAAGGCTCTCTAGCTGATGTCAGTTGCTGATGCACCTTCATCCACTGCGGGCATCCTAGGGGGAATAGCAGCACGTCCCTCGCCCAGATATTCACAGGTGCAACTCACAGGGCTGTACCTCCCATTTATTGCCAGATCCTTCTCAAGTGACATAGAGGTCGTTGTCAAATCAACTCATGGCTCTGCTTCCTCATAGCAAGTGTCCCTCCAGGCCGGACTGACGGAGTCATACTCATAATGGTTAGGATATGGGGCACCAGGCACCTCACCTCTAGCAGCAAAGCCAGGTAGACTCTCTCTAGCAGGTACAAATGACGGCCCTCAAGCCAGCTCTTGTAGCTCCATTGGGCCCTCAGCATTGGTCCGCTCCCCAAGCATTGTGCGGCTTTGATCCAGCAGAAGGGTCCTTGGTGGGAATCCCACACCCCAAAGTCTCTGTCATGGTACAAAGACCACCATACTAGTCTCAGGCCAGTGGAGATGTGTTGAACATGCTCTTCATGGTAAGCTGGTGCAGGGAGTGTACAATGTAGCTCTTCTCCAAAAAGGCCTCCAGACCTGTTAATCAGTGCACAGTCTCTGCCTCCTTGATCAAGTACTTCCCCAGGATCCTTATACGCCTCTTGAATAGGTTCAGGAGTCCCTTCCCCCTTCTCCTGGCCCATTCATCACTGTAATAAGCAATTTTGCTTGGTCTTTCCTTGCATTTCTTGGGATGCTGGGGTGGTGCACCACTAATTGCTTCACTAAATGCTAGGAGTCATCTTTGGAAACAAATCCACTGGTAATGCAGGATATACTGCACTGGTATCTGGTTACTATAGGATATTTTATCTATCTAATTTTCTGGCGATATTCTTATTAGTAACTACTCTATAGAGGACCTAATGAATAGCAAAATGCCTGTGAGATCTCAAGGAAGAGACAAACCTTGACAACTCAAAATAACTCAGACAGTTTATTGTAGAATCATCTACGTTACATAGATCACAGCATACAGTAAAAAACATTACACAAACATTTACACCCAGAACTGAGCAAACAGAAAACAAAAGAAAACACTGGATCCAAAGTAATTTGTTAAACTAGTTCTCCCCCACCTTCCTATGCAAGACCAAGACTGTACATCCCTACAAAGTATCAATCTATAATGGAGGAGAAAAATGGGATATTGTTCAAGGGAGTGAGGAAAGTATGGTGTGCTTTTTGTCTGTACAAACTGTTTTGGTTTAAGGTATGCTGTGCCAGTAAATATTAGATTTTCCTATTAAAATGTTTTAATATCTAATTTCCACTACTGCAGATCTTTCATCTGACTTAAGATTGAAATTTGTTTTAGCAGCAATAATACATGTCTAGGACCTCCCCTCTTTCTTTACTTCTATGCGAAGATGGAGGGGTGACATGTTGGGGGTCATGCATAAAAAATGTTGTGTTTTGAAAAGTGGTGCAAACATATAAAAGAGGCAGAATCACTGCTGAAATGTGCCTCCTGGTTCCACTATTTTTCATTGTAATTGCCCCATTTTACAGAGCACAATGCTTTTTAAACATAGCTTCCATTTTCATCAGACCATAACATATTTTAGCAGCTATAGCAGTTTCACTGTCCTCTAGCAAGCCATACTGAAAAGAGTAGTGACAGGTTAACAACTGCTTCAATGTCTAGTTTTATAATTGTTAAATAAATATATTTTAAAGGGACACTCCAGGCACCAGAACAACATAATGAAAATTAAGTTGTTATGGTGCCAGAAGATCCCTGGAGGCACTTTTACCTCAAGGGGTTAAACCAATCTCAAACTATTTAACCCCAAATTTGCCTCCAGTGGTGTTGTCCATTCCCACTAGTCTGCATCCAGCTTCTGAATATGTGTCACCAGGCAGGGATGCTCCTGATCGGCTGAGTGTGGTCAGCTAAAGCTCTTAGCCAATCAGTGACTCCCCATTCACCAAACTGGCTTGGAAACCCTTGCCAACGATAGTTAACCACCCAAGGTAATCCCAATACTAGCTAATCCTTATGAACACTAGCTCATTGTAAACCAAAACCTCCCCTTAAATCAAAGTGACTTCAAGGGAACAGTTGCTCTAGGTGCGTGATGTCTTTAATTCAGTCTCTGTTTTGTTAATTATGTGCTGGGCGAGGAGCTGGTGAAGCAAGATTGTGTACCCAGTCTAGATGGATCATTATGACTGGGTCTGTGTACCCAGTCTAGATGGATCATTATGATGTTCTCTGTGTACCCAGTCTAGATGGATCATTATGACGTTCTCTGTGTACCCAGTCTAGATGGATCATTATGAGTGGGATGAGCTATAAATGGTAGCTTCTGTCTGGGCGTGTAACCAAGTGTAGCCAAAGAGTAGGTGCCACTGCATTGCATAAGCTTCATGTAATGTTTGCATGTAGAGTTAGGTCTGTAAATATTTGGGCACTGAATTAAGTTTTGCTATTTTTGCACAAGTTATAGTTAAATAATTAATATGGGCTTAAAGTGCAGTCTCTTTTTAATTTGAGTGTGTTCACATTCAGATTGGAGGAAAAGTTTAGGAATTACAGCTCTTTATTGCAGTTGTAATCAAAATTATTCAACCCCATTAAAAATGTACACACTTTCAGCTGTTTTCAATGAACAAAGCAAACACAAGCAATTGAAATAGCTCAACACAATGAATGCTTTAAGTGGTTTCCCCAAATTCAACTGAAAATGCAACTTATAATGACTTCACTAGTCTCAGTATCATTCAATTCATTCATGGCAAGCATCTTTAGTACTTACCTTTACTCTCATGACCTGCATAGCCAGACACCGGCTTCTGGCAGTGTTCCTGAGGAATCTTAGCCCATTGCTCATGAGCAATTGCCTCCAGTTCAGTAATATTCTTCGGTTTGTGTGCTGCAACCGCCTTCTTCAGATCCCAATAGAGATTTTCTAAGGTGTTCAAGTCAGGTGATTATAATGGCCACTGTACATATTCTTAATTTTTCTTTGTTTCATCACTCCTCAGAACAGAATCTTAAAACTTCTGTGGCTTATGATTTTGAGCATACTGGAGATTATTTTTCTTGTGCTTTTGGGTCCATAGTCTTGGAGTTCTGGCATAGAAACTTCCTGCGTTTATTATGTGCTTTACTGTAGTATGTGCTTCACTGAAAAGTACGTGTTGCCACCAAGTCTTACTGCAGGTCTTTTACAGTCTCCTGAGGATTTTTCACAACCTACCTTCTCAGAAATCTGGTTGCAGCCATTGATAACTTTCTTATTTTGCCTCATCCAGGTAGTGTAATCACTGTTCCTTCAACTTGCAAACTATGCTTCCAACTGGGTCTCTAGGAACATTCAGGGCCTTTGCTATCTTTTTGTATCATGTTCCTTGTTTGTGGAGGGTGATGATCTCTTCTCTTAACTTTGTGGACCTTTCTTTTGACTTAGGCATATTTCTAACATGCAATTAAACCTGACACTCAACAAACCCCTAGCTAGTTCAGATATTTCAAGTGTTCCAGCTCAAGCACACCTGGTGCAACTAATGAAGCCCTTGGTTAGTTGCATCAGGTGTGCTTGAGACAACACCTGTTTGCATATTCATGCTGTTATTAGGGATTCTATTCAGGGGGTTGAATAATTTTGAGACAGGAGAAGTCATTGCTTTTTCAGTTGAATTTGTGGAAACCACTTGAAGCATTCATTGTGTTGACCTTTCAATTGCTTTTGTTTTGTTCATTAGAAACAGCTGAAAGTCTGTAAATTTTGACAATTAACCTGATCTTTTAAATTGGGTTGATTACAATTATATAGCCCCCTCTTTTTTAAGGGACCAAAAGTAATTGGACAGTTAACTAAAAAGCTGTTTCATTGACAGGTGTGGGCTATTCTTCATTATTCCTTCATCAATTAAGCAGGTACAAAGATCTGGAATTGATTCCAGGTAACATTCACATTTGGAAGCTGTTACTGTGAACCCACAACATGCGGTCAAAGGAGCTCTCAATGCAAGTGAAACAGACCATCCTTAGGCTTTCAATGGCACTGGGTCACTACTGTTATTGATGATGTGACAGAAGACAAAAGCAGCCGGATGAATTCTGAAGTGTATAGGGATATATTATCTGTTCAGATTAGCCAAATTCAGTGAAGTTGATTGGACGACACTTCATTTTACAGATGGACAATGACCCAAAACAAACCGCAAAAGCAGCAGAAGAGTTTTTTAAGGAAAATAAGTGAAATGTACTGAGAGTCAATCAATTAATCCAAAACTGATCGAGCATGCATTTCACTTGCTGAAGACAAAACTTAAGGCAGAAAGTCCCACAAACAAACAACAACTGAAGACAGCTGCAGTAAAGGCCTAGCAAAGCCACAAAAAAAATGTAAACCCAGCATTTGGTGATATCCATGACTTCCAGACTTCAAACATTCAATGCCAGTAAATGATTCTCCACAAAGTATTAAAACATTTTATTTATGATTGTGTTAATTTGTCCAATTACATTTGAGCCTCTGAAATAATGGGACTGTGTATGAAAATAGTTGCAATTCCTAAACATTTCATACAATATTTTTGTTCAATGCCCTGAATTAAAGCTGAAAGTCTGCACTTCAATTGCATCTTGGTTCTTTCATTTAATTTAATGTCAAGTCATTTCATTTAATTTAAAATCTATTGTGGAAGTGTACAGAGCCAAAATTATGAAAATTGTGCCAGTGTCCAAGTATTTCCGTACCTAACTGTATGTACATATATATATAGTTTGGATTATTAAGAGGCATAGATGGATGTAGCATTTGATAGTCATT
Organism: Pelobates fuscus; assembly: GCF_036172605.1. Lineage (NCBI taxonomy): Eukaryota > Metazoa > Chordata > Amphibia > Anura > Pelobatidae > Pelobates > Pelobates fuscus. The sequence continues at coordinate 249,921,527 of NC_086317.1, read as the reverse complement.
GTTCTGCTTTATGTTTCGATAAATAACCACACATTCATGAACTGTTACAGAACAAACACTACATCTGCATTTTTAATGTGTTCTCTAACCCTGTTCTCTCAAGTACCTCTAGATGGCAGGATGTCACAAGAAAGCCACTGTTAGGACTATGCAGTGTTCTGTGCTCTGCATCATTGTCATTGCAGAAAGATTGGTGCAGAGCCTGGGAGCTGTGTGTGGGTGCCACTGGGCAGGACTGACGTACGACAACTTGGGAACCAATGCTGAAATAGCAGATGGTACTGTGGTGGAGTATTGGAAGATGGTGTGACACTGCTATGCATATTTTGGGTTCCATGAAGGAATTCATTTGGGTTCCAACAGCAGAATAGGTTTAGAGATATGTAGATAGAGAGATGTGTCTGTATAGCAGGATGAAAAAGATGAGGACTTCCTTTCTACTAACGAGATCTCATTAGCTTATACAGATGGAAAGGAAGTTGGAGGATCGACTGAGTCACAGTGAAAAGATAGGTGGGTGGGAATGATGGTTAAAATCTTTTTTTTTTTTTATGTTGTTTTCCTTGCAGTGTTAAAATGACAGCTTCTCTGTAACTATAACTCCTTTGTTCGTGCAGTTCTAAAATTGCTGGGTTGTCTGCTAGTCCTGAACAGGCTGAATCACACAGATCATGCCCAACTTTCCTATCACTCTCTCTGACCTCTCTCAGCTTTTCCTGTACAATCAGGACCTGTACAGTTCTCCTATCACAGTATTTGTCTTTTATCTATAATCGCAACATTTTCCCTCTTTAACCTCAACGCTTAACAACCACAGCACCCTTATCGCTACCTGTAAAGATATTTAACATAACAATGTCTTTCTATTAAACAGACACATTTTATATACAACTTTTTAATTACAATATTTTAAATCATCACATTACTTGAGGGTAAAAGTAACAAAAGGGTTTCAAGAAATATTTACCACATTACTCAGTGATACGCAAAATTATACATCTCTATAATACGTGGCAGTTTTCAAGAGATTTTATGTCTAATTTAAGACTGCAACATAATATGCTCATGTAATATTTCAGTCCTGATATTTTATACATCTAAACATAAACACACATACATAAATACATACCTACCTGCACTAACTGTAAGATCATAACTTAATGTTCCTTTCTACTATTCCTATTCTGACTTGGCATGCATACTGTTAAGCTCAGACACTATCACCGCACCTACATTCTTCCTACCTGTGATTGTTAATCCTAAAATAGCACAGTCACATTCTCCTTTCCATTTCACAGTTGACTCGTTGTGCTTCCTATTTCTGTGCTGAGATACTCATACTACTCTGTCTATAATCCATGATCAGCTATATAGGTATTAAAGTGAACCTGTTATGACAGGTTAATGTTAACTGATAATAGGAACTATAGCAACATATATATCATTTACCATAAAGATAAATTATATATTTAAGAGCTTTGCAAGCTGTTAATGGGTTATGGAGCTCTACTCCAGCTCCCACACACAGTCATCACCATGGATTTCACTACTTCCTTCTGCCCATCTCCCCCTCCCCTTTTTTATAATTGGCTTTGCTTGAGAACACTTCCTCAAACAGTGCAATAGTCCTTCATGATGCCAACACGCAGGCTTTGTTACAGTGAACACACCTGCTAGACGAATAGCTGAGACAGAGAGCAAGGAAATCTACTGTACGAGTTTTCTTCTGACGTTTAATAAGTCGGCATTGACCTTTATTACAGTGTCACAGACGTCTATGCTGATGGGTGATTGACAGGTTAGGTGACGGGACCGAATTCTCAATGACCAGCAACAGTGACATCGCTGCTGGGTGTCTGGAAGCCAAGGGGCAGGTAAAGGTGAGTTCTACTTACCTGAAATTGTCCCTTATGGGCGTGGTCATCTTCCAGCGGATCCTCTGCAGCTCCTAGTGTCAGGAGCCAACGTCACTGCTGTACTTTTGGGATCACAGTATTGAAGTCTATGGAGGATCCCGTGGTCCATAGATAAAGTCACTGGTAACAGATGTGGGGATTGTCACTTCTAGACAGCAGTAGCTCCACTCAGTGTCTAGAAGTGTCAGGTGTAGGAAATGTGTCTATAACCCCAAAAAGATGCGCTTTGCCTTTAGAAGTAATGACCAAAGTAGATCCTATTTGGTCTCAGTATATCACTCGACTGGTTTGGAATTTTAGTGAAATTGAGTCAAAATGAGTGTTTCATAAACATAGTGCCGCTTTAAATAGATTTATCAGAAAATCTACACATGTGCTAGCTTTTCTGCTAGCATAATGTATATATTACTTATGTTGTACTGTCTTTTTATCTGAAGTTGTGTGTACCATGACAGGTACACTTTGATTGGCTCCAACAGTAGATCATGAAACAATGATTCTCTATGAGCATCATCACTGCATCACTATCAGAGAGTCAGTATATTACATATATGAAAGACATAAAGCCCTGTACACAAACAGTTTCTGCAAACTTAATCCCTTCCAGAGATCAATGGTCCCATTCTGCTTTCCATAAACATCAAACAAAACCAGATATGTATCAAATGATATAAAACCAGATATGTATCAAATGATTGTCATAAGATAGCTACAGCATATTTCACCATTGCCATGTTGCAAATGGTTAATGCACGGCAAATATACAAACAAAAAAATAAAAACACACACAGATCATGAAATGTTTAAGTGGTTTAAAGTGGCTCTGTCACCAAACTATGCATTTTTAATATTTCATAACGATATTCACATTCAATTTGTTAAAATCTCACTGAAATTGCAATGCAGTCAAAAGATATAGGACAAAGTAGGAGCTGTCTTATGGCAAAGCCTCAAACTGACAAAAAATGAGAAAAGCCAACAGTTCCGCCATGAAGTTTTGTCAGTTCATACAGCAATTGTTTTAGATGGTTGTAGGTGTCAGGCTGCTTCTTCCAGATTGTGAGATGTAGTCTACGAAGGATACCCCAGTCTTTCCAGATCCTCCATAGACATCAATGTTGTAGTTTTGCACATGCACAAGAGTGTAGCACTGATGTTGCTTCTGGTAGATGAAGCACTGGAAGATAAAGAAATAAGATGGTGGGACAGATTCAGGAAAGTATATATTCCCTCCAGTAAACCCTCAGGTCACTGAACCACAAGCAGGGTTTTCACCTCTGGGAGACTTTGCAGTATATAGAAAACAAAAGCAAAGATGTCAGAGGCACTTTTACGTTTATCTACTAAACATTTCCAGATGAGAAAAATAAGTTGATACTTATTGCAACCTATGCATCACTCTCCAGAGCCCTTAACCCCTTAAGGACCAAACTTCTGGAATAAAAGGGAATCATGACGTGTCAGGCACGTCATGTGTCCTTAAGGGGTTAAAGGACCACTCTAGGCACCCAGACCACTTCAGCTTAATGAAGTGGTCTGGGTGCCAGGTCCAGCTAGGGTTAACCCATTTTTTTTATAAACATAGCAGTTTCAGAGAAACTGCTATGTTTATAAATTGGTTAAGCCTTCCCCCTAATCCTCTAGTGGCTATCTCATTGACAGCCGCTAGAGGCGCTTGCGTGATTCTCACTGTGAAAATCACAGTGAGAGCACGCAAGCGTCCATAGGAAAGCATTGTAAATGCTTTCCTATGCGACCGGCTGAATGCACGCGCAGCTCTTGCTGCGCGTGCGCATTCAGCCGACGGGGCGGAGAAGAGGAGGAGAGCTCCCCGCCCAGCGCTGGAAAAAGGTAAGTTTTACCCCTTTTCCCCTTTCCAGAGCCGGGCGGGAGGGGGACCCTGAGGGTGGGGGCACCCTCAGGGCACTCTAGTGCCAGGAAAACGAGTATGTTTTCCTGGCACTAGAGTGGTCCTTTAACTATGCGTCTGCTGTGTAGTAGACAGTCTCTTCTAGACCACAGTCCCTCCTAGAGATCACCTTCCTAGTAGTTCATAGTGAAAGAATAGTGTGCAATACAGAATATGTAATATTGAGAGCAGGCACAGTGCAGGGACTGGATAACACGCAGGTAGTAGTACAAAGTTCTGGAATTAAATGCACCAAGGAACGGATGCTGTTATTGAATCCTAATTGGAGAGGCAGGCACTTACAGAACTTTTTACAAAAAAAAAAAATTACAGTGCCTTTGCACACCTCAAGATGTGAATTTGAAGTGAATGGCTTCTCTGTTCTCTGGAGTGGTAAGGATGTGAGACAAACCATAAAATAAAAAAAGACTGTAAGACATACATGCAAACAGCCCGCCAGACAGACATACATATATGGCTGTCATTTTCCCCAAATCTACAGCCTCTCTCTCCCAGTAGCTCAGCTCTCAGTGAAGAAAAGGACAGTCCAGGAACACGGTGAGTTAAAAAAGGGAATAGTTAAGAAGGCAGTCTCATGCAACAGAAAGTTGCATATTTTTAGTATTAATTTTCGTAACAAAACAAATCTGAGAAACTGAACTTGATGGACACAATATTTTTTTCATCCTATTTAACCTATATCCTATATATGTAATTATGTAATCTACTAGAGTATTACAGGAAGATTACACCCATACTCTATTAAATAATTAATTTGGCTCCCTATTTCTAAAAGACATAAATTATCTACAATGTTTCCATCAACGGAAATCTAATTAAAAGATTGGGATGTATTGTTTAAAACTTTAAAACCCAACTTGTCTTGGTCAAGAGCTATGCCGCTTTCTATCCTAAATCATTATTATCCACAAATATATTTGACTGATTGGCGCTCCAAATTTCATAAACAATATTGATAGTTTTTTTCAACAATGATTCACAAATGTCATATGACATTTTTGATTTATGATTTCAATGATAGTTGAACCAACGGGTAATCAGCAATTACTGAGATCCTACAAGAGCAATTTGACATCCCCAAACCTGACCACTAATTTGAAAAATTAAAAATTTCGAACCTTGAAAATCACCCAAATCAAAAATATATGATCTCCTTATGTTATTCTTATTTTTTTCAGTTTAAGATCTAAAACCAGATTATATTCCAGCCTGGGAAAACAGGTTGGGACCTAAAAGAATGGCTTGTATTCACATCATCTCTCAAAGGGATCACACAGTGTTCCAACCATATTTAAAATCACTACAAAATTTTATACCGCTGGCACCTGGCCCCTTCAAGACTTCATAACATGAACACAAAATATTCAGATAGGTGTAGGAGTGGTTGTGGAGGCCTTGGTACTCTTTCACTTATATGGTGGCACTGTGCAAAATTGCAACCGTTCTGGCAGGGAATACATTCACTGATTAAAAAGATAGATCCGTCAATTATAACATTCTCTCCAGAGGTGGGTTTTTTCAAAAATATCCCCAAGACATCAAGTAAATTAGATAAAATCATGGCAGGTCTCATTCTTATTGTGGCCACGTCGATCATACCTTGTTATTGAAAGTCTATTACTTTACCATCAATTATGGAAGCACTGATTTTAGTGCTCGATGACAAAAGGTATGAACTGGCGTTGCGGCAAACCTCATCTCAAAAGGTGAATTTGCAGTTTCATTGAGATGCCTGGGAAAATTACATAGGTAAAGAGTCTCTCCTGTAGACAATTCCATACGCCCTGTTACATATTGATATACAATATATTTAGACATACAATTGGTTATATTACTCTCTGTATTATATTGTGACAGGGACAAATCAACTATTTTATTATTGTACATTTGGAGAGTACTTGTTCTCTTCCTTTTTTTTAATTCTATTTCTTTTTTATCATGACTTTTTTCACCTTCCCTTCTTATTTCTACTTGTTTCTATTGTTGAATGTGGATTTCTTTATGCACCAAATTAATGTGAAATGTGATTTTTTTCAAATACTGTTCAATAAAAATAGTTTGAAAAGAGTGTTAATGTTTGCAGTATAATACGTAAATGTATCAGTCAGGGCCATTCACAAAGGTGAAAATTCAAACTGAATTTCATTTTAAGGCCAAAGTAGCCAAACTAGAAGCATAGCTGAGTTGGATTTTTTTTAAATTTGAAATACACTCTGAAATCACTTTGAATTCTCAGTTTAATAAATAACCTTGCCAGTGTGTTACAAACAATATCTTATACCTGTACACATTTAAAACAAAAAAGGTAATATAACAACAATGGAAAAAAATACAAAATAAGAGTAAAAAAATAAATAAATTAAGATTTAAATTAACGTAAAAAAAGAATAACATAAATATACTTCCCACCTATTACATGTTAGGTATTTTTGTTTCCTAAGAGACTGTCTAAAAATCTCCAATGTATATCATACAAACAAGGAGTTTATAAGGAAAACAAAAAACAAAAGTGTGAATCACCTGTTACTGACATAAGGTATATGTGCAGATGGACACTCACAAAGTCCATTTGATAAATTGCCTTTCTGAATGTGGAGGTTTCCTTTATGATGGTAACACTGCATCCTCCCTGTACCTCTGATATTCCTTGAATATGGGGAAAGGCTGTAGTCGGGCGACGAGGGAGCTGTCATTTTATTGCTTTTCCTGCACTGCTCTCTATATTGTGAGTGTGTGAGAGAATATAAATGTGTGTGAGTGTGTCAGTATCAGTGAGAGTGTGTGTATATAACCCAAAAAAGATGCGCTTTGCCTTTAGAAGTAATGAGCAAAAAGTGTATACTGTTACTACTCTAACTAAAAGCTTTTAGATCATATCCTAAATCAGGGGTTCCCAACCTGTGGTACGTGTATCCACAGCAGGGCCGGATTAACATAGGGGCTGATGGAGCTGCAATAGGCCCATTTAAAAAAAAATAAAAAATTCTGGCACAGCCGGTATTTGAGGCTGCCTGGCCGTGCTGGTATTGCAGTAATAACGGCAATACAAATGCAGGTATTTTTCTCAGTATAAACGGAGATTACTCTCCAATACCAGCACCGGCCAGTAGGGGTCACTGTGTGTGGAGAGAAGAAGGGATAGGAATATCCCTTCCTGCCTCTCTCTACTACTCACTGATCTGTGGGGGAGCAGCTACACAGCACAGAGAGTCCAGACAGCAGCTCTAGAGCTCAGGTAAGTGAGGGTTGGGGGGAAAGGCAGCAGGGAGACACTTGGGGACACTGGGAAACATGGGGACAAATGGGGACACAGACACTATTGGATACTGGGAGACCTGGGGACACTGAGACATTGGAAAACATGGGGACACTGAGACACTAGGGGACACTGGGAGAAATGGGGACATAGAGACCCATGTAGACACTGTGAGACATAGGGACATTGGGAGACACTGAGACATTGGGAAATGGAGAGACTAATGACACAGTGTCCCCACATCTCCCAGTGTCCCCTAGTGTCTCAGTGTCCCCATGTTTTCCAAAAGCCAAAAGTCGATAACCAGGAAAGAATCAATAGAATCAATAGTTTAGCTAGAGAGCACTAGGGGAACCTACAAGAACCACACTAAGGGGCCTTACAACTGTCAGGGACGCCCTTTTATAGTGTGGGGTATATTGCTTTAAAACCAAAGGTCCGGGTGCGAGGCCGCGTATGAGTTACATCGGCAGTTACTTGCCGGCTACGGAGCACATGAGCCGTATTATAAAAAAACGAGTGGTGTGATCGGCCGGCGTCAGAAGGGCTGTGCCGCTCACCGGAAGAGGATGCCTTGCTGCGCGGGTCCGAGGAGGCAAGGTAAGGTATCGTTACACAGTGTGTGTGTCCCCATATCTCAGTGTCCCTAGTGTCTCAGTGTCCCCATGGTTCCAAGTTTACCTTAGTCTCCCAGTGTCTGTGTCCCCATGTCTCAGTGTCCCTAGTGACTCAGTGTCTCCATGTCTCCCAGTGTTCCCAAGTGTCTCAGTGCCCCATGTCTCCCAGTGTCCCCAAGTGTCCCAGTGTCTCCGGGTCTCTCAGTGACACACTGAGACATGGGAACACTGGGTGAAATGGGAACACTGAGACACTGGGAGACTAGGGGACTGGGCGGCATGGGGACACTGACACTGAGATACATAGGGACACTGAGCGACTGGGTAGACTGAGACAATGGGAGATACTGGGAGCAATCTATCTACACAGCAGAATCAAACTGTGAGTAGTTTGTTGGTGATTTTACAGAATTTTCTCTTATGTCACTCCTTGTGCTTTACATCATGTGATGTCACGCATAACTAATTAATTATACAAATTAATAAGGCTGGTATTTTTTTCGAAGAAAGGTGGCATCCCTAACTACTCTTCACATACTCTTGCTTAAAGGATACAATCATGTATTTCTGACCTTATTATGTTAAAACCACCATTTAGCCCCCCCCTGACCCCTCTTGGCTCCCTAAATATAGTAAAATATTATTTGTATTTAAGTCTGCAGCTGCTGGCTCTGTCCCTGTCTGCCTCTGAACTTACTCTGTCTGCTGACATCATCAGAAGTGGTAGTCTGAGCAAATTATAATGCTTCCCCATTGTCACGATTCGGGAACCTAACACGCTAACAGGTCACGGAAAGTAAAGGGTGCAATACCGGTCCTTAGAATGGGCGGGTTAAGCACACTAAGAATAGTCAGGAGACAAGCCAAGTAATGGGAGCCAGAAAACAGGAGAACGAGAAACAAGCCAAGGTCAAAGGAATGGAGAATACGGGAAAATCGGAGTAACAAGCCAAATAATCGGTAACCAGAGAGAGACGCACGAACAGACTGCAATACAGGTATCACAAGACCACAACAGGGCACTGAGAGACAGGAAAGGTAAGTATATAAGTCCTATGGTTGATTCTGATTGGATAACTTCCAATCAGAATTAACAATCACACGTGGGAGATATTTACACCTCCCACTGTGATTATTGTACTGTGACTTTAACACCGGGTCACGTGACCGACCCTGGCGTTCGTAAAAGCGTGCGGGCTCCCAGCGTGCAGCGTTATACATGCTGCCGCTTGGAGGCGAGGAGGAGGACGCGAGCGGCGCCTTGAGCTGAGAACGCCGCACGCTGACAGGTAGGGAAAGGGGAGACCGCGGGCGGCGAGGGACTGAGAGTGAGTGCTGCAAGTAGATTGCAGCCTCCCCTTACAGCCGCCCGCGGTGCCCTGACACCCATAGGATTGGCTGAGACTGTCAACTAGGCAGATATGGGGCAGAGCCAGCACAAGTCAAACATAGCCCTGGCCAATCAGCATCTCCTCATAAAGATACATTTAATCAACGCATCTCTATAAGGAAAGTTCAGTGTCTGTATGCAGAGGGCGGAGACACTGAATGGCAGTGCTGAACACTAGGTAGTACTGCCCTAGGAAGCTACAGCCATCTAAGGAGTGGTCATTAGAGTTATTTTCTCTGAAAAGACAGTGTTTACTGCAAAAAGCCTGGAGGGAATGATTCTACTTACCAGAACAAATACAATAAGCTGTAGTTGTTCTGGTGACTATAGTGTCCCTTTAATTTTGGAAGATTAAGTGGGATGCATAGGAACAAAACTTGTGTGGACTGTCTGACAATAAAATTAGTTTAGATAATGCAGACTTTGGTCTCTCTAACACTGTGGCATGTCCCCTTTGTTCTACACTCACTACATACACATTTTCTCTGTCCCAGACTATATACCTGGAACTTCTAGTAAGATGATAAGGAGACAAGTGGACATGTGACTGCTAGGGGACAGTCCTTAGAAAGCTTGGAGTAGGCACATCATTTGATGCATTTATGTCAAGCTCATAGTATGCATTCATGCCAGGCTGGCCTTCCAATTCTTTGGACAAACATGCCCCCTTGTTGGGCATGTTCACCCCTTTTGGCAGGTCTGGTCACGTAATTCGCGCCAGTGGCACACTCTTTTAACCTGCCCATTGACTTACTGCTTCACTAGACACTGCTGTTAGGGGATATGGATTTACTTGAAAGATGAAAGCATAAATTAGAGAGAGATTAGCATATGTATGTGCTTTGGTATAGCTGCATCCTTGGAGTTTCGATCCAACACCATCTCCATCAGATACATGATGCTTGGGATGTATGATGGTTTTAGTGTTTTTGGTCGATAAGATTTTGTAAATAGGCCCATCATAATTGTCAGTACCAGGCCCACTGGGCTCTTAATCTGTCCCTGACCCACAGGGGTACAATTCAGCTCCCCTGGGGGTACGCAAACAAATGTCTGTAAGGACGGAGCTAAGCCAATCCAGGGTACATTGACCCGAGACTGGCTGCCCTGGATTTGTTTCTTTCATGCTTTATGGCTGGAACGGAGTGACAGGATGGAGGAACCTTACACTGCTTCTCCATCCTGTCAGTAACTTGCAGGAATCTCACAGCACTCAGTCCCGCCGCTCAGGGTGCGCACCCAGGGTGTGCTGTCACTCTCGGCTTGCTGCAGCTCTGCCCCCCTTGCTCCCTCAGAGCAGAGTAGTGAGAGGCTGGGACTGACAGCATGGGAGGGCGAGGCACAGAGCAACAGGAGACTCAGGAGCTGTGCACACATGGTGGGAAAGTTAATATATCTTCTTTATGTGCTTCCTCCCCACTGCCACTGCCCCCTCCCAACTGCCACTGCCCCCCATCCAACTGCCATTGGCCCCTCCCAACTGCCACTGTCCCCCTTCCCACTGTCTCCCTCCCACACAGCCACTGCTCCCCTCCCACACATCCATTGCCCCTTTCCCAACTGCCACTGTCCCCCTCCCCACTGTCTCCCCCCACACTGCCACTCCCCACTGTCTCCCTCCCAACTGCCACTGCCGCCTCCCCACTGTCTCCCTCTCACACTGCCACTGACCCCGCCCCCTCCCAACTACCACTGCCCCCCTCCCCACTGTCTCCCTCCCACACAGTCACTGCTCCCCTCTCACACAGTCACTGCCCAACTGCCCCTGCCCCCTTCACACTGTCTCCCTCCCACACTGCCACTGCCTCCCTCCCACACTTGCACTGCACCTCCCCACTGTCTCCCTCCCAACTGCCACTGCCCCCTCCCCACTGCCACTGCTCCCTCCCGCACTGCCACTGCTCCCCTCCCACACTGCCACTGCTCCCCTCCCGCACTGCCACTGCTCCCCTCCCACACTGCCACTGCTCCCCTCCCACACAGCAATTGCCCCTCTCCCCACTGTCTCCCTCCCACACTGCCACTGATCCCTCCCAACTGCCCGCCTCCCACCCAGCCACTGCCCCCCTTCCACACTGTCGCTGCACCCCCAACGTCATCCTCCCACTCTCCAGTCTCCCTCTCCACTTTCATCCTCCCACACTGCCACTGCCACCCTCCCCACTGTCATCCTCCCACACTGCCCCCTCACCACCGTCTCCCTCCCACACTGTCACTGCCCCCTCCCACACTGTCACTGCCTCCCGCCCACACTGTCACTGCCTCCCTCCCCACCGTCTCCCTCCCACACTGTTACTGCCTCTCTCCTACACTGCATCTGCCCCCTCCCCACTGTCTCCCTCCCACACTGTCACTGCCTCCCTCCCTACTGTCTCCCTCCCACACTGTCACTACACCCCTCCCCACCGTCTCCCTACCACCCTGTCACTTCCCACTCCCCACTGTCACCCTAACTGTCTCCCTCCCACACTGTCACTACCCCCCTCCCCACCGTCTCCCTACCACCCTGTCACTTCCCACTCCCCACTGTCACCCTACCACATTGTCACAGCCCCTCTCCCAGCTGCCACTCTCTCACACAGTCACTGCCTCCCTCCCCGCTGTCACACTGTCACTGCCCCCTCACCGCTGTCTCCCTCCCACACCTGACACCTGTCCTCTTCCATACGCTGCCCCCAAACTGCCACCCTCTTCCCATACTGTCACACTTCCACACACTACCCCCTCACACTGTCACCCCTCGCCTCACACACTGTCACCTTCCCTCTCCCACACTGCCCTCTTCTCTTCTCACACTGTTACCCCACACTGTCACCCTCCCCACACGCTGCCCCCCCACTTTCACCTGTCTTCCTCCCACACTGTCATACACACCCACCTTGTCACCCCCCTCACACTGTCATAAACCTCCCCAAACTGTCACCAACATCCCCACACACTGTCAACCTCTCCAAACACTACCCCCATACACTGTCACCTATTCTCCTTCCACACAGTCCCCCCAACTGCTACCCCACATACTGTCCCCCCACAATACCCTTTCCGCACGGTCACCCCTCTCCCCCTGTCACCCACCCCCCACACTGTCACATGCCTTCCCACACTATCCTCCTCCTACACACTGCCTCCTCACAATGTCACGTTTCCACACACTGCACCCATACTCTCACACTCTTACACACACTGTCAGAGCAGGCAGAAAAAAGAGGTATATTGGGCCGAGAAAAACGTATACATTTGAAATAACAGCAACTACCGTATATACTCGAGTATAAGCCGAGTTTTTCAGCACATTTTTTGTGCTGAAAAACCCCAACTCGGCTTATACTCGAGTCAATAGTCTGTATTATGGCAATTTTCATTGCCATAATACAGACTGGGGCTGTGGGGGCTGCAGAGAGCGTTACTTACCTCTCCTGCAGCTCCTGTCAGCTTCCTCCTCCTCCGCGCCGTCCGTTCAGCACCTCGGTCAGCTCCCAGTGTAAATCTCGCGAGAGCCGCGGCTCTCGCGAGACTTACAGTGTGAGCTGACAGAGGGAGCTGACCGGACAGCGCGGAGGAGGAGAGAGCTGACAGGAGCTGCAGGAGAGGTAAGTAACATCTCTGCAGCCCCCACAGCCCCCCCCCCACTGAACTACCAACCCCACTGGACCACCAGGGAAGGAGCCCCCCTCCCTGGCCAGCTAGCAAGCAGGGAGGGGGGACAAAACAAAAATAAATTAATAATAAAATAATAATAATAAAAAAAAAATAACATTACAAATAATAAATAATAATAAAAAAATATGAAAATAATTAAAAAAAGAATAAGTAAATAAAAAAAATAATGAAAAAAAATATTAAAATTATGTAAAAAAAAATAATAAAATTGCCCACCCCCCCCCCAAGGCTCTGCAACACACACACACACACACACACTGCATTCATACACACTGCACTCATACACACACACACTGCATTCATACACACACACACTGCATTCATACACACTGCACTCATGCACACTGCACTCATATACACACACTGCATTCATACACACACTGCGCTCATACACACACACTGCATTCATACACACACACTGCATTCATACACACACACTGCATTCATACACACGCTGCACTCATACACACGCTGCACTCATACACACGCTGCACTCATACACACGCTGCACTCATATACACACACGCTGCACTCATATACACACACGCTGCACTCATATACACACACGCTGCACTCATACACACACACACTGCATTCATACACACACACTGCATTCATACACACACACTGCATTCATTATATACACACACTGGAAATAAATATTCAATTAATATAATTTTTTTAGGATCTAATTTTATTTAGAAATTTACCAGTAGCTGCTGCATTTCCCACCCTAGTCTTATACTCGAGTCAATAAGTTTTCCCAGTTTTTTGGGGTAAAATTAGGGGCCTCGGCTTATATTCGGGTCGGCTTATACTCGAGTATATACGGTATATTAATTACAAATATTTTGCTAATATGGGGGTACAATTTATGGAAATGGTCTGCCAAGGAATACTCAAGTCAAAAAGATTGTGAACCACTGTCCTAAATCAATGCATTGCATTTTTATTTTATATTGAGTACAATTATTATTTGTGGAATTGTTCAGAATATTGCCAATTACCTTGTCATAGTCTGCAATTCCCCATTTGCTTAAAAAAAAAAAAAAAACACATACCATTTTTAAAATAAATTCCCAACTTATTATACATTATTTTGTCTCTTTTCCGGTGCAATTGTCACTATTTTCAAATCAACCACACAGTTTTATGAGAAAACTGAGTATGCTACATCGCGTTACCATGACATCCACGTTTCTCAGAGTGCCTAGGAAGTGCTTTTGAAACAAAAGGAATGGTGGAGGTGAGCATATGGCTCTGGGAAGCTGGAATGTTCATAGAATTTGTGGATTTTAATAACATGTTACGAGCTAACACACTGATTTGTAAAACAGCAGTACAATCTACTGCAGACCCCTTCTGGCATTAAACTACCTTAATATAAAAATTAAAAAAAAACACATCAATAAATTACAGTGCAGTACGGTACTCATGGTAAAAATAAACTACTTTTTAAAAAGTGTTCAATTTGAGCGAAAACTCTGTAATAACATGTTGACTGTAGGAATCTTCTCTTCTGCAGACACACTTTAAAATAAAATAAATATCTCTCATTAATACATATTAAATCTAAATGAATCCACTGTGTCAGACACAGAAACAGAAAGAACAGTCTTGCCATAGAAACTTGAAAGTTTTTGTGAGTACAGATTGAGCAGGAGAACAATCTGCATTATTTATAAGAACATTTCTAGATTCTGAAATGCTCCAAGCCCCCCAAAATAAAATAAAAATACCAGTAGTAAATGTACTTATTTTTCATTTTGTAAATCTTACTTTCATCTGCGTTTTGAAATATATATGACTTTATTTCTTAAATAAAATCACAATAAATAATAAAAAAGCCAAATTAAATGCTATTATTGTTTGAACGTCAGTAGTGGTTTATGAGCAGTGCCACTAGCATTTTGCTCCTGCAATGTTAAACAATGCAGTTTTAGAGGTGGGGCACTGTTCACACACACCTTTACACATGCATACACATTCTCTCTCTCTCTCTCTCTCTCTCTCTCTCTCTCTCTCTCTCTCTCTATGAACAAAAGTATTGGGACACCTGACCAATGCAACAACTAGGACTTTTATGACATTACATTAATATGTAGTTGGTCCTTCCCACAGAAACTCTTCTGGGAAGGCATTCCACAGTATTTTGGAGTTTTTATGTGGGAATTTTTGCCCATTCATCCAGTAGAGCATTTGTGAGGTCAGGTATGGATGTTGAATGAGAAGGCATGGCTCGCAGTCTCCATTCCAGTTCATCCCAAAGGTGTTCGATGGGATTGAGATCAGGGCTCTGTGCTAGCCAGTCAAGTTCTTCCACACCAAACTCATCCAAGATGATTATAAACCTTGAGTTGTGCACACGGGCATAATGTTTCTGGAATAGAAACTGTTTAGCAGATAGCTTCTTATTTAGCATTCTTAAATATGGCTTAATATCTTATGTGCCCACCCTCCTATATATTGTTCCTAGAGTCGCTACTATGTCTGCATGTGTGTCAATGTGTATCTGTGTGTGACTGTGTATCTGTGTATCTGCCTGTGTGTCAGGGTGTGTGTTTATGTGTGTGTATGTGTACAACACTACACACAAATATACTCATGCATTTCAATGTCAACAAGACATACAAAACCCACCATTATATATAACCACACCTCTCAAATACCAGACCACACACAAATGCATACTTGCATTCAAACACCACCACTACATACTCCATATAAAAACACGCTTACATTAAAACACACAAATACTGCCCAGTGCTAAATATATATATATATATTTTAAATCATGGTTTTTTTTTTACGTTAAAAGGTGCCAAATGCTCTAGGTACTCCCCTGTGTGGAAGCATTAAGGTTTCCCTTTACTGGAAGTAAGAGGCCAAGCCCAACCCCATAAAAAACTACCCAATACCATTATCCCTCCGCTACCAAACTGTAATGAAAGTTTAGTACTTGATGGGATGTAATTATTTTTATGTTTTCTGATTTTAACATTTCAGTGAATAAACCCCTAGACTAACAATTAAGTTCTGTTCAATGTATAGATGGTGTTGGTTGTTTACAAGTTTGGACTTTATACCTTTTTCTTATCTCCTACCCTCTTACTGCTGTTTACCTAGTAACAGCAGTAAAGTGTCAATTAAACATAGAACAATATCGGACCTCTGAAAAGTATAAGCATACAGATGGACTCAGTACTTGGTTTGGGCCCCTTTTGTAGCAATTACTGCCTCAATGCGGCGTGGCAAGAAAGCTCTCAGCCTGTGGCACTGCTAAGGTGTTATGGAAGACCAGGACGATTCAATAGCGGCCATCAGCTCTTCTGCATTGTTCGTTCTCATGTCTCTCATCTTTCTCTTGGCAATGCCCCATGGATTCTCTATGGGGTTCAAGTCAGGCGAGTTTGCTGGCCAATCAAGCACAGTATTCCCACGGTCATTGAACCAGCATCCCCATAAAGCTCGTCTGCGGAAGGAAGCATGAAGTGCTCCAAAATCTCCTGGTAGACGGTTGTGTTAACCCTGGACTTAATGAAGCACAGTGCACCAACACCAGCAGATGACATGGCTCCTCAAATCAACACAGACTGTGGAAACTTCACACTGGACTTCAAGCATCTTGCAGTGTGTGCCTCTCCATTCTTCCTCCAGACTCTGGGTCCTTGGTTTCCAAATGAGATGCAAAAGTTGCTCTCATCAGAATAGAGGACTTTGGACCACTGAGCAACAGACCAGGTCTGTTTTTATTTAGCCCAGGTAAGACGCTTCTGACGTTCTTCGTTGTTCAGGAGCAGCTTGGCAAGAGGAATACGACATCTGAAGGCCATATCCAGGATCCGTCTGTGTGTGGTGGCTCTTGATGCACTGACTCCAGCCTCAGTTCACTCCTTGTGAAAGTCCCCAACACTTTTGAATGGCCTTTTCCTGACAATCCTCTCCAGGCTGTGGTCATCCCTGCTGCTTGTGCACCTTTTTCTTCCACACTTTTACCTTCCACATGACTTTCTATTAATGTGCTTTGATAAAGCACTTTGGGAACATCCAACTTAATTTGCAATTACCTTTTGAGGCTTTCCCTCCTTATGGAGGGCATCAATGATGGTTTTCTGCACAACTGTCAGGTCAGCATTCTTCCCCATGATTGTAATTCCTACTGAACCAGACTGAGAGACAATTTAAAGGCTCAGAAACCCTTTGCAGGTGTTATGGCTTACTTAGCTGATTAGAGTGGGACAATGTGAGCCTAGAATATTGCACCTTTTCACTATATTCGAATTTACTGAGATTGGTGATTTGGGGTTTTCATGAGCTGTAAGCCATAAACATCGCACTTTTGAAAATCACGGCTTGAACTATCTTGCTTTGCATGTAATGCATCTATCTCATATATTAGTTTCCTCTTTTACGTTGCATTACTGAAATAAATGAATTTATTTTTCGAGTATCACCCGTACATTCCTCATTCTTAGGTCATATATCAGAGGCCTGTGCAGTATCTGAGCTGTTCCTAGAACTGAACTCTTCTGGACAGCAATCTCAGATATTACACTTTAACTTTCCACATCCTTTCTAGCTCCTCTTTCATTCCATGTTATTTGTGCACCTCTTTTAATGTTCCTTCTTCATGGTGTTATAGTTTGTGACAATCTGCCCTTCGCCACTGGCTTTTGGAGGAGCCTGCTTGCCAGCCTCCTACCCTGTGACTATGGCCCCTGGGGTGTATTGCCATTTAAAAAGTCTATTTGGGCTTATTGGATTTGAAAACACTTTTTCTGACCCTTTAAATCCATGGGAAAATGTGCCTCTTCCTCTCCCCTTTTTCCTGTCCTATTGTTTCTCCAGAAGGGTGTTGTCCCAGGGACACTGCCAGACCAGTTTAAACTGGCTGCTTTGTCCCTCCTCAATCTCCCATCAGCCCTTGCTATTTTCTGACCTCACCCTCCATCGTACTATAGGGCTATATAACATTGGACATATTGATCGCTCAGATCCAAGCTATCTGTGGATATGTTGGACATATAGGTTAAACATTGTGTTATATGAGTTATGTATTTTTATGTGTTTTTTGTAACAGTTTTTGGACTTAGAGATATTTCCTGAACCTGGAGATAATTGGCTTACTACTGCCACTTAAGCCAATTTTCTCCAGGATAGAGGAGAAG
Organism: Pelobates fuscus; assembly: GCF_036172605.1. Classification (NCBI taxonomy): domain Eukaryota; kingdom Metazoa; phylum Chordata; class Amphibia; order Anura; family Pelobatidae; genus Pelobates; species Pelobates fuscus. The sequence goes on along the minus strand of NC_086317.1, from coordinate 249,903,590 downwards.
ATAGACCGGCTGCACAGCCTAAATCTGGGGAACTGTTTTGGGGATGAAAGCCATGCTTGCAGTTGGTCAAATGTGACTTCCATAAAACTTTTAAACCCCTGCTCTGATCTGGGTGATTTTTGGATATGTTGTTCACCCAGATCGGGTCTATCCAGGGATGTAGGATTTATTGGGATATGTTTGTGTTTTGGGGTGTTTCTGGACTTTGGGTAAAACCATATATCTTCTGATTGTGCTAATTAAGTTAGCCCATTGTGTTTGGTAATTGTATCACGGGCAGAGGGGAGGGTTTGTGTACATTAGCTGGGAGTGCCTAACTGTACAATACTGTGTTGATTGGCTGTTGTAACTTTGTGTCCTGTGCTCCGCAAGGTCCATGTGGGTGGTAACCTTGTGGGGAAATGTGTATATAATAAATACCCTTGTGCTGATTAAACTAGTTCTACTTGACCTTCAACTCGCAGCCTCGACTCGTGTTTGGAGGGGACAGCTATAATCACTACAGGGATTGCTATGCTCTGCATACTCCCTTAGCTTCACTGAGCTCTTGTAAGAGCTTGTTCCTGTTCCTGCTTCACTCTCTGAAGGAAGAGAGGTTCACCCACTGGAGCCTTGTCGTAGTTCCAGGGTGGGTAGGAGACCCCAACAAAGCTGCGGCGGTTCTTGTGGTCTGCGGTGGTTATGGTGTCGGGTGCGGTGCTGATGGTCCTTGGTGAGCACAAGGAGCATCCTTTCTACGGTCCAACCCTCAGCTAGCCTGGGGCAACCATAACATAGTCATTGGGTATTCCCACATCTACCATCACTGCAGTCGTCTGTACTTTGTATACCACCACAATGTCAGGCTGGTTGGCCAGCACTTGCTTGTCTGTCTGGTTCTAAAAGTCACACAGAATCTTATCCCTGTCATTCTCAACTATTGTTGTAGTATCTCCCATCTAGACTTATGCCCAGGTTCTGCCCATGTTCGGTGCAGGTATTTCAGTACACAATCTCAGCAACTTGGTTGTGCCTCTCAGTGTATGCTGTTACTGCTAACATCTGCACCAGGCTACTATGTGATGGATTGTCTCAGAGGCCTCTTTTCACAGTCTGCACTTTGTGTCTTGCTTGGTGTGGTAGATCCCTAATGCTATTGTTCTGGTGCTGAGTGGCTGTCCCTTTGTTGCTAGGATTAATGCCTCAGTGCTGCCTTTTAGTCCTGCCTTTTTCAACCACTGGTAGGATTTTGTAATGTGAACCACGTCCACTATCTGTCGGTGGTACAACCCATCAAGAGATTTGCCTTGCCATGGAAGCACCTCCTTTTCTGTATCCTCTATCTGTTGTTGTCTCAGGCATTCCCTTAGTAGTACATCTTTGGGTAAACTCTGTGTGATGTATTTATGGATGCTCTTTGTTTCATCCAGATCTGTGTCCTTGGCATTCTTCAGACCCCAACCTTCTTCCTTCTGGTTGGTATACAGTCTCTGGGTGCAGGATTTTGGGTGGTATCCTCCATTCATAGTGAGTAGTTTCTAGGTTTTGCCATCCATGGTGACCAACTCTTCTCTTGGCCAGGTTATTATTCCAGATGGGTACCTGATGACTGATAGGGCACATGGGTTGACTGTTTTTGTCATTGAGCTGGGACTTAAGGATCTACCTGACTCTCTGGAGGTACCTTGATGTTGCTATCCTCATTGTCTCTTCCTTGTGGTTGCCATGTGTTTGTGGTACCCCTAGGTACTTGTAGCTTTTCTCTGCAGGATCCTGATGAAAGTTTGGGAGACAAACTGAAACGTACAACATTTGTTATATATATATATATATATATATATATATATATATAGCTTCTCACGTGTACCGCACTCGTTGCTCCCGGTCTTGTTAGTTGCCCTGGTGCTAAACTCCAACCTTGAATATATTCAGCCTCACTGAAGTGCACTCATGGGACTCGGTATTATTTCAAAGCGTGCTGTTTATTGAAGCATTACATTTTCAGTACAAATAATGTCAACGTTTCAGTCCCCCTTGGGACTTTTTTCATGACAATTGTTAATACCTGTGTGGAAGTGACTAATTAAATAGAAAGGTGGTACTAAGACACAATAGTGAATGGAGAAATTAACCACTCACTGATAAATATTTACACTAAATAGATATGAAAAAAGAATTGCAAACAACGTATATACAAAATATGCAGTTTTTTAACCCATTCAGAGAATATGCTAGGACACGATGCTCAGGGTGTATGATGGGCATTGAAAAACCAATGCTATTATCTGTACCATCACCACATTATATGATCTATTAACACCTTGGTCACCGGGTCCTAAGCATCAATCAACATGTAAGATAAAGCTCATAATTGGTAATTTTTTTTAAACTGTGAGTTAATAACATTGTTGAATTTGTATCAAGCAAAAGTTAACTTGCAGCTAAGCGCTCATCATTCCATATTAGTAACAATCCATAGCACATCTTGAACAAGCACACCTTGAACAAAAATAAGGATAGCAAATAAATGATAATAAATAGTAACTACGACTAAAGTAAATGATCAAATGTTCAAGATGTAGAAAAAAATCCCAAAGCTAACCTAATATTTATATCACAATATAAGGAGTGTCCTGTATTCTAAGCACAGAAGACTCAAATGTATGCATATCAACACTACACTATTACATAGTCGTATACACCGGCAAGTCTGCTAAATATCGCATTTCATAATGAACAGCAACCATCACCGACAGAATCACATTAGACCTTTATCTTCTGGATAGAAAACAATATAAAGGGTTCTTCTCATTCAGTCATTGGGAGGACATTGTATCCAAAGTATGGATCCAAAATGCCTCCCTCTGTAGGAGTCGCATGTCCCGATTGCCTCCCCTAGGTAGTTCAGGCAAATGGTCAATCCCCATAAATCTGAGTGTGGGTAAAGTGTGACCTACTGCCAAAAAATGTCAAGCTACCGGAGTACTTTCACTTTTATTTTGGAATGCCAGCCGTTCACTGAGGTCATTGGAAGTCTTGCCCACATAAACAAGCCCACAGGGGCAGACAATTTGATATACCACAAATGTAGTCGTGCAGGATATTCTGTATCTTATCTTGAACTTTTTGCCCGATCTAGGATGGATAAACTCTTTGCCAGGTGACATAAAATTGCAAGCTGTACATTTAAGGCATCTAAAGCAGCCCGGATTGATGGTTTCAGATTGCTGTTGAATTTTGGCAAAGTGGTCCGTGTGGACCAAAACATTTCTAAGGCTCCTACCCCTTCTATAGCTCATTATAGGGGTCTGCTTAAGACGAGGTAGTAAAGAGTTGTCTTTGTTGAGTATTTCCCAGTTCTCACGGATAATAGAGGCAATTTGGGGGGACCCACGGTGTAGTGCCTGCGGGAAGACCAGACGACTACTTCTTCCTCCCCGGTTTGATGGTCCATCAATTGATTTGTATTCAGCAAAGTCTCACGTGTAAGACAGTACCCCCTATGTACAGGTTTTATGGTGTTTTGGGAAGTTACATGGTCAAATATAGCACGTTACATTTGAAATTGAAATTCGCCAGATTGGTTACATTGCCTTTGAGACTGTATAGTAGCCCAGGAATAAAATTTACACCCATAATGGCATACCATTTGCAATAGTAGACAACCCAAGGTATTGCAAATGGAATATGTCCAGTCTTTATTAGTAGCCATTTGGTCACAAACACTGGCCAAAGTTAGCGTTAGTATTTGTTTGTGTGTGAAAAATGCAAAAAATGACAATTTTGGCCAGTGATTGTGACTAAGTGGCTACTAAAAAAGACTGGACATACCCCATTTGCAATACCTTGGATTGTCTTCTATTGCCAATGATATGCCATCATAGGGGTAATTTTCATTATTGGGCTACCATAGGGTCTCAAAGGCAACGTAACCAATCTGGCGAATTTTAATGTGAAAAAAATGAAACACAAGCCTTATATTTGATGCTGTAACTTTTGAAAACACCATTAAACCTGTACATGAGGGGTACTGTTGTACTCGGGACACTTCGCTGAACACAAATATTTGTGTTTCAAAACACTAAAATGTATCACAGCAATAATATCGTCCGTGTAAGTGCTGTTTGTGCGTGGAAAATGCAAAAAACTTCACTTTTACTTCACAGTACCCCCCATGTACAGGTTTTATGGTGTCTTGGAAAGTTATAGGGTTAAATATAGTGCTAGCAAATTAAATTCCCTATACTTCCCTATACGTATGTGTATATATATGTATATATATATAGACGAGAAAGAAGACAGGAGCACTCACTTGGATTTTCAAAAAAATGTATTTCAATAAATCACCTCCACATCAACGTTTCGACCCTTCAGGGTCTTTATCAAGATAATCAAGATATTTTTTTATTTTTTATTTTATTTTTTTTTTATTTATTTTTTATTTTTTATTTTTTATTCTTTTTATTATTTATTATGTATTATGTATTATTATTTTTTATTCTTTATTTGTATTTTTATTTTTATTTTTATTTATTTTTTCACTTCACATCTTTAGATACATTCTCTTTATGCACTTTTCCTTATTTTTATCCTTATTTTTATTTTTACACATGACATATGGGGTAACCATCAGATACATTATTTATGTTGATTGAGTAATACTGTTTTAATATGATCCTATCCTGTTGGTCCGCTTTGTATAGCGGATTATATTTGGTCCTATCACTCTATTTCTAACAATTAAGGGTTCTCCTTGTAGAGCATTCACGGAGGTGTGGGTGTTGCTATGGCTACGATACACTTTGTTTTGAGACGCACAATTATCACGTCAGCACGTTGGGTTTACCGGGCGCACTATGATTATGTCATCACGCACCGGACCACGTTTTTGCACATGCGCACTGACACTCAACATGGAATCGGATAGATTCTGATAAACTTACACAGATGGGGTAAGTTACTTATTTATTGACACTGTATATAAATGGTATTTTTGGACACTATGATTATCTTGATAAAGACCCTGAAGGGTCGAAACGTTGATGTGGAGGTGATTTATTGAAATACATTTTTTTTGAAAATCCAAGTGAGTGCTCCTGTCTCCTTTCTCGTCTATTTATTGCTGGGAAGCACCCGGGTTAAGTTGCATTGTAAATATTGGAGGTTGAGTGCCAGAGTCTGGACAGTTTTGTATATATATATATATATATACATACAATTTTTTTAAAATATTTTTATTTGTATATAGGTATACATATATATATAGGGATATATACGTATATATTTATGTATATATATATATATATATCATTTTGTTCTATGGGTATTTTGATATAAATATATATATATACATATATATATATATATATATATATATATATATTAATATCACAATACAGTTAGAACGAAATAACACAAATCTATATAGTTTTTAATTATTTATTTTTAATTTTTTTTTAATTTTATTTTTTAAAGTATTTACATATTTTTTATTATGTATAAATATATATATAACAAAAATTATATATATATTTAATCAGTATCAGTCTACGTGTAATTTGATATTAATATATATACATATATGTATATATATATATATACATATATATATATATAATTATATTTATAATAATAGTAAAATACACCTAGACAGTGTATGTGTGTGTATGTATATGTGTATATATATACTTATATCATATATATATATATATATATATATATAATATATATATATATATATATATATATATATATTTATGATTTAATTTTTACACTTATTTTAATTTAATTTATTTTATTTCCAGCCAGCAGGGGGACTAACTGTCATTACAGGCAGTCCTCCTGCTGGCAATGCAGCAGGCAGCTAACCCGGCCATGTGATTGTGAGGTCCTCGCAAGGACCTCACTCTCACATGGCCAGAGGGGCTGCAGGAGGCAGGATCTGCCGCAGGGGACTCCCTGGGAGTCCCCCCAATCACAATCCCCGGTGACCGGGTAAGTAAAAAAAAAAACAGAGGGCGTACTATTACACCCTGTGGCATTTAGAGCCGCCTAGAATAGGGCGTAATAGTACGCCCTCTGGTTTTAAGGGGTTAAACAATAAAGCAATAGAACAATGACCAATGGTCAGAGCTAGGGATTTAAGTAACACATATATGTATATATACACATAAGCTTCCACGTGAGGAAGACCTTAATTTAAATAAGCAAATAAATATACTCAGTAAACCAGATGCAAGTGGTCATATAGCTAGTTATACTAAACCTAAATGAAGAAATAAAGAATGTAGAAACGAAAGTGCCCATGCCTGAAAAAATATAAAAAAAATAATGAATATGACAAAGATATACTGAGTGATCTAAATACTTGTAAACAAATAAAAACTAATATAGTAGCTGGAGGACCACACGTCTTCTGTACACTGCCTGGTTTTCAGTCTTACATTGGTAAGTTGTTTACCCTTATCTATGAATTTATGAACTTCGATCTTGAGAAAGACCTGAATAGGTTGAAACGTCGATCGTTCCTTTTTTTGGTAAAATAAATTAATAGCATGATATTAATGTGACAAAACGCCTTTTGTCCCTAGATGGTTAGGTGACAAGCGGCCCTTTTACCATTGCTGTTGGAGGAGCCTGAGTGCCAGCCTCCTGCCTCATGACTATGGCCCTGGATTGTATGGCCCTTTACAAACCTTATTTGGGCTAATAGATTTTTACTATCTTGCTGCTGGCCCTTTAAGAACTATGGGGAAGGATTGGTACTTGTTATATGGCACTTCGGATGCCGCCAAAGTGCCGAAGTTGGCCGAAGTTTGTCGAAGTCGTCGAAGTGGCCGCCATTCGACAAAGGACCACGTGGCGGCGGCCATTTTTAATTTAGTCGAACGCGGTCAGCGGTGTAAGCTAAAGAATCTATGGAACTAACATCAGCTGTGCAAATATACGAACACCGCTGACCCTTACCTCCACTTCGACACTTCAGTAAAAGTCGAAGTACATTCGACAATTCGAACAGCCGGTTGCAATGTGCTATTTGCACGAACGAACCCGTTCGTGCATTCGAAGGGAACTTAGACGTTTTTCTGTAGGAAGTTGACCGACCGCGCAGCCCAAATCTATGGAACTGTTTTGGGCAGGGAAATGTGCATGCGGTCGGTCATAAAGGACTTCCACTTAACTTTTTATGTACTGGGGGGGATTTGTCTGATTTTTGGTTATGTCTGTATTTAAAGTATGCTGATTCTGAATATGTATGTTTTATGTGAATATGATGCATATTTTTAAAGTTATAGTATATGTAGAAAAGGTGTATTTTTCCTGCCTGTGATAAATTACATTAACCCATTGTGTTCAGTAATTATATCACAGGCAGAGGGGAGGATTTTATGTGTTTGTGCTGGGTGTGTTTTATGTTTTACTGTACGGGATTGGTTACATGTTGTCCCTCCCTGTGGGATGTCCCCTTGCATGGGGACTTGCATAAAATTATGTGAGTGTTAATTAAAGTCAGATCATCTTCATGAAGTTTCGGCTCATGTTTGGGGGATTGGAGAACTACACTCTGGGGATTGCTATAATCACTATACTCCCCAGGGTATAATCACTAAGCTCTGCTAAGAGCTGGTTCTTGTTCCTGCTCTCTGGAATTCGGAGAGGTGGACCTACTGGAAGCTGAACCCTGGTCTTGGGTCCAGAGTGGGTGGAGACAGCGAGACCCCAACCAAGCTACGGTGATTCGTGGGGTCTGCAGTGGTTATAGTGTCTGGTGGAGTGCTTGGAGTCCTCGGGAAGCACTAGGAGCATCCATCAACGGAAGGTATCCGGTCGGGGTGCCAGGTGATCCGTTACAATTAAGTCCAGGATTGCACCTTTATTTGATTGCTTTATATATATATAAACACTTGAAGGATTCGCTCCCCATATCTCAGTTCATACGTGTCTTGAGATATAATAGTGACATGGAACAGATGGAAATACAATTGAAATTAATGCGGCAGAGATTTTTGGAAAGGGGGTACACCCCACAAATATTGTCCAATGCAGAACAAAAAGCGAGAGAATGAGTAAATCGGCAAAATACGTGGCAGAACATGGAACCTCAGGATAAACATTTATTTCTACCATTGACATTCCATAGTGGAACTTTGCAAATCAAGGACACCATCCACAAACACTGGGACATACTAAAAGCTGACTCTAATCTTCCTCCTTTTTTCCCAGAAACATCCTGTGATAAGTTATGGAAGGAATAGAAACTTACGTGATATGTTAGTTCGCAATGATCCAACACATTTCTATAAAACACGTGTATATACCAAAAAGAAAGGAAGCTTCCAGTGTACAGGGTGTGTCACCTGTAGTCATATGCTAACCAGCATTACTTTTGTTCATACGCATACCGGCACAAGAATTCCAATTGTTCATTACATCACGTGCACTACAGATCACGTGATATATATGATTACATGTCCGGTGGCCAAACACTTCATGGCGATGCAACATCATTTTTTATTGCCATAGATCATGTCCCGCCTTTGCCTCATGGCAGTGACAGATCCAAGACTCTTCTACATAGAGAGGCATATGGCATCCATCAGGTGGACACTGTGGCACCTAGAGGCTTAAATGAAAGTGTGATATGCTCCATGTTTTTGTGAATACTTTATTTTTTATTTTTTATAATTTTGTTATATTTTTTCATATTTATTTTTTTATTTTTTTATTTTTTATTTTATTAGTTCAAATTTAATAGTTCAATCTTTGGGTCCATATTTAGATCAATATTTAGATCAAAATGTATATAAAAAAAAAACTTTATCATTTCACATTTAGTTTAATCCCTTCCAGTTATTCAATATTTATTTCTCCAGATTGTTGCATATGTTGTCAGGGAGCAGCAGAGTATACAGAATTCATATGCTGCAATATGTGTAAATATGTATATAGTTTCCCCATTTTCAATGGATATAATTTCGTAATTTTGATCTATATGACCAGTGGTCTGCTTCTCAATTTTATTTTTCCAAGCATATAGCCTTATAAGCATTGAGTGTAGTGAACGTATAGATCATTCATGCGCTGTATAATCGTAGAGGCTGAGCTTTATTTCAGCAGAAATTTATCTGATCCCTTGACTTTTGGCTATGTGTCCATGATAACATTAGCTTTAACATTTGCAACAATTTGATTATCTTTTTAGGTTTCAGAACCGTTTAATTTTTGTAACCATTTACCTACACTTACTGCTCTGGATTACACCATTTGCGGTTATTTAATACTTTATTGTCTCCACAGTCTTAGAGATCTTGCATGTACTTTCCTTCAATTTTCTCTTGCAATTTCCACGTTTGATAAGTCCTCTGCTATTAGACCACATATGATTAGCATTTTTTGTAAGCAAGATTATCTTGTAGCAATGAATATGTCACATTGTGCCCATTTACTTGTAAAGTTATTATACTCCAACTTCGACTATAATGTAAAATAGATTTATTCATGTAGCAGCAAGTTTAGGTGACCCAGCCAGTCATGTATTGTATAGCCGATTGTTATGTGTCTCACTCACTGTAATTTTTATTTCACTTTTTTTCCATGACCAATCACATTCTCATACACTGTTTGGGTTTCCTATGCTGCTATTTAATTAACTTTTATTATGGATCATTCTATATTATTATTTTTGTTGATGAATATAATTCGTTCTATATCAATATACACATTTGCTCCTCGATCGTTATTTCCCCCTACTGTAATTCTCCTTCACCTGATCACATTCACTCTTTTATTTGATGGTAACCAGGGTAACCACACTCTACCCTGCTGTGCGTCCAACCACGTGACATCACAAGCGGCTTCTCAGCACTTCCAGGTGGTAACGGACAGTGGGACTTCACATTATTGATTGGTAAGTGTAATTTTTATAAAAAAACAAAGAAAAAAGTTACCTGCACTCTTTCCACATCCCTATGCATTTTAAACAAATGGAGGTTTTTAGTTACCTCCAATGGCCATGAGAGGGTATGCCCACCTGCCACGTCAAGGCAGACCTCTTAGGTGGGTCCTAACTCTAACCATTCACCTTGCTTCCTTGAGCTTCTGGCAAAAATCTCTCTAATGAGACAGAAAGGGGTATTTTTTATATACATCCCTATATGCTTATTAACCCTTAATAGCTAACACATGGGATGGGCAGCAGCATTGTAACCTAGCTGTGTGATACAAAAGTGAATACAAATACAAAGAAACAAGTCCTGCGCTCAAACTCCCCTTACTCCTGGGCGGCAGGACTTGTTTCTTTGTATTTGTATTCACTTGTGTGTTTGTGTGTTTGTGTGCCTTCTAGTGAGGGAGCTTGTGTGTGTGTGTGTGTGTGTGTGTCTACTAGTGAGTGAGCTTGTGTGTGTAAGTGTGTCATTTGCTATAGCTCTACTAATTGGTGCATACTGCTCATGAATTCTGTCAGATTGTTTTGGAACAGTTTGATAAAGCCTAAGGTTCTGCACTGCATATGTAACCAGATTTTCTGTATGGACCATGTGTGTGTTAGTGAACTTGTCTGTAATGAGCATTTGTGTGACAATGAGCGTTGTCTGTAGTGATCTTTTGTGTTTCAGTGAGCTTTTCTGTAGTGAGCATGTGTGTGTGTGACAGTAAGCTTGTCTGTAGAAAGCTTGTGCATGTGAGAGTTTGTCTGTACTATGTTTGTGTGTATACCAATAAGCTTGTCTGTGTGTGTCAGTGAGATTGTCTGTCAGTGAGCCTATGTGTGTGCATCTGTGAGCATGTGTTTTTATGCCAATAAGCTTATGTATATCAGTGAGATTGTTTGTATATATATGCGTGTTTATTTATTACTCATTCATCTGGGGTGGCAAGACATAGACATATTACATGTGACAATATATGGTGCAATGACTTATGGGGCTGGCATAGATTTTTTTGAGGGCTGCTTTGTATCCCCAGTCCGACCCTGGTAAGGATGTCCAGTGTAATTTAAGAGACCCAGTCGTCTATAATCCAGGAAGTGCCTCTAGTCTAGACAGTCTGTAGAGGCATTCTTAGCCCTACAAGGTAATTAGCAGTTGTTCATAAACTGCAATGTTTCACATTGCAGGACTAAGGGGGACAAGGACACTGCACCTAGAACACTTCAATGAACAGAAGTGGTATGTGTGCCTATTGTGTTCCTTTAACAAACATTGCTTTTTTCTGAATTTAACCTGACAGGTGCATTGTCGCCATATGGGCTGGAGGAGCTGTCTATTACCTTAACCCAACCCACCACTAATGAAATATTGACACTTTGGGTATGGGTCAATATGTCCACAGCTTTTATTTATTATATTTGTAATCTGATAATAATATTAATAACAATAACATATAAATAACATTAAAAGTCATTGCCCACCCACAAATCCTCAGCCTTCCAACATTATCACTTCCCCACATATCAAATCACAAAGCAATGACCCATCATATATAACATAACATGGTGTAACAATACGTAAGTATAACATCAACAAGATCCAAAAATGTTCCACACGATCCTGGCAGGCGTATACTTTGATACCCCTACACCACCCCCGGGTTCTGAGCTACCACCGAGCTCCAAACCCACCAACATCTTACCAACAGGTAACCAATCCATATCAAATCAGCCAACTCCCTACTCTTGCTCTTCTCTTCCTTAAGCAGGCCCGTTACCCCCATAACTTTCTTTTTACTAGCCCCCCGCTGTGACCAAGCGGGCAAAACCAAACCCACTAATAAAGGGAGGGAGGGACCAATTCAGCCTGGTAAGTCAATTAGCAATGGGGATTTCTAAAATGGCCAACATTTATATCAGCCTACCCAGAATCCTGAGCTGCCAATCACCACCCTGCTCCCCCTAAGCCTGCCTCCAAGACCTGTCAAGGTCCCCTCTACTAAGCTGCCCTTACTTCTTGGGACTACATTTCCATTACCAGTTTTACTAGTTATCTTCAGGAAACATGTATTTAAAAAATGCAAATGTCTGTAGATGTATTATATTTCAGAGCAGATATGTACTCAAAATTGTTGAATGAAATTGCTTTTTTGTAGTTTTTTGTTTAGACTTTGTGGCTGATTTATGTATTTGGAAAGATTGAAGCTGGAAAGATTTGACAGCATTTATAGTTACCATTATGTATAATTGGTAGCCACCAATCATGCAATTTCTTTTTCTTAATATTGCCATGCATTAATTTATTGCATAAATTAAATTAATGATTGTAACCAATAGCAGGTTTCTCTGATATATTGATATCAAGTTTTAGTTTGTGGTAAAATGTACCGGTGATGTATGAATACAAAGAGAGAATATGGAATGTTTTGATATAAATCTAATACTGCAAGCTTTGTGTGGGTATTTTTAGTTAATTTAAGTTATTTTTAAGTATTGAATTTATATTCCGTAAAAGTTATATCTAATGTCCTTCTATTCAAATTTCATCATGACATCAAGTCAACTGATGCTGCTTATTTGACTTTGGTCATATTGTTTTTAACAAGTCGTGGATGACAGAAATTGTAATGAACCAGACCGTTTCTTATTAAAATTTTACATTAGACTTGTGGAGAACAAAAAAATTTAATTCTTAAAAGCACTTCGGCAGAAAAAAAAAAACATATATCATGGTCGAAAGGACTTATTTTATTTTGCTGTTTGTTTCAGCTCAAATTTCAGTAACTAAAATTTTTTGGGAAAGCTATGCGGAAAAAAACTGTTTTATTTATTTTATTTATTTTTTTTCAGCCATTTGTGAACAGTTCTGAATTCACAAAATGTGTTTATTATATATCTGGATTAAAAAAAGAAAACTATTTTTTTGTAATGCTTCTAATCTTTTTTTCCTTTTGTTATCTTGAAATATGACAAACAGGAAGCAGTAGTCATTTTAATTTCAAAACAGGGGATTTATCCAAAAAATGAAAGGAAGTAATAAGTGGATAATTCACCATCCACTTACCCCTTCCATTCTGACAAGAACAACGTTTTTCTACACATACAGTCTGTAGCATAAGTAGTCATCCTTCAATATATAAAAACACACAGGGCTTTAATTGCTTCTCCCAACTCTGTCTGTGGAGGGAGCTAGAACAACAAGAGTCAGAAAGGAAGGGCAAAACCACTACAATGAAAGGCATTTAGAAAAGAGAAACATCAGCAGCAAGTGAAGTAGAAGAAAATTCATTTATTTTTCAGGTTTTTTTTTTTTAGATACACCTTTGTGTAAGAATGCATACCCTTTTGTTACTCTGATCTTGTGATACTCCGACCGCTCCAAATCAGCACCACACGATCTACTCCCTCTCTAACACCTCTACCAGCACTTTGGACACCGGACACTGCAGTTCTGCCCCTTTTTATGGTACAGTGTCCATGTGTCATCCACACACAGATGTGGGAATTGCGTCATTGTACACAATTTAGTTTTGGAGACATGTCAAAACTATACATTCTTTTGTTTTCTTTCTGTTCATTGTCTTGTTATGGTCTTTTGTGTCCCAAATAGAGCATTATGCTCTTCTTGTGATTTCTGGCTTTATTGACTCCTCTTTTCGCTGACCATTTTGTATTTTGTAACCCTGTGACCTGGCTCTGTTTAAACAATATTGTGTATATCTCCTGTCCTTGACTTCAGCTTCCCTGACTATGCTTTTAACTCATGTCATGGAGTTTCAAGAGAGGCAGATGCGCTACACTCGTTCACCAGACGCCTACTTTAGCAGAGGCCCCACGTGGGTTGTGGTGTCCCAGGAGTGAGGAGCATGCTGTGCCTGCTCATCGACTGCTGACTTACACATAGCTTGTGGTGAACGAAGAGTGAAAGGCAGGTTGCTCTTGCTCATTCTCCAGCCCGACTCCTCTTTGGTGGGTTTCAGGTCTCAGTATTGGGTTTGAACACCTACAAACTAGGAGTATATATATATATATATATATATATATATATATATATATATATATCATATATATAGACCCTTAGACCCCTCACTATTGGAGAGTTTCCCATTCCTTCCCCCATTTAAACCTGGTCCACTATAGGCTCATTGCTCAGATGTCTTGAGCGCTCTAGAGGTTACAAGTCTCCTTTGTCAGTTTGTACTGTCTAAAGGCTTTAAACCTGTTTCCTGAGTTTGAACCTTTCTTGCCTAACTTTGACCCTTGCCTACCTAACCCTTTGGATAATCCGGCTGAGGACTTTAAGCCTCTTTCCTGATCCTAAACCTTTGCTGCCTGGCTCTGACCTTTGCTTACTTGACCTTGCTTCTAGATTGCCTGCCTGCTTTGACACATTCTACGTTTCAGAGACTTTTTCTTAAAATAACAGCACCTTGCTCTCTCTCTTTCTCTCTCTCTCTGCATACTAGACTTATTCACCTCAAACCTTTACAGGCCACCTTTAAGGATCAGTAATTCACTTTCTTTCCTGTTCTTTTCTTGTATATAGATTATATGTTAGGTATTTGTTCAAGCTCTGCGTGTTGGGCTATCCACCCCACCATGACATTACAACAGGGCCAATTGGTCCCTGCAGGCTTCAAGTAACAAGTATCATCTCGTGAGGCACGGGTTGAGCAATGGGACCACCGTATGGGTCAGTTTGTTCAGGCATTACAAATGTTATTAATACATACTGTTTATCTACAACCTGAAGCTCAGGTTACGCCTATTGCCACTTGGGTATAAAAAGGAGGAACTGTCCATATTCCAGTCTAATGACACCTATCAGATACGGGGGTAATCCTTTGGGTTGTAAGGGGTTCCTCAACTGAATCAGTATTCATTTTGAGTTCCATATTCTTTGAATATCCACCTAATGAAATGAGGTGCAAAAATGTTTAATTCTGTAAAATCAAGACTGTTGATTTATGGCAGAAAAATTTACATGGACAGATGCACACACAATAAAAATAGAAAGGCAATAAAAAAAAGAAACACTTTTGATAAAGCCTAACCACGGAGAAAACGCGTTAAGTGTATTGTTTATAACTTTTTTATCACTATTTTATATTATATTATATATTGTATGACTTTTATTATTTTTTAATATTAAAATACTTTTTTAATTTGACCTAACTTTGATGCTGTTGGATTGTTTGGAGCTATATCCCAAGTGCTTTGGATTGAGCAAACCGGAACTTGCTCTTAAGCATGTGAGTAGGTTTAACTTATTTATTTCTGCTTACACTCCTTTTTACGGTGTACACTATTTATATTTACACCTGTATCCTTGAGTGGGGAGCACACCACTTCAATCAGAGGAGCCAGGTGTTGCGGCTCCATTACACGTGAGTGTACATTTTATAGTTTTTACCTACCCTTGCTCCACAGCTCTACATACTTCACCATATATGAGGATACCCCCTACCTCACCTATAATGCAAAGAATTACCTCTGCACTTGATCCATAGGGGGGCATTATTCTGCCCAGGCGCATACACTTGAGCTGTATTGAAGGTGTGAGTGCACATCTTTTATTTTACCTATCACCACTACAGTTTTAAATACTACACTATTATTTCTTCTCTGGTTCTCTACACATATACCTTGTCAAGGATTACTGAAGTGCTGCACCTACCCTCTTGTTTTTATACAGTTTTCTGATCAGAAAAGAGAGACTGCGTATTGGTGTTCAAGCTGGTTTGGGGCTATTATCACTTTGCTCCCCCGATGAATTTATTTTTGTGTGATTGTGAATAAAAAAAAAAAATCTCATGTCAAGATCCCACAGTCAAAAAGTACAAGAGAGAGGGAACTAAAAAAGGGGAAAAAACAAAAATCCTACATGGTGACTGAATGCATATCGCGCCTGCTGAAAATTCTTTATTGCCTTGCTATTTTATATTGTGTGTATCTCTGTCCATGTATATTATTCTACAATAAGTCAACAGACTCAATGGCACACATTTTTGAAACACCTTTCATGAACTGTCTTTGTATTATGCACTTGGGATGCCTACTCTGTAACGGTGCTGAAGTAATTGAATAAATTATCATCTCCCGATTACATTTTGGTTAGTAGCATAC
The DNA here is from genome assembly GCF_036172605.1 of Pelobates fuscus. Classification (NCBI taxonomy): domain Eukaryota; kingdom Metazoa; phylum Chordata; class Amphibia; order Anura; family Pelobatidae; genus Pelobates; species Pelobates fuscus. Next base: position 249,887,557 of record NC_086317.1, on the reverse strand, counting down.
ATTTACTGTTCGTTTATTTAAATTTTTAGTGATCACCCCATTCCTACACTACTGACAGAGTTAAGGTGGATTTTATAATCAACCATTTTACATATAAGACACCTTCTTGGGCCAATCCATTTTTGGAAGGAAATAAACCCATTGTTTACATCTACTCAAAGTTTGTGCCTGCATTTTATAGTCTTTGGTCACACTGGCAAACTAATTTAGGCAGAGCTCTTCTGAGGCTCAGACAAAGGTCAAGTTATTATGCATTACAATTATGTTCCCTTGCCTGGAACAATGAGGCTTTGGTGGCAGTTTATATGGAGCGCTTGTCTGAAATAATTTAGAATAAGGTAGCCGTCAGGGATCTCGCTGGGGATCTCGAGAACCTCTTTACCTATTTATCCTTACGTAAAAGCTGTGAGAAGTTATCTTGATCAATAAAGCTCTTACCCAAAAAGCATGTGCAGACCGAAGTTTCAACTAGGTCCTTCTTATAAAGTGGGTGATAGGGTCTGGTTGTGTACACTGAACATTCATTTCAATGTACCCTCTGTCAAGTTTTTAGATAGATTGGTCCATACAGGATCACCTGTAAGTTATACAATATCACTTATGCTTTTGATGAACTCTCTACTATGAAAATAATCAACACTTTTCCAACCTTTTTTGTTGAAACCTCACTTGTAATCGGATCACTAAGCAGTCTGTTCCTCCTTCACCTATCCTTGTCAATAATCAATGTGGGGCATGAGAATCAATCAGTTATAGAGTTTAGGTATTGCTGAGGTAAATTGCAATATCTGATACACTGGTAATGTTATAGGCCTGAGGAGATGTCTTTAGTTGATGCTCCTCATCTGTTTTTCAGTTTCATGCACGTTTTTCTTGCCACCCTTCTCCTCTCTGCCTGTTGGGAAATTCTTGGAAGAAGTAATGAACAGAAACATAACCTTTTTTTTGCACTGATTTATTGGTGCTTTGATTTCCCCAAATTGGCACAACACCATATGATCCCTCTTTGGCTCCTCAATGCTGCATCTATGTCTTTGTTTATGATGTCTTGACATCAATGACGTGAAATTGTGTCATAATCAATGCTCATGTACATTTTGGAAGCATGGCAATCAATTGAACACCCCACACCTATAAATACTTGAGGTTTCTATATTTGTTTTGAACTATAGACTGTAAGCATGGTTGAGCTGGGTCCTCTTCAACCTATTTTTCCTGTAAGTTTTTTTGTAATTGTCCTATTTATAGTTAAATCTCCCCTCCCCTCCCCTCAATATTGTAAAGTGCTAAGGAATCTGTTGATGCTATATAAATGGTGATAATAATAATAATAATAATAATAATAGCTATGATGATGATGCTACTGTACTTGAAGTTAAACCTCCAGCTGCAATGGGGTTAATCTCTGTATGTGCTGTGTTTTGTAGTGAAATCATTGAAGTGGCTGTGAAGCTTTAACCCCTTAAGGACCAAACTTCTGGAATAAAAGGGAATCATGACGTGTCACACACGTCGTGTGTCCTTAAGGGGTTAAGTAACCCTGTAACCCTTTCCATTTTGCTCTCTTGGGGTTATGCTGCCACCACATCCACTTACACATCTGTAGGGCTCCCAGTGCCCGGACTACAACCACTTACACATCTATAGGGCTCCCGCCTCCCAGTGCCATGACTGCCACCACAACCACTTACACATCTGCAGGGCTCCCAGTGCCAGGATTGCCACCACAACCTCTTACACATCTATAGGGCTCCCATCTCCCAGTCCCATCTTACTTACTCGAATTTCCGAACCAAACCAACATTTTTGCCCATGCACATCCCTAGTGCACATAAAAAACCTAGAATGTGATAGCTTTTAATCTGATAGACCTATTTTATGCAAGTATTTGTGTGTTTTTACAGACTGCTGTTACCACACATCACACTATATAAGCACTTTTCATGCACAGTACCACTTTGTGACTATTTATTTGAACATTGCATGGTGTATATGATTGTCACTTAGGTATTGTCAGGGTACCTGAAGTCTCTACCTCCGAGAGAGGTAGAGACTTAGACGTCTATCCGTCCGGACGGGCTGTTTCCTCTGTTCCTCGCGGTCCACCCGGTCACGTAAACGCCGGCCGCGAGGGAGTCACTTCCTTTTGTAGCAGGACGTCCGGTAACCGACGTCATGACGCCAGCCCGGAACGACCTGTCACTCAATCCTGTAGAGACTAATCAGATCTCGTCGGAGGCGTGTCTCTCCCTCCGAGCCAGGGTATTTAAACTTGCTTCTCCCATTTGCTCATTGCCCTGTCGTGGTTCTAGCCTGTCTAGTCACACAGTGCTCTGGTATTTTCTGTTATCCCTTTGGTTCCGACCCGGCTTGTCTGACTTACTCTGTTTACCTCTGTTATCCTTGACCTGGCTTGTTCCTCGCTTACCTGTCCTCTTGTTCCCTCGACCTCGGCTTGTCTCTGACCATTCTCTATACTCTCCGTACGTTAGTCCGGCCATTCTAAGGTCCGGTATACGTATCCTGTACCTGTTTGTACTCTGCGTGTTGGATCCCTGTCCCGATCCTGACATTACGACAGGGCCAATGGATCCTGCAGGTACAAACAGTCAGCTTGCTCCTTCTGATCCTAGGTTTGAAGCCATGGATCACAGAATGGATCAGATGGCGCTAGCACTACAGGCGTTATTGTCTCGTGCTAATAACCCGCCAGAGGAGACTCGTACTACTTCTATTTCTCCTGTGAGCTCAGGCCTAGAGGTAGCCACTGTAGGTGCCTCTTCCCATATTACTCCACCAGTACGTTATGGTGGCTCACCTGAGAAGTGTCGTGGTTTCCTTAACCAGATCAGTATCCACTTTGAACTACAACCTCGCTCCTATCCTACAGATAGGGCAAAGGTTGGATTTATTATCACCTTACTCATTGAGAAAGCGCTGAGATGGGCCAACCCACTATGGGAGAACGATAACCCGTTAGTATATAACTATAATGCCTTTGTAGCTGCCTTTAGAAGACCTTTTGACCCTCCTGGTAGAAAGGTTAATGCAGCCAGATTACTGTTGCGCCTGAGACAGGAGAACCGAACTCTCGTGGATTATGCACTAGAGTTCAGGTCTCTGGCGTCAGAAGTTAAGTGGAATGAGCAGGCTTATATAGATGTATTTTTGAACGGGTTATCAGACGTAATCCTTGATGAGGTTGCTACTAGAGAACTCCCTGAAAATTTGGAGGATTTAATTTTGTTCATTTCTCGTATTGATGAGCGTTTAAGAGAGAGACAAAACACTCGAGAGAGGAACCTTAGACCTTCCTTTAAATTAGCTCCCGCATTTCAAAGTCCTGATTCTACTACCTCACTGTTTCCTGAACCTATGCAGATAGGCAATACTCGCCTCTCAGAAGAGGAGAGACAGTACAGGAGAAGAGAGGGATTATGCATGTATTGTGGAGTCAGAGGTCACTTACGCCTGAATTGTCCTAATCGTTCGGGAAACGCTCGCACCTAAGTTTCTCTAGAGGACAGGCCTTGGGTGTTTCTATTTTGTCCTCTACTCATAATTATAAAGAGCACAGGCTTTTGCTACCAGTTTCTTTAACTTGGGAGAAGGGAGTACTAAAGACTATGGCTTTGATAGATTCCGGAGCTGCTGAGAATTTTATCGACCAAGCCTTTGCTACCAAACACACTGTCCCATCCCAGTTAAGGGATACTCCCTTGGCCGTTGAGGCCATAGATGGTAGACCTTTACTTGAGCCTGTTATCTCCCGTGAGACTATACCCCTTAACTTAACTGTTGGTATCTTGCACGAGGAGAACTTATCACTTATGCTCATTTCGTCCCCTTCGGTCCCCATAGTCCTGGGGTACCCATGGTTAAAAAGACATAACCCTCTTATCGATTGGGAGTTAGGGGAGATACTCTCATGGGGTCAGGGCTGCCAGGAGAAGTGTTTACGCAGGGTTTCCCCATTGGCTGTAATAAACACACCGGGTAGTACCACTCAGTCTACAGAGGGACAGATACTGTTTATCTACCAGGACTTAAAAGCAGTATTCGACAAGAAGAATGCCGATACCTTACCTCCACACAGGTCATTTGATTGTAAAATTAAGCTTTTACCTGGTACTATGCCTCCGAGGGGCAATGTATATCCTCTATCCACTCAAGAGAACTCAGTTCTAGAGGAATATATTCGTGAGAATCTAGAAAAAGGATTCATTAGGAGATCCTCTTCCCCCGCCGGGGCTGGTTTTTTTTTCGTTAAAAAGAAGGATGGTACGTTGAGACCTTGTATTGATTACCGGGGTTTGAATAAGATAACCATCAGAAATGCCTATCCCATTCCTTTGATTACCGAGCTGTTTGATCGTTTAAAGGGCTCTAAAATTTTCACCAAGTTGGATCTCAGAGGGGCGTATAACTTGGTGAGAATCCAGGATGGACACGAGTGGATGACAGCGTTCAATACCCGTTATGGTCACTATGAATACACGGTTATGCCATTTGGTCTTTGTAATGCTCCGGCAGTCTTTCAGGATTTGATTAATGAAGTTCTTAGGGAGTTTCAACATGATTGTGTCATTGTATACCTGGATGACATACTTATACACTCTAGGGAGATTGAGACCCACCACAGACAAGTCAGAAAGGTATTGCTCAAACTTCTGCAACATGGCCTATACTGTAAATTGGAGAAATGCAGTTTTGACCAGTCTCAGATAGACTTTCTTGGGTACGTGATTTCTGGGGAAGGCTTTAAGATGGATCCTGACAAACTCCAATCTATTTTGGATTGGCCATTGCCTATGGGACTCAAAGCTATCCAGAGGTTTATTGTTTTCTCTAATTATTATAGGCGCTTTATTAAGGGATACTCTTCTATTATTGCGCCTATTACCAATATGACCAAACAAGGGGCTAATACTAAGACCTGGTCTACTGAGGCTCTTGTTGCTTTCAAGACGCTCAAGGAACTTTTTGCTTCTGCCCCAATTTTGGTTCATCCTGATACGACTCTGCCGTTCCTACACGAGGTCGATGCCTCTGAGACGGGAGTAGGGGCGGTTCTGTCACAAAGGTTAGGGGTGGACAAACCGTTACACCCTTGTGGGTTTTTCTCTAAGAAGCTATCTGGTCCTGAAAGCAGATATGACATCGGTGACAGGGAACTGTTAGCGGTCATTATGGCTCTTAAGGAGTGGAGGCATTTATTAGAGGGGACCTTACATCCTGTTACTATTTTAACGGACCACAAGAACTTGTCCTATATTGGGGAGGCTAAATGCCTATCCTCCAGGCAAGCTCGTTGGTCCCTATTCCTGACTCACTTCAACTATGTGCTTACGTATAGACCTGGTTCTAAGAACTCCAAAGCCGATGCTTTATCTCGCCAATATGAACCATCCACTATAGTTGAGCCAGTTCTTTCCTCGATAGTTCCTAAATGTAATATCATCGCTAACACGAATCTCAGGATTCATTCTCCGTTGCTTACCGAGATCATGAAGTCACAACATCTAGCTCCTAAACAGACTCCTGGGGATAGACACTTCGTTCCTCCTGCTCTCCAACTGGAGGTGTTACGGTGTTTCCACAACAGCAAGGTAGCTGGGCATCCTGGCATTCGCAAGACGTATGCTTTAATCTCCAAAGATTTCTGGTGGCCTGCTTTGCGTAAGGATATTAAAGATTTCATCGATACTTGTGAGGTCTGTACTAAGACTAAGCAACCTCATACTCTTCCATGTGGATTTCTGCATCCCTTATAGGTTCCAGGGAAACCATGGTCCTGTTTAGCTATGGACTTCATTGTCGATTTGCCTACCTCTAAAAAACAGACTGTCATCCTCACCGTGGTTGACAGATTCACCAAGATGGCTCACTTCGTTCCTCTGCCTAAACTCCCGTCTTCACCCGAATTGACAGAGATATTCGCAAGGGAGATTTTTCGTTTACATGGGATACCCTCCCAAATTGTATCTGACAGAGGTTCCCAATTTGTTTCCCGTTTTTGGAGGTCCTTCTGCTCTCAACTGGGTATCAAATTGAATTTCTCTTCTGCCTATCATCCTCAGTCTAACGGAGCTGCTGAACGCACCAACCAAAAAATTGAACAATATTTACGTTGTTTTGTTTCTGAACACCAGGACGATTGGGTTGGTTTGATTCCTTGGGCGGAGTTTGCACACAACAATCTCGTTTGTGATTCTACTCATTCAAGCCCCTTCTTCATGAATTATGGCTTTCATCCATCTATTCTTCCCTCGGACTCCCCTTCCCAAGGGATACCGTCGGTTGATGTTCATGTTGCCAATTTGAGGACGTTGTGGGATCAGACTCGACAAATTCTTCTGCACAATTCTATGCTGGTTAAGAAACACGCCGATAAACGTAGAAGGGCGGCTCCGGTGTTTGTTCCAGGTGATAGAGTTTGGTTGAGTACAAGAAACATCCGTTTAAAAGTACCTTCCATGAAGTTCGCTCCTCGTTATATTGGACCTTACAGGGTGCTGACTCGGATTAACCCTGCCGCGTATCGTCTAGCTCTTCCCGCTGCCTTACGCATCCCTAACTCATTTCACGTTTCATTGCTGAAACCACTAGTCTGCAACAGATTTTCCTCCACAACGTCCTCTCCTCGCTCTGTTCAGGTGGAGGGTCAGGAGGAGTATGAGGTTAACTCTATTATCGATTCTCGAATCTCCCGGGGGAGAGTACAATATCTGGTCGATTGGAAGGGATATGGTCCTGAGGAGAGGAGTTGGGTACCTCAAGAGGATGTTCATGCTCCTCGTCTCCGCAGGGCGTTTCACTCCCGCTTCCCATCTCGTCCCGGTTCCTTCCGCCCGGTGGGCGTATCTGAGAGGGGGGGTACTGTCAGGGTACCTGAAGTCTCTACCTCCGAGAGAGGTAGAGACTTAGACGTCTATCCGTCCGGACGGGCTGTTTCCTCTGTTCCTCGCGGTCCACCCGGTCACGTAAACGCCGGCCGCGAGGGAGTCACTTCCTTTTGTAGCAGGACGTCCGGTAACCGACGTCATGACGCCAGCCCGGAACGACCTGTCACTCAATCCTGTAGAGACTAATCAGATCTCATCGGAGGCGTGTCTCTCCCTCCGAGCCAGGGTATTTAAACTTGCTTCTCCCATTTGCTCATTGCCCTGTCGTGGTTCTAGCCTGTCTAGTCACACAGTGCTCTGGTATTTTCTGTTATCCCTTTGGTTCCGACCCGGCTTGTCTGACTTACTCTGTTTACCTCTGTTATCCTTGACCTGGCTTGTTCCTCGCTTACCTGTCCTCTTGTTCCCTCGACCTCGGCTTGTCTCTGACCATTCTCTATACTCTCCGTACGTTAGTCCGGCCATTCTAAGGTCCGGTATACGTATCCTGTACCTGTTTGTACTCTGCGTGTTGGATCCCTGTCCCGATCCTGACAGGTATATTGGTATGAATTTTAAGTTGGTAGATATTTTTAATGCTAGTAGTTTGTATGCACACCATTGTTTTAGTTTATCTTTTACCAGGATTTGGATGGTTGCTGCACTGAACGTATTTGTTTTATGACACTTATAGTATTTATTTTTACTGTTGAAAATATTCACATAACTATTGTACTACACCACTTCATAATTTTTTTATTTTTCAGGAGATAGACTATGCATTGCCCTCTGCTATTTCAAAATTCTTTCTGAATATCTGAAGTGGAGTTCCACTGCATGCTAACATCCTATCATAGACTGAGTATCAAAAGCCCTCTTCTCTCTTGCTCTTGCCTCATGAGTTGAGTAGCCCTCACTCTACAGTGGAAATGAACAGTAATTCTCCCTGAAAGCTTGTGTTGGCTTCTCGAATTTCACCATTCGTTACAAGATGTAGGATGTATACAGAATGCCTACAACGGAACCATGTTCAAGAGCTTTGACCATGTTAGCAACTCTCTTCTTGAACACACACCTAACATGCAGATGGTGTCTACCTGCTTCCCCAACCAAATCTCACTATTCGCCTGATTGCATGTAACAAGTGTGCCTTTTGTAGATCGATAGCCTTTATAACCTACAGATAGACTCCCCCTCCCTGACATGCTGGTAAAGTTGGACTTCCTGCGCTGCCACCACCCTGCCACCAATGTGCCATCCATTAAAAAAAAAAATCACTATTATCACATAGGAAAGGTACATTGATGAAACTATATTCCTGCTGAAAGTGAATCGCAAGAATAGAACATATTATGGAGCAAGAGTGTGTATCAGCTGCTTAAAGAGATCCCATTCTATCATGGAAAAGTAAACTGCCCCTACTGCGATCAGCTGGGCATTAAGATAGGCGATATTGTTAGCATGCTATTTTGGCATACCTGTGCCATGAAATCTAACAAAATGTTTAAGAGTGGGCTGGGAGATACATTCATGGGATAATGTGAACCAGGAGTCTGTCTGTCCCTATCGCCTACTGGCATTAGGCTCAACATCTCCCCTACTCTGCTTAATGGTCATAGTAGTGGAGGAGATACAGATGGCAAGTAGTGGCACTAGGCTCATTATCTCCCCTGCTCTGCCTAATGGTGGTAGTAATGGAGGAGATACAAATGGTGATAGTGCACAAAATTGGATTTAGTACCAGAGGACCTGCTGCCTTCCCTATTCTATTTCCACCTGGAACAGTATTAAACAAATGTTTGGAGTGGATCAAGAAATAGCGATATCATCATTGGTAGAGTCCTATTGAGTGAATAGTGGCTCTAGAGGCACCATCAAATACTCTGCTGTGCTCTCCCTTGGTTGTTTCTTTGGGGTACTTGAAGAAAAATCCACTGGTTTTTTTTATTGATACCTTGCTTCTAGCACCATTAAACACAGAAGCTGTAGCACTTGAACTAGCAGTGCTAGAAGGAGCTACAATGCGAGTAGAAGTAGCAGAAAAAAAGGCTGATAAATATCAAATTTCCACATGGGTGATGAATTAGACTTAATGGACATGCTGTTAATTCCACTTTCCTGGGGCTACTTCTAATACTGGTGTTGGTGGCGGTCTGGGAGGCAGCGATGGAAAATGCATCAACAAGGCTCATGACCAAGGAAGAGGTTTTCCAAAGCTTAGAAGGCCATGGCACTACTGCTGATAGTGAATTGGGGAACATGACCCTACCACCTACCCTACTTCAATTATTTTCCTGGGATTAGGATGGAACATTGATGATGGCTTTGATTTGATTTTTACAGTAAAATAAGTATATGAATGGTTTTATATATATATATATATATATATATATATATATATATATATATATATATATATATATATATATATACACACCGGTATATATATATAACGTATTGTGTAAACTGACAACTTTATTCAGCAAAACTGATTGCTTGTGTTGCAAAATGGGATAGTGCTTTTTTGGATTTACTGCTGTGCATTATTGTTTTTGATGTTAAGCAGTGTGCACAGCACAGTGAGAAACAAATAAAATAAAATAGGATTTTCTTTCTCCAAACAGTTAAAAACAAAAACAAATCCAGCCTTGCCAAAATACTTTTTTTTTCTGATACCATGGTTCCCAAAAGAAGAATTTTCTTTCCTCCAAAAAGTTAAACAAAAAATACTTTTAACAACTATATACATGTTTTTCTCTACTGCTCCTGGCAGTACTAGCTACAGCATCCAGATAACGTTTGTCTCACAGTAGAATCAACAATCACCCAGGCTATCTCCCACTCTAACACACTGTGTTATTGCTGGTTTGTCTCTTTCAAGAGCTAAATTCATACAGGGTTATACACTAATGTCCGAATGGTCATGTACCAAATGGGGAAAAAAACACCTGGCTGCATATGGAGCCATTCAGACTGCAAAATTTAGTCAGTTCATGCTATTCAGGCTCCGAATGAGCCTGAATTAGGTCTTTATTTATGCCAGACAAAACACCACCAGACAACTAAAATATGGACTTGAATGCTTCAAATCTGGGCCAAAATCTGAACTAATCCAAACTATTTGGCAAACATTTAAAAACTCTAAACTTTGCAATGGTTAACTCTGTGGCAGCTGTCTAGTGCTAGCTGTCCAGCCTCTGCATTAAAGTAAAGTAAAAAAAATAATAAAAATAAACCTTGCATTGCCTATGGTTTTTAACTAATTGGCAAATGGTACTTAACATTATAAATATAATTGAAAAAAAAAAAATCAAGTGAACAATAATTTGTGAATGTGCATCCTCCTGAATGCATTTGGTTCCAATTGCATCAGTGCTTTGTGAATCTTCTGAATCCTGTACTTGCAATAGCACTGATTTAATCCGGACACTAAATGTATCAAAGCACAACTTGACTGAATTCTGACCATATTAGTAATAAAGAGAACTGCCATTGTTGTCAGAATTTGATCATGTTCACCGGATACGTACGGCCAACTCACGCTTGCAGGACTTCTCGCTGGTGGCTCCATTCCTATGGAATAGCCTGTCTACCACAATCAGACTCTTCCCTAGTCTTAAATTGTTTTAAAAGTGCCTTAAAACTCATCTCTTTAGTAAAGCTAACGGCCTCCTAGAGTAACCTCTACCTCACATACCTGTCCCTTGCTCCCTCCTAAAGGGCAGCACTCCTACCTTATTTGATTGCTATATCCCGTTCTATTGTGTTTTATACCCCACCTCCTATAGAGTAAGCTCTTTTGAGCAGGTGTAATGTTCTCATTGAAATTTTAATGATTTGGAACTCAACCGCAGGTTAATGAAAAAAATGTGATACTGTCCATTTAAGGAAACATAATTTATTTAAATAAAATAATTTCATCTTAGCAGACTTTTGTAGCAAAAAGGTCTTGAAGTAAAAATGCATAAATGACAATCTTGTTTAGTATTGCTTCACAAGATTGTAACATTAGAAAGAAAATTAATAAGGCAAGTGTAATTAGCAACACGTCCATAATACTTTTCAATTGGAGAATATCGAACTGGTGAAATCTGAAATGAGAGGGGGATTTAATTACAAAAACACTTACAGTAACAATAGGTTGAAGAGGGCCCTGCTCAAACAAGCTTACAGTCTATAGGAGGTGGGGTATAAAAAACACATTAGGACAGGAAATATCAATCAAATAGGGTGGGAGTGAAGCAGAGCTGGAGGAGATAGTAGAGTGTTGCCCTTTAGGAGAGAGCAAGAGAGAGAGACAGGTATGTAAAGTAGAGGTTACTCTGGAAGGTCATAAGTTTTCCTAAATAGATGGGTTTTGAGGCACTTCTTAAATGATTGAAGACTAGGGGGAGAGTCTGATTTGGGTAGGCAGGTTATTCCATAGGAAGGGAGCCGCCCGCGAGAAGTCTGAAGTCCTGCAAGCACGAGTTGGCCGAACGTGTGTGAGTAGCGGACAGGATAAGGTCACAAGCAGAGTGGAGGGACCGAGAACGGGCATACCTATGGATCAGTGGTAAACCGTGTGATAAACTGTTCGTTCCCCTATGTGAAAGGGTTAATATCATGAAAATGTGTTCCATGACAATATAACTGCTGGACACCTGGGCATCAATAAGTCCACTGCCGCGATCACTAGATCAATTTGGTAGGAATTCACTCAGGAAAGATGTAAAGGAGTATGTGCAGGCATGTTCTGTGTGTGCAGTTCCTTGTGGCCAGTTGCAGCCTCTTCCTGTTCTTGAGATTTCATGGTCCCACTTATCCATGGACTTTATTGTTGAGCTTCCTAGCTCTGCTGGGTTCACTATTATTCTCATGGTTGTAGACCGATTTTCTAAGATGGCTCACTTCATTCCTCTCAAGAAGTTGCCATCTTCGCAAGAATTGGTCCTAATTTTCATACGTGAAATTGTCCGTTTGCATGGCATCCCTCACAATATTGTGTCTGATAGGGGCTCTCAGTTTGTGTCCAGGTTCTGGAGGGCGTTCAGTAAACAATTGGGGATTGATCTCTCCTTCTCCTCCTCCTACCATCCACAGACCAATGGTACAGCTGAGAGGGCTAACCAGTCATTAGAAGTTTATTTGCGTTGTTTTATTAATAGCACACAGGACAATTGGTCCGAACTACTCCCATGGGCCGAGCTCGCTAGAAACAATGATGTTCATGATTCCTCTGGGCACAGTCCATTTTTTGTCAATAATGGTAGGCATCCTACGGTTCTCCCTGCGGTATTTTATGATACTGCCATTCCTGCTCTGGATGAGCGTCTGGCCTCCATTCGGGATACCTGGGTAAAGGTTCAAACTGCTCTAGGGGCTGCTGCTGAACGTTTCAAACATTTTGCTGATAAGCGTAGGAGTGCCAACCCGGTGTACCAAGTGGGGGACCGGGTTTGGTTGTCATCTCGCAATATCAAGCTTAAGGTTCCTAGCATGAAGTTTGCCCCCAGATTCCTTGGTCCCTATAAAGTGCTTCGTAGGATCAATCCAGTGTCTTACTCTCTGGCTCTTCCTGCATCTTTAGGGATTCCCAACACTTTTCATGTGTCCTTACTCAAACCTCTTGTCTGCAATAGATATACCGTTCCTTGTGTTCCTCCCCTTCCGGTGGTGGTGGGTGGTCAGGAGGAGTATGAGGTATCTTCTATCGTGGATTCTAGGTTTTCTAGGGGCACTTTACAGTACTTGGTTGTTTGGAAAGGTTACGGTCCTGCTGATCGTTCTTGGGTTTCGGCTCCTGACCTGCATGCGGGCCATAAGATCCGCGCTTTTCACGCTAAATTTCCTCTCAAGCCTGGTCCTGCCTGCCCGGTGGGCGTTCTTCACGTGCGGGGTAATGTCACGTATTCATCCGCTTATAGAAATGTGGTTAATTACATTTACTGTCCACACAGGAAAATTTGTGCCGAGAAGAAACCTAATCCACAGAAGGGTTAATGCTGAGCAGCAATTGTGCAAATGAAACCTGGTGTCATGTATTCATCCGCTTATAGAAATGTGGTTAATGACATTTACTGTCCACACAGGAAAAGTTTTGCCGAGCAGCAACCTAATCCACAGAAGGGTTAATGCTAAGCAGCAAATATGCAAATGAATCCTGGTAACTGACTTTGGGGTCAAGAACTAAAGGAGGGGTATTTAGGCCCAGTTCTCATCCTGCTCAGTGCCCTGTCGTGGTTTCCCTTGTGGTTGAGAGCGCGTTCCTGTTATTAGTTTTCTACCTGGTTTTTGACTTTGGCTTTGTTTATTGACTTCTCTATATTCTGGTATCCTGACTCCTGGCTTTCCTCATCGCTGCATCCCTTTCTGTGTTCCCTGACCTCGGCTAGTATTTTGACTATTCTATGTACGTTAAATCCGGCCATTCTAAGGACCGGTAATACGTTATTTATTTGTCATCCGTGCTATACAGTTCTACGTGCTGGATCAAACAGTAATCCAGACAGACATCCAGCCAGAGATGGAAGAAAGGCAAGCAGTGACACTCCAGGGAGGAGAGATATATCTGGGTGTCATCAGCGTACAGGTGGTAATGGAATCCAAAAGAGGCAGTATGTTTGCCAAGAGAGGCAGTATAAAGAGAAAATAGAAGGGGGCCAAGGACAGAGCCTTGGGGGACTCCAACCGAGACAGGACGAGGGGAGGAGGTGTCCTTGGAAAAGGAGATACTGAATGAGCATTGGGAGAGATAAGAGGAAAACCATGAGAGGACAGAGTCAGAGACCGAGTGATTGAAGAGTTTGAAGAAGGAGAGCATGATCAACTGTGTCAAAGGCACAGAGAGGTCAAGAAGAATTAGTATGAAGTAGTGGCCTATGGATTTAGCTGCGATTAGGTCGTTAGTAATTTTGATAAGAGTAGTCTCAGTAGAGTGGAGAGGGCGGAAGCCAGACTGAAGAGGGTCAAGTAGAGAATTGGAATTGAGGATGCGAGACACACGGGTAAAGACAAGTCTTTCCAGAAGTTTTGAGGAAAAAGGGAGCAGGGATACGGGACAATAGTTAGAGGGGGAGGATGGGTCAAGAGATGCTTTTCTCAGGATAGGTACTACAGTGGCATGTTTAAGGTCAGCGGCGACAATGTCAGAAGAGAGAGAGCAGTTTAAGATGTGTGTTAAGGAAGGCACAAGACAAGGGGAGAGAAATCTGATGAGGTGAGACGGGATAGGATCGAGCGGGCAAGAAAGTCTGAAGGGTAGGAAAGGCATGATCTACGTGTGGTTGAGAAAGAGATCGTCAAAGTGGGGAAAATTCTTTCCTTAGCTGTTCTATCTTAATAATGTTCAATCTGGATAAGTCGAGAAAAGTAGGATTTTTTTAAATTAGAATAAAATGAGACATTTTAGTGAAACAATCCACAACCACAAGGATAGTGGTTTGTTTTTTTAGACATTGGTAAATCAACAATGAAATCTATTGAGATAGATTTCCATGGACGGTCTGGAACAGGCAAATTCATTAAAAGTCCGTAAGGATGTTGAAGTACAGGTTTAGATTTTTGACAGATGTGGCATGAGGACACATAGGATGAAACTGTATTGACTAATTCAGGCCACCAAAAATGTCTGGTAGCTAGATCAATGGTCTTTTTTATTCCCACATTTCTAGCAAGCAGAAGGTCATTGACCAATTCTAGTACTTCAGTTCTCAGAGAAGGAGTAATATACAATTTATCACCTTTGAAATAAACGCCTTCTTGTTGAGTTAAACTGGAGTTGATAGGAATTTGAAGTTCTTCTTTATCAATTTGTTTTATTTTGTTGATAAACTCAGACGTTATTCCAATGTATTTAAAAGGCGGTATGATCGAAGTAGGTTTGTATTATCATCTTGAGATTGCATACGTGATAAAGAATCAGCCTTTTTATTTTTGAACCAGGGCTATATAGAATGTGGAAATTGAACCTTTGAAAAACAGATTCCATTTGAGTTTACGTGCTGACAATATTTTGGTAGATTGTAAGAAGGTTTTTATGATCTGTGTAAACAAGTATTGGTTTTTCAGTTCCTCAAGTAAATGTCGCCAGTTCTCGAAAGAAGCTTTTATTCCTAATAATTCTTTCTCACCAATTGCATAATTATTTTCAGGTGGAGATAGGGTATGTGAGAAGAAAGCAATAGGATGTAAAGGATCTTGAGGACTTGTTTGTTGTGAGAGTTCAGGACCTATTGTATACTTTGAAGCATCCACTTCCAAGTTGAAGGGGAGAGAAGGGTTAGACATCTTGAGTATGGGTGCTGGTGTAAAAAGTTGTTTGAGGGAATCGAATGCTTGTTGGTTGTCAACAGTCCAATTAAAAGGAACGTTCTTAAGTAAGCTGCTTGAGAGATTGAACAATTTCTGAATTCTTTTTTATAAATTTACGGTAAAAATTTGAAAATCCCAAGAACTTGTTTTACTGTAGTAGGTGTAGGCCAGTCAAGAATGCACTGTATTTTGGAATAATCCATCTATATGCCATGAGGTGAAATAACATATCCTAGAAATGAGACTTCAGATACTTAAAAAATACATTTCTCTGGTTTAGCATATGATCTATCCATCTTTTATTCGGATTAAGTTGTATGATCCACGAAGGTCAAGTTTTGTGCTGTTTTAAGACATTCAATTAATTCAGGAATTAAAGGAAGAGGATATCTATTTTTTACAGTTATTTTATTTAACGCTCTGTAATCAATAATGGGACGAACAGTAGTATCCTTGTTTTGTACGAAGAATATGAAGAATAAGATGCAGCAGGAAAAGTAGATGGTCTGATGCATCCCTTGCACAGGTTTTCTTCCAAGTATTCTTTAAGAGTCTTTAATTCAGGTTCAGATAGTGGATATATATGTCCAAAAGGTATTGCAGCTCCAGGGAGAAGATCAATAGGACAGTCATATACCCTGTGGGGAGGTAAAGACCCAGCTTCAGTTTTGTTGAAAACATCTTTAAATACATTATAATGTTCAGGTATCTTAATTTTCTCAGTAATTTGAAATAAAGGTGTGGATAACAATTTTCCTTAAAAAAAGAACAAAAAAAAGATGATCACGGGTTCTAACAAATAGACCCAAGATCATAACTCGGATATCTGAAAAAAATTGTCTAAATCAAATATAAATGAAAATGAAAATAAAAAAGTAACTTTATTAAATACAAAAAAATAAATACACAATAAGTGAATCCCAGAGGGGAGCAAAAAGAGCTCAAAGTGTTGAAAGGGCCATATGAGCTATACATTTTAAAATATGTCTGAGGTTAAAAAATAATAAATTATGCCAAAGGCTAAATCTGTCTGGGGGTAAATGCAAAGCCCTCCTATTTAAGACAAATCAAATCCTACCATCCCTCTAGATCATATAATTGCATCGAAAAGTTGCAGAATATCTACTAAAGTGTATCAAGGTGTATCCAGTATAGGACTAAAGTAGCGCTTGCATGAAGATTGCAACAATTGCCAAAGAGGAACGCTAAACTAAGTGAAAAAAACCTGGACTAAATCCTGAGTTTGTAAGCTTTGAAAAGCTTGAGTGAGAGTGGTCTCCATTTTAAAAGGAAGCAAAAAAAAATAATCCTTTTGGAAAAATACATTTTTCTCCAAGCAAAGAGACAATAATCAAGTTCTGCTGGTTTCCTTGTGTGGGTCAATCAATATTGTAATATTCTCATTGAAATTTTAATTATTTGGAACTCAACCGCAGGTTAATGAAAAAAAATATGATACTGTCACTTTAAGGAAACATAATTTAGCAGACTTTTGTAGCAAAAAGGTCTTGAAGTAAAAATGCATAAATGACAATCTTGTTTACTATTGCTTCACAAGCTTGTAACATTAAAAAGAAAATGAATAAGGCAAGCGTACTTAGCAACACAGTCCACAATTCTTTTCGATTGGAGAATATGGGACAGGTAAAATCTTTTATAGCAAGAAAAACAATCCTTACAGCAGAAAATGAAGGTATAAGTTGATCCTGGTGATAGGAAAGGATATAATCACTTAGACTCCAATATAAGGAATAACTTGTATGAGCAATTATAAATAAAGTTCTTAATAAAACAAAAATGATATCCCAGAGGCAGACTTTAGCATCCATTACTTCCAATTAACTGCAGATAATGAACCGCTTACAAATCCCAGTATAGGAGAACTTATCTTGCTGGATAATGAGATTGAGAGTCATTCCTGGATAATGTGGATATTGGTTTCTTGAAGTATGAGGAGAGTGCAGGGATCTAAGGTGAAGTTTGTTCTTTACAGGGGGTGAAGAGAAGAGAGTTGTCAGGATCAAAACCAGATGTTCGGTACACAGGAATACAGTATCGGAGCTATGTGAGTCAAGTTGAAATAAAGTATCAGAGTTGCGAGTGGCTCCAACCAAACAAGAGATTGAGACTCAAACCCACACACGATAACACACACATTGATTGAGCAATCAGCTGTAGTCGCAGGTTTCTTTTTAAAGGGAGATCTGTGACGTCAGATGCATGGGCGTGAGTGGATCGGCAAAATCCGGAAGTCAGACGGATTATGCAGATGAGAGCGAAAACAATATAGCGGTATAACGGAATTACATGCAGGAATCTTGACAGCAGGGTTCTCTTCAACCTATTGTTCCTGTAAGTTTTTGTCCTATTTATAGTTAAATCCCCTCGTCTTATAATATTGTTAAGTGCTACAGAATCTGTTGGTGCTATATAAATGGCAATAATAATAGTAATAAAATATTGTTCATCTGTACACAGTCCTGAAGAATACTTCTTGAAAGATCCTGCTTCTCCTTTTGTTCCCCTCTTGGTCAGTTGTCATTTGATCTGTGAATAACATCCACATTTAGTGGCAGTCCCCTAACCATGTATGTATGCAGTGGGGAATTTCGATGCAGCATGATACATAAACTAACCCCATTCAACCCCCAATAACGACAGACAACTTAGTATGGATGAAACAGGCCACAGCATTTAATATAACATAAAATAAATTACTGCATAACACATCCATAACATTATTTATTAAATCTCTTCTTTTCTGTAACCAAAAACGTTAGACAAAAATAAGCATAAATGAACATATTTACATATATAACTCAACACATAGTGTTATACAGTGACCCAACGTCCTTGCCAATAAACATACATTGTTTCTAATTACCACTTCCTCTCACCTCCCCCCTTGCCATAAATCATATATTTCCAATGCCTGCCATCAGCCAACCTTATACACGCTCGATGGGCACGACACCTCAGGTAACCTAATGTTAACCCTTTGAAGCAGGGGAGGTTGAGATCTACAAACTTATTGAACTCACTCCATCCTTAAACATAACCCCTCAAACTTAATTGGCAAGGACATACCCCCGGCTAGCTGTGACTAACTATACTAAAGGGCGGGAAGCTGTTTGCTGGCCTGAATCCCAAGTGGCACTGAGGTAAGACCTCCCCCACGCTAACTTACATAGAACCTAACCCCACCCACACACTCTTCCCAAACCACTCCCATGCATCTATCGCCACACTCCTCCATGTGCCCTTGTCTGCTTAGCTGCGCTATCTCCCCAGGGCCTAACCTTTAATTGTACAGCCCTCATAATTGGGTAGACCTCTTGTTCATCATGGAAAAATGAAGATGCTTCCTCAGTTCCATTCTTTCCATTCTCCTTTCGGGGACTCCGAATCATGACTGAAAATGAGCACGTTTGGGCATGCACAAATTGGTTCCCATGAGATTTTTGCACATGAGATTTTTCGTAAATCAGACATTTTTACAATTACCTGATCAGCCAGAATTCAGCCGTATTGTTTGGTCTGAAATTAATCTCCAACTGTAATTTATATACAATTGATACTAGAACTAACACTATATAATAACCATATATACAAATATTCTGTTTATTTATTTTTGCTCTTTCTAAAGTAGCTCTGTCAAGGTCTAATACTATTGTTTTTCAGTCCCCACTGAATCTGTTTCTAAATGTAACCCCAATGTATTTTTTGTTGTTGTTTCTATTCATTCCTTTATAACGCAGTACTTTTTAATTGATTGCAACAACTGAACTTTTTCCAATCTGCCTCCATGTTTCGGAGCTTGACAGTAACAATATAGTCACTGTCTTTATTTGCCCATAAAACTCAAATGCTTTCTGTGTAAGCCTAACACTTAAGAGCAAAGGCAACTGTACTGAGCATATGCTCGTAAAGCACAAGGAAAATCGCGAGAATCACGAGAATCGAGATGAGAGATGAGAGACTTAACTGGCAGGTGAGTATTTTGGGGAAACAAGACTTGACAAATCTTGACAAAGGAAGTGGAGCTTGCCTTAAGATTTGTCAAGCAGAGAGAAAATATTAAAAACAAGGCAGTCCCTACTTTGCCTTATGTATTTTACAAGATGAAGGAACAAAAGAAAAACAGACTCTGAGAGAGGAAGATAAATTGGTAGAAGTAATGTAACTTACTTCTTTAAAATATAAACACTTATATTTTTAAAAATATAAACACTCAACAGCTTTGTAATATTATTAAGATATCATTTTGCAAAAGCCTATTGCCACATACATAAACTTGAGAGATTTTGGGTGACACCTGTAGAGTACTTTCTGGTAGTAGTCACAATTTATATTATTTACCAGAAAGAAGTAAGTTAATTAGGTTTCACATAGCTTTATACATATTAAAATATTGCTGGACAGCAATATTCACAAAATTTACATCAGGAGATATACACACTTAAAGGAACAGTACAAGCACCTTAATCATTAAACACATGCTGCAGAGGTTATGGTGTCAAGAGTGCCATGGGGTCCTACCTGGGTAAGCAGTCAAACCGCTTGCTAAGTGTTTGACAACTTACCGTCAATCACAGCTTTCAAGAGAGATGGAAGCTCATGCAGGACCAGAATTACTCAGTTGGGAGAGTTAAGCCTTGCACTGCCACTCTAGCATGAGAGCAGAAAGCTTCCTGCTTTCCGCATACGCGAGTACACCAGGTAAGTTGTAAAAACATTTGAATACTTACCCTTGGAGTTACGGTGCTTGGAGTGTTCCTGTAAAGAGATTATTATTTACCTTTAATGTTTTGTCTCTTTAACTCATTAATTTTCATGTCACAGTGATAACAGTTAATGCATTATTCTTAAGGTAATCGTGAGAAAATTCGCACTTTTATATTTTCATCAAGAAAAGAGTTAAAAAGAATGATGATGCCTCTCCTAAAGCCAACAAAGCTTGCAGATCTACTAGTGCAGCATCACAAGTCTTATTGCTGAGAAAGCCATTGATTTCCCTGTTTATTCTCATGTCCAGGTCTGGCAAGTAATTGACATGTGAATGAGAAAGTACTGTCTGTTCCAAATATTATGGAAACCATTAACCTACTTCTGTAGGATATGCTTGTTTAATTCATATTGTTCTTTTATTTTTACTTTTGACTTCTTTTGTTCTGTAAGTAAGTAGCAAAATCAGTAGAAACTTCCCTTCTTAAAGGGACACTCCAGGTACCCAGCCCACTTCAGCCCATTGAAGTGGTCTGGGTGCCAACACCCATCACCCTTAACCTTGCAAGTGTAATTATTGCCGTTTTTAAAACGCACGGTTTCCGGCCGGAATGAAAGGAAGTGCGCACTCAGTGTGCGCACTTCCTTTCAGTTCGTCCGGAAATCGGAAACTGAAATTTAAGTTCCTGTACCGCAGTGCGCACTGTTCTGCCGGCCCACACTACAATACAGGTAAGTAAACCTAACGGGGATCAAGGGGGTAAGAGAGGGACACTAAGGGACACTATAGGAGGGAAGTGGGGTAAAGATCACTATGGGACAAGGGGAGGGGAGGGAGGGAGAACACTATTGGACAAGGGAGGGGGGAGGAGAACACTGTGGGACAGGGGAGGGGGGAGAACACTGTGGGACAGGGGAGGGGGGTTAAAAATCACTATGGGACAGTGGAGGGGGGTTAAAGATCACTATGGGACAGGAGAGGGGAGTGGGTGGTAAGGAACACTATGGGACAGGGGAGTGGGGTGTTAAGAAACACTATAGGACAGTTTGTTAAGAATATTTTTTTCTGGGTTTCCTCTTCTAAAAACTAGGTGCGTCTTATGGAGTGAAAGATACGGTATATACCCCAGATCCCTCCAAAAAAACAATCAAATTGAATATGCACCACTGGAGTGTACTTTCTGAAACAGTGTTCAAATGAAGCACTGCTGGCCGAGGCTAACTCACACTCTGCCCTTGCATTTACACAACTGTGGCTCAGAGGGGACGGAGGAGTAGAGTGTTTGCATCCTAACTTGTTGCCTAGCAGCGTCTGGCACCCATAGTTCCCAATAGCACCCATATTACCAAGCCGTTGCAAAACGTGAACTCTCATCATCATTAGCCAGCGGTGTCTTAGAACATAGTCTAGTTACTAAGCAGTGAATTATTAAAAACAAATACTCATACGACAAGATAGTGAGTTGCAAGCCTAACTAGATAGCTAGTATAGTAAACAGGAAATTAGAACCCTAATATCTTACAGTTATAAGGCAAAAGTATTTTGATGGGGTAGCAACAAATTACCGACAGTATAGTAGTAATTTAATATATCGATCTATCTATTTCTCTCTATATAAAATACAACTATACATAGAAAATACTGTGTTTACATGAGAAAGGCTGCAGGGAGCTATTGTTCTCACCTGAACAGCCTCATTTAGCTGAAGTTGTTCAGGTGACTATAGTGTCCCTTTAACTTGCTGTTTCAACTAAGTTAAATTTACCCATAATGTTTCTTCTCTCTTTTGCCACTGTACAAATTATTTTGTATCCTGGTGAAACATTTAAAATAAGAAATCTGCTTTCCCGATCCTTCTAGTTTTAGTGTTTTTTGTTCTTTGTGAACATCCACTTTCTCATAAAAAAAAAAAAAAAAAAAAAATGAATAGAAAAATAGTTTGTATTTTACCATCTATCTTTCATATGATAAAATATTCCATGTTATGGATGTTGGAAACTTACCAAGAAAATTTACATTTTTATTTTTATTATCAGAAATACAAAATCACATTACGCCTCCCCCTCTCCCCCCAAAAAAACATGCATTTTAGAAGTATGGAACGACAACTTGGGGTATCCTTTCCCCCTTTTGGGAGAGGGTGGAATTTCACACATCCATCCACACATGCATACAGTTGTAATAAACATTACTCAGTCCCTATTTTAAATCATGTTTATTGCCAAAGTTTACAGACTTTCAGCTGTTTGCAATGGACAAATCAAATAGAAGCAATCGAAATAGCTCCACACAACAAATGTTTCATGGGGTTTCCCCAAATTCAACTGAAAATGCAACTTATAATGACTTCTTCATTCATCAAGTAAGAATCACTAAAAAAAAGATGGGATTTGTATCACTTATTCAAAGTCTAAGTGGCAGCGTGGACTTCCCAAACCAGAGTCTTTTCCTTCTGGCCGTAGGTAGATATAGAAAGGGAACGCAGGAAAGCAACACCTTCACAAGTGTCCTCAATTGAAATAAAGATGGAACGATATGCAGAACAAGAGGACAAATAAAATGAATATAGTGTAGTATTTTTGATGCTGGTGATTATAAATAAAATAAAGGAAATGCGCTTACAATCTGGAGCTTGACAACAGCTCCAATTATATGCGCTTAATCCCTATGTACAGGGCCGGACTGGCCCACCGGGACACCGGGAAATTTCCCGGTGGGCCGGCACACTAGGTGGCGGTGCGCGGCCGCCTAGTGTGCACCAGCCCGGGCCGCAATTACAGGGTGACCGGCAGGAGGGGATGCGCTCCCCTCCTGCCGGTCACAGAATGTAGCGTAGCCGGGCAGGCAGACCGGGTAGGGGCAGTGGCACTGGGCCAGCCTCTTCTCCTGGGGGGCCCCCCGAGGCTTGCCCTGCTTACACCCGGCGGGCAGGCAGGCTGGCCGGTGCGCGAGGGAGCACTCTCCCCTGAGTGCTTCCTCTTCAGCTCCCTCGTGCACCACACTGATACCGGAGCCGGAAGATGACGTCATCTTCCGGCGCCGGTATCAGTACGCGGCGCGCGAGGGAGCTGAAGAGGAAGCACTCAGGGGAGAGTGCTCCCTCGCGCACCGGCCAGCCTGCCTGCCCGCCGGGTGACTGGCCCCCCAGGAGCCCAGCAGCACCACTGGACCCCAGGGAATCCCCTCAGCACTCCAAAAGGTAAGGAGGCTGGGGGGATTAAATTAAAAAAAAATGTGTTAGTGTGTGTGTGTTAGTGTTACTGTGAGTGTTAGTGTGTGTGTGTGTGTTAGTGTTGCCGTGAGTGTTAGTGTGTGTGTGTGTTAGTGTGTGTGTGTGTGTTAGTGTTACTGTGAGTGTTAGTGTTACTGTGAGTGTTAGTGTGTATGTGTTAGTGTTACTGTGAGTGTTAGTGTGTGTGTGTGTGTGTGTGTTAGTGTTACTCTGAGTGTTAGTGTGTGTGTGTGTTAGTGTTACTGTGAGTGTTAGTGTTACTGTGAGTGTTAGTGTGTGTGTTAGTGTTACTGTGAGTGTTAGTGTGTGTGTGTGTGTGTGTGTGTTAGTGTTACTCTGAGTGTTAGTGTGTGTGTGTGTGTGTTAGTGTTACTGTGAGTGTTAGTGTGTGTGTGTGTGTTAGTGTTACTGTGAGTGTTTGTGTGTGTGTGTGTGTGTGTTAATGTTACTGTGAGTGTTAGTGTGTGTGTGTGTGTTATTGTTACTGTGAGTGTTAGTGTGTGTGTGTGTGTGTGTTAGTGTTACTCTGAGTGTTAGTGCGTGTGTGTTAGTGTTACTGTGAGTGTTAGTTTGTGTGTGTTAGTGTTACTCTGAGTGTTAGTGTGTGTTAGTGTTACTGTGAGTGTTAGTGTTACTGTGTGTGTTAGTGTGTGTTAGTGTTACTGTGAGTGTCAGTGTGTGTGTGTGTTAGTGTTAGTGTGTGTGTTACTGTGTGTGTTAGTGTTACTGTGAGTCTTAGTGTGTGTGTTACTGTGTGTGTTAGTGTTACTGTGAGTGTTACTATGAGTGTTAGTGTTAGTGTCAGTGAGTGTGTGCTGCTAGTGAGTGTCAGTGAGTGTGTTACTGTGTGTGTCTGTTACTGAGTGTGTTTGTGTTAGTGAGTCTGTTTGACGTCTGTTAGTGAGTGTGTGTTTGTCAGTAAGAGTGTATGTTTTGTAAGTGAGTGTGTATGTATGTCTGTCGCTGAGTGTGTCTCTGTCAGTAAATGTGTGTGTCTGTTAGCTAGTGTGTATGCGTCTGTTCGTGAGAGTGTGTGTGTGTCTTCAGCACTTACCTTTCTCCAGCGCCGGACTCCCTTGGCACTGGGGATCCCTCCGCTGCTCAGCTCCGTATGCGCATGCACGGCAAGAGCCGTGCGCGCATTTAAACCGCCCATAGGAAAGCATTACTCAATGCTTTCCTATGGACGTTCAGTGTCTTAGAATAGCGGAAGCTCCTCTAGCGGCTGTCAGTGAGACAGCCGCTAGAGGCTGGATTAACCCTCAGTGAAATGGGCTTTAGCACAGTACAAGGAGGGTGGAGACGGGGGAGGGGCAAGCTCAGAACAGAGAAGCTATGTAATGTTGATAATTCACAAAATATACAAGTGATGCATGATATTAAATGTATGCTTACTAATGCAAGGAGCCTAAATAACAAAATTGGGGAACTAGAGGCATTAGCATACACTAAACAATATGATATAATAGGCATAACTGAAACATGGTGGGATGAGACACATGACTGGGCAGTTAACTTAAATGGGTACATGTTATTTAGGAAGGATAGGCAAAACAAGAAGGGTGGTGGGGTATGTTTGTATGTCAACCATGATTTAAAGCCAAATCTTAAGCAAATGGAATGCGATGAGGAAAATGTGGAGGCTTTATGGGTAAATATCTGCTTGGGGGAAAATAAGGGAAACCAACTATTGGTTGGGATATGTTATAAACCACCTAATGTTAATATTGACGAGGAACAACAGCTGTTTGAGCAAATCGAGAAAGCTGCAAATCTGGGTAACACTTTAATTATTGGAGATTTTAATTACCCGGACATAAATTGGGACAGAGGGACTAGTAGCTCAGCAAAGGGAATTAGGTTTTTAAACTTGTTAAATGACACCTTCATGTCACAACTAGTACAAGCACCAACTAGAATGGACGCTTGTCTGGACCTGGTTTTAACAAACAACATTGATCTTTTGACCAACATTCAAGTAGGTGAGCACTTGGGAAATAGTGATCACAATATAGTGTCCTTTGAAATAAACTCAAAAAAACAAAAGCACATGGGGTATACTAAAACATATAATTTTAAAAAGGCCAATTTCAATAAGTTAAGGGAAGCTTTACAATATATTGACTGGCATAAACTCTTTAGTGAAAAGAACACTGAGGATAAATGGATCATCTTCCAACAAATATTAGAAAGGTACATTTCTCAGTATGTACCATTGGGAAATAAATATAAAAGAAACAAATTAAAACCAATGTGGCTTACTAGAAAAGTAAAACAAGAGATTAAAAATAAGAAAAGGGCATTTAAAGCATTTAAATCGGACAAATCAGATGCATCTTATAAAAGATATAAGGAAGCAAATAATGCGTGCAAAAAGGCAATTAGACTTGTTAAACTTCAAAATTAAAAAATGATAGCTAAAGAGAGCAAAACCAACCCTAAAGCATTTTTTAAGTACATAAATTCTAAAAAAAAACAAAAATGAAAGTGTAGCTACACTAAAAACTGAAACGGGGGTGTTAGTCAATGAAGACCAGGAAAAGGCAGGAATTTTAAATAACTATTTCTCCTCTGTATATATTAAGGAAGAACCCATGGCAATAGATGTGCAAATGATTGCTACTAAAAACTTGCAGAATAATTGTAATTGGTTAACTCAAGACAAGGTGCTGCAGCAACTAAAGAAAGTTAATATAAACAAAGCTCCAGGGCCTGACGGTATCCATCCACGTGTACTTAAGGAACTAAGTGTAGAAATAAGTGAACCTCTGTTTATAATCTTTCAAGATTCTTTTCTTTCAGGAAGTGTTCCGGAGGATTGGAGGAAGGCAGATGTTGTTCCTATATTCAAAAAGGGTTCAAAATCCTTGCCTGGAAATTATAGACCTGTGAGCTTAACTTCTGTGGCTGGTAAAATATTTGAAAGGTTATTAAGGGATTATATTCAAGAATTCCTTGAGAAGAACATCGTTATCAGCAAAAATCAGCACGGTTTTATGAAGCACAGGTCGTGTCAAACTAACTTGATTGCATTCTACGAAGAAGTAAGTAGAAGTATAGATCAGGGTGTTGCAGTGGATGTGATCTATTTGGACTTTGCCAAGACATTTGATACAGTTCCACACAGAAGATTAGTGTTCAAACTCAAGGAAATCGGTCTAGATGAAAATGCTTGTTCTTGGGTAGAACATTGGCTTAAAAACAGAGTACAAAGAGTTGTCGTTAATGGTAAATTTTCAAGCTGGACAGAGGTGGCAAGTGGTGTCCCTCAGGGGTCTGTTCTGGGACCCCTTCTATTTAACATGTTTATAAATGATCTTGAAGACAACATTGAAAGTCATGTTTCAGTGTTTGCAGATGACACAAAACTTTGTAAAATAATACAATGTGAGCAAGATATTACTTTGCTGCAGAGGGATTTAGATAGACTGGAGGACTGGGCACTCAAATGGCAGATGAAATTTAATGTTGAAAAATGCAAAGTTATGCACTTCGGCGTAAAGAATACACAAGCAACGTATACCCTTAATGGAAGCGAATTAGGGATAACAACACACGAAAAGGACTTGGGAATTGTTATAGACAACAAACTATGCAACAATGTGCAATGTCAATCAGCAGTGGCCAAGGCCAGTAGGGTATTGTCATGCATGAAAAAGGGCATTCATTCTCGGGACGAGAATATCATTTTGCCTCTTTATAAATCACTGGTAAGACCACACATTGAATATGCTGTGCAATTTTGGGCACCTGTTCTAAAGAAGGATATTATGGCACTAGAAAAAGTGCAGAGGCGGGCTACAAAATTAATAAAAGGAATGGAACATATCAGCTATGAAGAAAGGTTAACAAATTTAAACCTATTTAGTTTAGAAAAACGTCGCCTGAGAGGGGACATGATAACATTATACAAATATATTCGAGGCCAATACAAAACATTGTGTGGAAATCTATTCACAAACCGGACTTTACATAGGACACGAGGTCATGCGTTTAGACTAGAAGAAAGAAGATTTCGTCTAAGGCAAAGGAAAGTTTTTTTTTACTGTAAGAACAATCAGGATGTGGAATTCTCTGCCTGAAGAAGTGGTTTTATCAGAGTCCATACAGATGTTCAAACAGCTACTAGATGCATACTTGCAAAAACAGAATATTCAAGGATATAATCTTTCAATGTAGGGTAATAACTGCTTGATCCAAGGATAAATCTGACTGCCATTCTGGGGTCAAGAAGGAATTTTTTTGCTAGCTTGTTGCAAAATTGGAAGTGCTTCAAACTGGGTTTTTTTTTTATATATGCCTTCTTTTGGATCAACAGCATAAAACATATGTGAGGAAGGCTGAACTTGATGGACGCAAGTCTCTTTTCAGCTATCTAACTATGTAACTATGTAACTATGTAACAAACTATGCGTGCCAGACGCTGCTAGGAAACAAGTTGGAACGCAAACACTCTACTCCAACCTCACCTCTGAGCCCCAATTATGCAAATGCAGGGGCAGAGCGGGAGTTAGCCTCAGCCAACGGTGCTTCATGCGAACACTGAATCAGTAAGTACATCCAGTGGTGCATATTCATCTGGGGTATATATTCTTTTGTCTGCTCATTGTTATATCTACTTTTGCCACAACCAGCACCAGGCATTATAAACATCTAGCCCCCTACTAATACCCCTAACCACCCTCTAATACCCCCAGTCCCCTGCTAATGCCCTTAGCCACCCACTATTGCCTTTAACCGCTACTATTGCCCCTAACCACCCACTACTGCCCCTAACCCCCTACTAATACCCTAACCACTCACTACTACCCCTAATCCCCCACTAATGCCCCTAACCACCCACTACTGTCCCTAACCCTCTACTTTTGCTCCTAACAACCCACTACTGCCCCTAACCCTCTACTAATGCCCCTAATCACCCACCACAGGTCCTAATCCCCTACTAATGCCCCTAGCCACCTACCACTACTGTCCATAACCCTCTACTATTGCTCCTAACCACCCACTACTGCCCCTAACCCTCTACTAATGCCCATAACCACCCACTCCTGCCCCTAATAACCTACTAGTACCTCTAACCACCCACTACTACCCCTATCCCCACACTATTGGCCCTATCACTCTACTACTACCACTGACCCCCAACTGTTGCCCCTAATCACCCACCACGGGTCCTAATCCCGTACTATTGCCCCTAGCCACCCATCACAGGCCCTAACACCCCATTACTGACCCTAATTCCATGCTGCAGGTCCTAACCAGCCACAATGGATCCTGACCTCTTACTACTGCCCCTGCCCCCCTACTGCTACCCCTAACTCCATACTACTGCCCCGACCCCCTACTAATGCCCCTAACCACCCACTACTTCCCCTAGCCCCTACTAATGCCCCTAACCACCCAATACTGCCCCTAACCACACACTATTGGCCCTTACCCTCTACAACTGCCACTAACCCCGTGCTAGTGCCCCTAATCACCCACCACAGGTCCTTAACTTACTGCACCTAGCCACCCATTGCAGGTCCTAACCCACCATTACTGACCCTAATCCCCCACTGCAGGTCCTAACCCCCTATGGGTCCTGCCCTCTTACTACTGCCCCTGCCCCCCTACCACTACCCTGGACCCCCTACCAGTTCACCTTACCTCCTACTACTGTCCCTGACCCCCTACTATTTCCCCTAACCCCAAACGGAAGATCCTAACCTTCCACTTTAGCCCCTAACCCCTCATTTCAGCCCTTAACCCTCCACTACAGCTTCTAACCCCTAATGTAATCCTCTTACTGCTCACTACACCCCTTAACTGCACACTACACCCCCAGCCCCTATACCCCCACTGCCCCTATCATCTACTACTGCTGCTAACATCCACTACTGCCCCTATCCATCACTGCTGCCTTTAAACCCTAACTACAGCACCTAAACTCTGCCAC
Source organism: Pelobates fuscus (assembly GCF_036172605.1). Lineage (NCBI taxonomy): Eukaryota > Metazoa > Chordata > Amphibia > Anura > Pelobatidae > Pelobates > Pelobates fuscus. Next base: position 249,858,485 of record NC_086317.1, on the reverse strand, counting down.
ACCACAACTATATTGGGCTGAGGGGGAGCTAACATGAATCCCCCTTCCCATCTTGTACTAAATGGAAATTTCACTACACGTCACACGCATAACACTCACAGTGGCCAAAACATATCACTCACAGCTTCTCACACTGCCACACATGCCGCTCACAGCAACCCACATGCAAACACAGCTTTACACACATTACACAGCCTTATACATCACGCACAGAAAGCCACAACATACACTTCACACATAGCTACAACACTTTCAGCCACCCACCACACACACCACACATCCACTCAACATAAAAAAAAAAAAATACTCAAATTATATAATAAAATAATAACATAGGGGAAGAGTTTCCTGATGCATACCCTACTAAAATGGCTTGCCTATGCGCACATGTGGCGGCTTTACTGGAGTCTGGGCAAATGGGCTGCCAAGGCAGACCCAGCAGAAAGCATTAATACTGGCCAGACAGTCAGGACATTGTGATGTCACTACATGGAGGGGAGCGGCAAAAATTCTTGCACCGGCCCTGGGTGAACTAGGGGTCCCCCTCTTATTTTACAGGACCCATCCTCAAGTCACTAGTCTATTCATTTAATAAATATGCCCTCACCTTGCCCATGGCATGTGGAGGAATAAGAAAAATGTAAAAAGATTACAATCCTCCCTTATAGTAATATGGTGGTGATACTGACTCGCATATGGCTTTTTATTTTTTTAATGGCTTCTGGCTAGCAAGACTGGCCAGCTGCCAAACTGTTCACCCTCACATTGCCAAGGGTTATTTAACTATTTTCCTGCTGGGTGCTAGTGCGGCTGGCGGGCAACTAGTTTTTTTTTTTTTTTTTTTTAATCTGGTCCTAAATTGAAGGAACCTGGCTCAGGGTTTGACAAACTGGGTCTAGATTTTAGCCATCCCACAGCTATTAGGCTAGGTAGTATTGTAGCCATTTTTTGCATGTCAGAACTGACATAATCACAATTTTCCTGCTGTTTTGGCTGTGCAAATGGCCTTCTCAAAAAACATTTGCGTGCCAAAAAGTGACATAAACTAAATTATTTTTGTTTCTACCTTAGTGTTTTGGAAGAACCCCTTCAAAAGTTCATAAATCTCTGAATCACACCTCACATGTACATATTTTTTTAAAAGGAGACAACCAAGGGTATTCAATATGGGGTATGTCCACTCTTTTTTAGTAGCCACTTGGTCACAAACACTGGCCAAAGTTAGCATTTATATTTGTTTGTGTGTGAAAATTGCAAAAGACGAAATTGAACGCTAATTTTGGCCAGTGTTTGTGACTAAGTGGCTACTAAAAAAGACTGAACATACCCCATTTGCAATACCTTGGGTTGTCTTCTTTTGCAAATGGTATGCCATCATGGGGGTAATTCTCATTCCTGGGCTACCATACGCTCTCAAAGGCAACATAACCAACCTGGCAATTTTCAATGTAAAAATATTTGACCCTGTAACTTTCAAAAACACTAGAAAAACCTGTACATTGGGGGTACTTTTATACTCAGGAGACTTTGCTGAACACAAATATTAGTGTTTCAAAACAGTAAAACGTATCACAACAATTATATCTTCAGTGAAAGTGCAGTTTCTGTGTAAAAAATGCCCAAAAAAGTCACTTTCACTGACAATATCATCGCTGTGATATGTTTTACTGTTTTGAAACACTGATATTTGTGGTCAGCGAAGTCTCCCGAGTAAAACAGTACCCCCATGTACAGGTTTTAGGGTGTCGTAGAAAGTTACAGGGTTAAATACAGTGCTAGCAAATTAAATTCTCTGGACTTTCGGCCTGGGTTGTCAGGCAGGTCCCTCAAATTGCAATCAATAAAATTACTTAATTATGTAAAAATATTACATAAATATACACGTAGAATTTAAATATATATGCATGTTTATATATTTGAAGTCTACGTATATAGTTATGAAATTATTTATGTAATTTTATATATGGATATATATACATTTCGTAATATTTTGATTTATTTAAATATACATAGATGTATATATAATTTCATTCTATGTGTATTTTGATATAAATATATATATTAATATGAAAATACAGTTAGAATAAAATTTCACACTACCTATATACAATATATAAAAAATACGTACCAGGATGCAAACCAGCGATTTGTATATAGAAAAAATAGTTATATAGAAAAAGACCTTGTTTTGGTCAAAAGTCGATCCATTGAACTCTAATTTTCTGCACAATAAATCTAGTAATTTTTCAAATCCAGGAGTGCACCTTACTATTTTCTCTCTCTCTCTCTCTCTCTCTCTCTCTCTCTCTCTCTATATATATATATATATATATATATATATATATACACACACATATATATATATATATATATATATATATATAATTTGAAAAAGAAAATTGTAATTATTTTTAAGTTTTTTTAATTTATTTTAATTTACTTATTATTTGTATTTTATAATAATATATATACATACAATATATATATATATATATATATATATATATATATATATTTTATATATGTGTGTAATTTAATTATAAGTGTATTTTTATATTAATATACGTATATATTAATATAAAAATACACTTAGTATGACATTATATATATAAGATATATAGACATATATTATATAAATTATATTTTATTGATTACAGACAAGCTTACTGACACACAAGCTAACTCAAGTCAAGATCACTGATACACACGAGCTCACTAAAAACAAGCTCAATGACACACACACAAGCTCAGTACAGACAAGCTCAATGACACACACACAAGCACGCTACAGACATGCTCACTGACACAAATACAGACAAGCTCATTTGACACACACAAGCTCACTACAGACATGCTCACTGACATACACAATGTCCCTATAATCTCACTAACACACACTCAATCACAGTACAGACATGCTCACTGACACTCACACAGGCTCACACACACATAAGCTCACTACAAGCTTACTGACACACACATAAGCTCACTACAAACGCACTGAAACACACAAGCTCACTACAGACATGCTCACTACAAGCTCACTGACACACACACAGGCTCACACACACATAAGCTCACTACAAGCTCACTGACACATACAGGCTCACATACACATAAGCTCACTACAGACATGCTCACTGACACATACAGGCTCACACACACACAAGCTCACTAAAAACTCACTGACACACACAAGCTCACTACAGACATGCTCACTACAAACAAACTCACTACATGCTCACTGACACACACAAGCTCACTATGACAAGCTCTCTAAAACACACAAAAGCATAATAAATACAAGCTCACTGGAAGCACACTGACACAAACAAGCTCACTATAAGCTCAGTGACACACACTCAAGCACAGTACAGACATGCTCACTACAAGCTCACTGACACACACATAAGCTCACTACAAACTCACTGACACACAAGCTCACTACAGACATGCTCACTGACACACACACAGAAGCTCACTGCAAACTCACTGACACACACAAGCTCACTACAGACACGCTCACTACAAGCTCCCTAAAGCACACACACATAAACTCACTACAGACTCACTGACAAGCACATGCTCACTACAAGCTCACTGACACACATAAGCTCACTACAAGCTCTCTGACACACAACCTCACTACAGACATGCTCACTACATGCTCACTGACATACACAATGTCACTAAGCTCACTGACACACACTCAAGCGCAGTAGACATGCTCACTACAAGCTCACTGACACACACATAAGCTATTGGTTGACATTATTTTTCACATGTTCTCTAGGGAAAAAGAAATGTGACATTAAATTTAAGGACGATAACTATCCCAGAAAATTGTGAACTACATCTGAACCTTTTATCTAATATTAAAAAAGGACTATTCACTAAGGTGTTTATTGGTGATTTTAAGACCACAATAGCAAAGTTGGGGGAAAAATTCCAATTCTATTAAAAAATATATATATTTTTTTACAACTTGGATATTTGTAGGGGTATATACATGTTACATTACGATAGGGCCATGGACCCCGCAGATTTAGTTCAACAGATGGCGTCCCATGAGGCTAGATTTGTAGAGCAGGACCACCGTATGGATCAGATAGCTCAGGCTCTCCAGACGCTCTTAGCTAGAACCATTCCAGCAACCGCACCTAACCCTCCTACACCTATGCTTCCTGAAGTATTGACTGTGCCTAATGCTACGGCCCATTTAACGCCTCCTCCTAGGTATGGAGGGGATTCTAAGACATGCAGAGGGTTCATTAACCAAATAGAGTTTCATTTTGAGATGTATCCACGTTCATTTCCCACAGAGAGGTCTAAAGTTGGGTTCTTTATGCACCAACTTACCGACAAAGCACTTGAATGGGCAAACCCTATTTGGGAGGCTAATGGACCTATGGTGCATGACTTTCACAGTTTCCTTACAGCTTTTCGCAGAACTTTTGACACTATGAAAAGGTCTAAGAATGACGCAAGAGCATTAATGAGGGTTAAACAGGGTTCTAGGTCTGTGGCTGATTACGCTATTCAGTTTCGTACCCTTGCCTCACAGGTAGATTGGACCAATAATGGGTTAACTACTGCCTTCATGGAAGGCTTATCAGACTCTATATTGGATGAGGTAGCAGCTAAGGAGCTTCCTGTTGCCTTAGAGGACCTTATTGACTACCTAATCGATATAGATAATAGGATTCGTGACAGGCTCTATACCAAGAACAGGAATAGACGTTTTCTTACACCTATTCACCCCAGAGTTTATACACCGGAGAGTGTAAAATTATCTGAAGAGGAACCCATGCAATTAGGGGTTGCCAAACTCTCTGATAATGAAAAATTACATAGGAGAAGGGAGGGACTCTGCCTATATTGTGGTAAGAGAGACCATATGGTAAAGGAGTGTCCTTTGATCCCGGAAAACTCTCGCACCTAAGACCTTATAGGGGACTGGCCTTGGGTGTGATTTCTAAGTATCCTACATTGCCTCCTAACCGACTGCTTCTCCCTGTTTCTTTACATATGGGAGCGAGTTGTATAGTTGAAAATATATACGCCCTGGTTGACTCTGGGGCAGCTGAGAATTTTATAGACTCTGGTTTTGTAAAGAAAAACAATATTCCCATCAGGGAGAAGGAGATACCCTTGGCCGTTGAGGCCATAGATGGTAGACCATTGATATCTCCAGTTGTTACTCACGAGACTGCACCGCTACACATGTACACAGGGGTTCTACACTATGAAACCATTCGGTTCCAGGTCATCACCTCTCCCTCTTCACAGTTGGTGTTAGGGTATCCATGGTTACGTGCCCACAATCCCATTTTTGACTGGGAGACAGGGCAGATAAAATCATGGAGTGAAGCCTGCCAGGAGTCATGTACTATTGAAGTCACGCCTGTGAATTCTATTAATGTTCCTACCATTCCTCCTTTGTCTACGGCTATACCCTCTCAGTATTTATCTTTAAAGACTGTCTTTGATAAAAGAGAGGCTGACAAATTACCGCCTCACAGACCCTACGATTGTGCTATTGACTTGTTGCCTGGCACTATACCTCCCAAGGGCAGGGTGTACCCTCTATCGGTTCAAGAAAACCGTGTCATGGAGGAGTACATTAAAGAATCATTAGACAAGGGATTTATTAGGAGATCCTCTTCTCCGGCTGGAGCGGGGTTCTTCTTTGTATCAAAGAAAGAAGGTGATTTAAGACCTTGCATTGATTATAGAGGTCTTAATAAAATCACCATCAAAAATGCTTACCCTATACCATTAATAACAGAATTGTTTGACAGGCTCAAACATGCTACGGTATTCACCAAATTAGATCTTAGAGGAGCATACAATTTGATACGTATAAAAAAGGACCACGAATGGAAGACAGCCTTCAACACTAGGTCAGGTCATTATGAGTATACCGTCATGCCATTTGGGCTTTGCAATGCCCCAGCAGTATTCCAAGAATTTATTAATGATGTCTTAAGGGACTTTATTCACTCATTTGTTATTGTGTACTTGGATGACATTTTAATATATTCTACAGACTTACACACTCATCACAGACATGTTACGACAGTTCTGAAGACCCTTCTTGCTAATGGTCTTTATTGCAAACTAGAAAAATGTCTATTCGACCAATCCGAGGTCCAGTTTTTAGGGTATTTGATTTCCGCTAAGGGTTTTCGGATGGATCCCCAGAAGCTCGCTGCGGTCATAGAATGGCCTCTGCCGCAAGGTCTGAAAGCCATCCAGCGTTTTCTGGGTTTCTCTAATTATTATAGACGTTTTATCAAAGGTTTTTCGTCTATCGTAGCACCTATTACTCGTATGACTAAAAAGGATGGCAATACACGTGCCTGGTCTACCGAGGCACTTCAGGCTTTTGACTTTCTTAAGACTACGTTCGCCTCTGCACCTATTTTACAGCATCCTGTCCCCTCATTGCCATATATACTTGAGGTTGATGCTTCCGATATAGGGGTAGGTGCTGTCTTATCCCAAAGAGAGTCTCCTGACAAGCCATTGCATCCTTGTGGCTTCTTTTCTAAACAAATGTCCAAAGCAGAAAGGAATTATGATGTGGGTAATCGCGAACTCCTTGCTATCATTTTAGCACTCAAAGAATGGAGACATTTGTTAGAGGGCACTAAGGATCCTATCCTCATATTTACGGATCATAAGAACCTATCCTACCTTAGCAAAGCTAAAAGATTGTCTTCCAGGCAGGCTAGGTGGTCACTGTTCTTGTCTCATTTTAATTATATAATCACCTATAGGCCAGGTGATCGGAACACTAAAGCGGACGCTCTGTCCAGACAGTTTGAGACTATTGACAAACAGGAGATTGATGTTACTCCTGTCATTCCCCCAGACAGGATAATAGCAACTACTATATTGCCTATTTCCTCGCCCCTCTTGCAGGCCATACAAGCGAAACAAAGCATGGCACCTAGCGAGAGGCCTAATGATAAATTGTTCGTTGACGTTCCCGAGAGACGGGATATTCTGTCACTGTATCATGATACTGAGACTGCTGGACATCCTGGTATTTCCAAAACGGTGTCAGCCGTTTCTCGGTATTTTTGGTGGGATACCTTACGTAAGGATGTCACTGACTATATAAGTGCTTGTACTACTTGTGCATGTATGAAATCCTCTCGTAGAGTTCCTTGTGGGCTATTGCATCCGTTACCCGTTCCCGAGAGACCTTGGTCTAATCTATCAATGGATTTTATTGTTGAATTACCCCCTTCGAATGGTAACACAGTCATCCTAATGATAGTAGATCGGTTTTCCAAAATGGCTCACTTTGTGTCTCTTCGCAAGTTGCCCACTTCCAAGGAACTGGCTCTTATCTTCGCTAGATAAGTTTTTCGATTACATGGTATTCCCTTATCTATTGTATCCGATAGGGGTAGCCAATTTATTTCCAGGTTCTGGAAAGCCTTTTGTTCGGAGATGGGTATTTCTCTCTCGTTTTCTTCTGCTTACCATCCCCAGTCTAATGGAGCTGCTGAACGTGCCAACCAGTCTCTGGAGCAGTACCTCCGTTGTTTTTTGTCTCACCATCAGGACAATTGGTCTGACCTGCTTCCTTGGGCTGAATTTGCTCGGAATAACGCCACTCATGATTCTTCCGGCAAAAGCCCTTTTTACGTTGTCTATGGCCAGCATCCCGTGGTTCTTCCGGCTGCATTCTCCTCACAGGGCATGCCAGTTCTGGATGAGCATTTGGCTGGTTTGCGTGATACTTGGGAGCAGGTTCAGCGTTCTTTGGTGGACTCTGCTGCCCGCCAGAAGGCTCAGGCTGACAAGCATCGACGAGCGGCTCCTTCCTATGTTGTGGGGGACAGGGTTTTGCTTTCCACACGGAATATTCGCCTCCGGGTGCCTTCTATGAAATTGGCTCCCCACTTCATTGGTCCTTATCGCATTATACATAAGGTTAATCCCGTTTCTTATGCCTTGGGTCTGCCTAAGAATCTGCGTATACCTAATGTATTTCACACCTCGTTGTTGAAGCCTTACGTACGCAACCGCTATACCCGGCATACTCCCCCTCCCCCTCCTGTCTCTGTGGAGGGTCATGAGGAGTTCGAAGTGTCTGCTGTTATTGACTCTCGTTTCCTTAGGGGTCGGCTTCAGTACTTGGTACATTGGAAGGGTTATGGGCCTGAGGAGCGCAGTTGGATTTCTGCAGATGCTGTTCATGCTCCCCGCCTTGTACGTTCTTTCCATTCACGTTTTCCTGCCAGGCCTGGTCCTGCCCGCCCGGAGGGCGTGTCCTCAGAGGGGGGGGGGGGTACTGTAGCGTTACTTACCTTATCCGGGGGCCGGCCGCGGTCCTCTCTTCAAGCCGCGCGCGGTCCTGCGGCTGCACGAGCCGCGCGCGGCTCATCAGACTCTCCTAGCGGGAAGATGGGCAGTGACCGCGAGATGCAGTCACGTGTCCCGCCTGCAGCTAAGAATGCACCGCGAGTCTCGGGCGCCCTCTTAAAGAGACAGTGGGAGCCTAAATTGCAAAAAGGCTCCCATTGGCTCCTGTCATGCCAATCACCCCATACACTTACCTGTTGGGGGTGTGGAAGTGACAGGAGCCAATCACATTAGTTTGAAGGCTACTTATACTCACCCTTTTCCCTTAGTTCCTTGCCCTATCGTGGTTTCTGCTACAGTTCCCTTTAGTGCTTGTTGTGTTCAGTTGTGTTTCTCCGTATTTGACCTTGGCTTTGTATTATGACTTCGTTTTCGCTTTATCCTTGTCTGTACTGTTTGCCGGCTTGCTGATTCCTGTGTACCAGACCCCGGCTAGTTCTCGTTTACGCTGTCTCTTTGTGCCCTTGACCTCGGATCGTTCCTGACTCTGTACTTCTCCTTTACGTCGAGTCCGGCCACTCTAAGGTCCGGTAGACGTATCTTTCCTCTGTGCTGTCTTCTGTTTGGCTGGATCCTGCGTGTAGGGGTATATACACGTTACACTTCCCTGATCAATCCTCCCAGTTTACACAGAGCCCGCACAAGAGGAAGAGAGGAAGGAGTCAGAGTGGGAACTCTGACTCCCATGAGCCTGAGCCACTGGACCCAAGGGAAGTCACCCATCTGCACCTAAAAGCTAGAAGACAGGAGTGTGATTAAACCATTTTGCATATGCGTGTTTTTGTGTGTCTTAATGTATATGTGTAAGTTTCTGTATGTGTGTTTGTGTCTCTCTATATATGTGTGTGTGTGTTTCTGTATGTGTGTGTTTCTGTATGTGTATGTGTATGTGTGTGTGTCTGTATGTTTGTGTGTGTGTGTATCTCTATATATGTGTGTGTGTTTCTGTATGTGTGTGTTTCTGTATGTGTGTGTGTATGTGTGTGTGTCTGTATGTTTGTGTGTGTGTGTATCTCTATGTATGTGTGTGTGTCTCTGTATGTGTGTCTCTGTATTTATGTGTGTGTCTGTTTGTATGTGTTTGTCTCTGTATGTATGTGTGTGTATCTGTTTGCATGTATGTGTATCTGTATGTCTGCGTATCTGTATGTCAGTGTGTGCCCTGTTTATCTGTATGTGTGTCAATGTTTGTATCTGTATGAGTGTCATTCTGTGTATTTGAATGTTTGTCCTTAAGTGTTTGTGTATCTGTTTGTATGTGTGTCTGTGTATCCGCATGTGTGTCAGTGTGTGTCTGTGTATCTTTATTTGTATTGGTGTATGTATCTATAGGAGTGTCATTCTGTTTATCTCAAAGTGTGTAATTCTGTGTGTCTGTGTATCTGCATGTGTGTCTGTTTGTATATATGTGTCTGTGTATTAGCATGTGTGTGTACATGTATGTATCTGTATGTGTTATATGGTGTGTATCTGCAGAATGTATGTCAGTGTGTGTTTGTATGAATGAGACACCTTGAGGGTCGTGATTGTGACACATGGAGGGGCTGGGAGGGAGTTACATGTATGGGGGGGCCCCAGGGCAAATTTTGCACCGGGGCCCTGTGGTTTCTAGTTACGCTTCTGATTGCACACAACCTTATTACCAATATTTCCAGATGTCTTTTATTGAAATTAGCCCAGCTACATAAATGCCCCAAAAATATGCAAAGGTTAACAGAAGGTGTGTGTGTGTGTGTTGCTTTGTGTAATTTGCTCATGTCCACTGGACTAGCAATCATCTCTGTTGTGAATGATCTGTAAGAGCTGGATTTTTAACCCCTTAACGACCGCTGACGGTTCAGGACCGTCAGCGGTAAAACGTGCATTTGGACCGCTGACGGTCCTGAACCGTCATAACGGTTTTGGGCTACTTACCTGATCGCCGTCGGTCCCACGGCGGCGATCAGTGCTCCACCCGGTCCAGGGGGGTTGCCTGTCTGCCCAGGCAGTCCCCCTTCGGCAGATCAGGACCCCACGGCCATGTGATCACTCGATCACATGACCGCAATAGGTGTCCATGTGTCTTCCTGCAGGGGGACTGTCTGTGCTGACAGGCAGTCTCCCTGCAAGTGAAAAATCAAAAAAATAAAGTGTAAAAAAAAAATCTGTGTAAAAAAAAAAAAATAATATGTGTATATATATGCTATATATACATGTATTATATCTATATATACCTATATATAATATATGTATATATATCATATATATAATGTCACACTAAGTGTATTTTTATATTTATATATACGTATATAATTATAAAAATACACTTATATTTAAATTACACACGAATATATACAATATATATAATAACTATATATATGGTATATATATATTATTGTGTTAAGGGCTCCTGATAGTACAGAAGATACAAACACTGTTAGGTGTGGGATGGTATTACAAGAGCAAGTCGGTTGTGGTGTGCCGGAACCGACGATGAGGTAGACCTGTAAATAAAGAGGGCCCACCTAGAAGAAATGTAAGAAAAAGGAGTTGATAAAGAGGAGTGGGTGGGAGGGTGATGCAGCGCTGACCTCGGACGGTATGGAGCCAGGTAAGGGGTGTCCCTTAAGTAGGTAGAAGGTGAGTCATACGCCCCTCCCACAATTACAGGCCAAAAGGCCTTAATACTTGTGTTAAGGGCTCCTGATAGTACAGAAGATACAAACACTGTTAGGTGTGGGATGGTATTACAAGAGCAAGTCGGTTGTGGTGTGCCGGAACCGACGATGAGGTAGACCTGTAAATAAAGAGGGCAAAAGTAGAAAATCAAAATTTATTACGAAACGAGCAATATACATACTTTAACCAGACATATCTTGAAAGGCATTTCTAACTTCTTGTACTGGGTTAGGTGTGTATCTAGAGTATGCAGAGGACTTCCAGCGCTGTAGTGGCTGCTCCTAAGCGGAAGGAGTGGCCCGAATAGTTATTTGCTTTTAGGCCTAGTTGTGTAAGTAATGACCTGACGTGGGTCATGAAGGTGGTGGTAGTGAGTACCGAACCTTGTAGACAAAAGTGGTTGAGATGGTGATGCTTGTAAAACCTGGGTATATGTGTCCAGTAATGTGACGGGGCACCACTCGTTGTGGGTAGGATAGTATCTAACCTCTACCGGAGGTGCATGTTGATTGGTTTTGGAGTGATGCAGAGGCAAGATATAGTAATCCATGTGTGAGTGAAGCAGAATGTGAGTGGACTGGGTTGTGTAGATGGCGGTAAATTCTCTTGGTCTTAAAACCCATAAAAAGCCATATAGATGGCGGTTTTAATAACAAGGTTTGTGTTGTTGGCAAAGGGTTTTAAATCTAGTAGTTTGGATAGATCTTTGAAAATATTGACGTCTATGGGTAGCCTTTGCGCAGTACGTGGGGGTTCGGATCTCTGAATACTCCTAAGGATATTTTTGATCTGGTAGGAGGACATGAAACTTGTGTTGATTGGTTGTAATGTTAACATGTGATGTTGTATGCCTGTTAGATATAGCTTGATTGTGTTGTATGATAATTTGAGTTTGAGGTGGCAAAAAGGAAGCAAAACCCAACAAGGATGTCATAATGAAAGGTTGTGCGATATTGTGTGATGACAGAAATCTTTTGAATAGAAGGAAAGCCCTGTCATAGGTCTTCCGGGTATTGGCGGATAGCGCTAATTGTGACAATGTCCTGCTATGTTGCATTATAGCGTCTAGTCCATGACTAGTTGGTGGAAAGGTGGAGTGGTCGTGGCTGTGCGTGCAGCTGACGGAAGTATTTGTCGAAAAGCCTGTAAATTGAAACAAGACAAATGGTCAGCAGCCGTGTTGTATACACCTGGGACATGCACACAAAACAAGAAAAAATTGTGACACGCGGCCAGCCAGGTGAGTTTCCTCAAGAACCTCATAATGGTCAGTGATTTGGATCGACCTTTGTTTATGATGTGGTGCGTTGCTTGGTTGTCTGAGTAGCAACGTACTGACGAACCTGCCCATAGATGCCCCCATGTCACGGCAGCTGCCACAATGGGATATATCTCAAATAGAGCTGAAGTAGTTGGAAAAACTCTCCAGGTCCTGAACCTCTGGAGGCCAACTACCCCAAAGCCATTCATTCCCGTAAATTACTGCGAAACCTGTGGTAGACCCGCGTCTGACCAGATGGTAGGTGAAGAGTCAGACAATTCAGGGGGAAACATGCTTCTCCCATTCCAGGTGGTTAAAAGTTTCTCCACATAAGTAGGTCTGCCGTGGCCTGGGTATCCAGGGGTAACCTGTGTGCATCATGCTAAACAGTGGGAACATGTTTAGGAGTCGTGAGATGAAAGCCCGGCCTTGGGGTATAATGCGCATGGCAAAATTTAGTGACCCAAGTAGAGATGTAATTCTTGCGGTTGCAAGTACCGAGGTGTAAGTATAGGTTGATGTTGGTAAGAATGTTCTCTATATTGGTGTGTGGCAGGCTGGCTTGCTGGCTGTGGCTGAGTCTAGTATGATTCCTAGGAAAGTGATAACTGTATCTGGTCCTTCGGTTTTGGTGGGGGAAACTGGGACGCCCACCTGTTTAAAAAGACTGATGGTTTCTATGAGGCTACTGGGTGGAGAAATATTCTCTTCGATCAGTAAGAAATCATCCAGTAGTGTATAACTGTAGGGCATCTGGCTACATTTAACAATAATCAGCATAGTGTTTCGGCGAATACGTCGAAAAAGGCCGGACTACTTTTGAACCAAACGTTAAACGTGAGAAAAAATAGTAGTGCCCGGCCCACTTAATGCCATGCAGGTGCCATAGTGTACGGTGGATAGGCAATAATTTGAAAGCATGTGTTATGTCAGTCTTGCTGAGCCGTGCTCCGACACCTGCCTGCATGATAGCCGTAATGGCGTGATTATTGGCAGAGGTGTGAGGTGCAGACAGATCGATGATAAATCTTTGTTTGTGGGAAGATTTCCCTTTATATCCGTTAAGTATTGCTTAGGGTACATTTTAATTGGACACATAGTTTTCGCCTGTGCTCTAAAGCATGTTTGAACATATATGCAATAACCTGAGAAGATTAGATACTAAGTACCCCTGTCTCTGACCAGCAAACTGTTGAATCTGAGACTAGGGGTAACGGGCCAGGGTGGTGGTACCAGTTCCACCTAGATTGGGCTTGAACCCAGATATGGATAAACAATTTACAAAGGATAGAACAGATTAGACAGCTCCCCCCACTCTCACCTGCAGGGTTAAGCAAAGGAGAGAGAAGGAGCTATCAATCCACCTGGTATATTGGAGAAAAAATAAAGCAATTTAAATATAGAGATATGCCTGCAGTGAAGTCCAAGTAACTAGGTATCTAAAGATAACACACAACAATATTGGAAACACTAGCAAGATGTGTGTCCTGACATAAACAGTAAAAACTGTAACTTTATTAAAGCAGACTAAAGAAAGGATACATTAAGCAGTGTCCAAAAGATGTTGGTGAAAGCCACTGCGAAATTCCCAATGAATATGTTTGAACACCAGAGGGTAGGAATTAGAGTATAAAAATACTATACTGTGTAAATACCCCTATTTGGTGTCCACATAGAAGAAACTAAGGGGAAAAAACGCAGTAGATTAGATACCTTTGAATTTTACAGAGGTTGGACGGTTAGGTGGAGAGGGACAGAGTTGCACAGTGAAAAAAAAAGGGAAACTCAAGTGTCCATTGTACAGAGGCTTCACAGGATAGTTTTGGAGTGAAAGGGTTAATCGGATGTATGATAATTCATATATTAGAGTCAGGTTACAATACCCAGTAATCCTCTGAATCTCATCTCCTATAAGCTCCCCCCAACACCTTCGTGGGTGTTCTATCGCTAGTAAGCCCTGCAAACTGTCCCCTCGAACTGCCGTTACACTAGTCCAGCTTGTAAGTTCAAAAGAACAAACATCAAATTAAAAAAGAAAAGAAAAAATAATGAAAGTGATCAAACGGGGATTCCCACGTGCATAGTGCTCAGTGAGTGCTCAGTGGATGAGGAATCCCCCTGCAAACGGAACCCGACGCGCGTTTCGGAGTATGATACTCCTTCGTCAGGGGCTAGGGGCTCAGGGGCTATATGCAATAACCTACATCCACTGTAATTACATGCACAGACATTGAAATTATTACATATTTGGGATTTTCCCAAAAACTTGATAGGACGACCCAGTTTATCTTTGGGCGTTTCCTCTGCTGAACCAGCGGAACCAGTGCCCTGTGAGGTAGTAGGTTCGTTTGCAGTGGTAGGACAAAATTGGCAGTATGGCCATGGAGGAGCAGTATGCACGGGCCGGTGTTCTCAAACCTGCAAAGTGTCTGCAGAAAATGACAGTATCAATCTCGCTCCAGTTGGACCTTGTCCCGTACTGTGAGAATGCGCCAGACACTTTGGAAAAATCCTAGGGGATGTACTGGCAGGCTAATTATGCCGGGTAAGGCGAAACCATTAATCTTGTTCTTTGGTGACAGGTGAGGCCCTGCTAGTTGCCAAGTGGCTATGAGAGGCTCTGTCTATGAGTTGGCGCGAGGGGTTATTGAGGCCACCCGTCGTAGTGGCAGGAATCGTAGGCCTCTCGGTGATAGTAAAAGAAAACAGGGGGAGGGAGTGACAGGTGAGGCCCTCTCTATAAATATTGCGAGGCGGCTAACTCACGTGTGGCCCGATGGCGTTTGCCTCCGAGACTTGGAGGCGGGGTGTTGGCCTCGCGGACCACTAAACGATAGGCAGAAATGCCAAGAAGGGAGATACCTATTTGGGCCTATACCCCTAACTTGCCAGTACTCTATGGCCTAGAAGAATGAAACGTATGTGAACTACAGCGTGAGCAGGCTTACGTACCTGGTAGTATGTATAAAGTTTTGAGAATCGACAGGTATGAAAACCTGGATAAACCTAAAAAGGGATAGAGTGAGAATGGATCCCGTGAGACCTGTGTAATCTGTATAGGCTGGGATTATGGCTTCTAGCAGTATGTGTGGGAGGTGTAAAAGTCTATGAGTAGGATAGTGACATGACTGCCCATGCTTGGTGACAAGCGTTATGCTGAGTCCGATACCTGGCAGCAGGGGATTGGCCGTGTAATGTGTATATATGGAAGGTGATCAGATGATATGCATGTCACTAAACTGATCTGGGAATGTAAGGGACTTTTAATGTGAAAATGACAATATGCAGAATCATAAATGTTGCTGTAAAGTGACGTATGAATGTAAGAACCAGAACGTGTGATTCAAAACCGAAAGTCTTGTGAGACGTATATGCCGTGTTCTTGAATACTCGTGTTACGTCGTCTGAGTGTGTCAAGAAAAGGCCTGAGTTTGTAAATGCCATGTGAAATTATGTGAAATGACAATCTATGCAGAAAATGTTGTGACGTATGAGAGGTTGAACCAAGCGTGTGATTCAACCCGAAACCCTCTGTGGAAGGTAGGACCGTGTTCTTATATACTCGTGGTATTGCGTATGAGTATGATAAGAAATGGCCTGAATAGTTAGTGCCATGTAATCGTAGTGTACATGGTTGTAATAACATCTCCATTATACTCTTAGAAAATAGGACTGTGTCCTTGAGCTTGTGGTATGTGTACGAGCATGACAGAAAAAGGAGCCGTAATGTAGGCTAACCATAACTGTTGTATAACAGGATGTTATACTAATATATCCTAATTTAATAATATATCTGAGCCCTCACTTAAGTATAATTTATAACACATGAATAGGGAGGATATGCTTAAACATCATATGTATATAAAATACAGTCTGTGTGTGTGTGTGTGTGTATGTATAAAATAGATGAAGTATCAATATGAAAATATATATACAGAGGTACTTAATAAAAGACTAAAATTAAACTTATTTACCAGGATAATTGCCAAGTACAGAAAATTTTATAAGGATAAATAGAAACATGGTAACATACTGTGAATACTGAATAAGGATGCATACGATTGCTACATACACGGTACATAGGTTTCCGGAAACCAGAGGGTTAATTCGCCTGTGACTTGGCCGTAAAGCGTGCGGCCGTAAAGTAAGGCCGTGAAAAATCGTGACGCCGTGGGAAGTGATCCGGGCGACGGACTTACGTTTTTGAAGACCTGAGGACTCAATCAACAATGAAGACCGGGTTTTTGTGCGTGGCTGGCCGGGAGGAAAGACCTGAAAGGAGTTCCTGGACACCGCTAACACCAACGAAACGCAGAGTTTCCCCGAAAGCAAGATGGCGCCGTCCGTGAACCGGAAGTGGATTCAGGATGCAGCGCTGACCTCGGACGGTATGGAGCCAGGTAAGGGGTGTCCCTTAAGTAGGTAGAAGGTGAGTCATACGCCCCTCCCACAATTACAGGCCAAAAGGCCTTAATACTTATAAAATACAAATAATATGTTAATAAAAATAAATAACAAAAAATAAAAATAATTTTTAATAATTAAAAAAAAATTATATATATATATTCAGTTTTATTCTAACAGTATTTTGATATTGATATATATATATATTTATATCAAAATATACTTAGAATGTAATGATATATATATCTATGTATAAATAAATAAATAAAAATAATACGAAATATACATATGTCCACATACATAATTACATAAATAATTTCATAAATATACACGTAGACGTCAAATATATAAATATGTATATATATTAAAATTCTACGTGCATATTTATGTAATATTTTTACCTAATTAAGTAATTTTAATGATTGCAATTTGAGGGACCTGCCTGCCAACCCAGGCCAAAAGTCCAGATAATTTAATTTGCTAGCACTGTGTTTAACCCTGTAACTTTCTATGACACCCTAAATCCTGTACATGGGGGTACTGTTTTACTCGGGAGACTTCGCTGAACACAAATATTAGTGTTTCAAAACAGTAAAACATATCACAGCGATGATATTGTCAGTGAAAGTGAAGTTTTTTGCATTTTTCACACACAAACAGCTCTTTCACTGAGGATATTATTGCTGTGATATATTTTACTGTTCTGATACACTAATATTTGTGTTCAGCGAAGTCTCCTGAGTATAACAGTACCCCACATGTAGAGGTTTTATAGTGTTTGTGAAAGTTACAGGGTCAAATATAAGGCTTGATTTTACTTTTTTTTTTTTTATTGAAATTTGTCAGATTGGTTAGGTTGCCTTTGAGAGCGTATGGTAGCCAAGGAATGAGAATTAGCCCCATGATGGCATACCATTTGCGAAAGAAGACAACCCAAGGTATTGCAAATGGGGTATGTTCAGCTTTTTTTAGTAGCCACTTAGTCACAAACACCGGCCAAAGTTAGCGTTTTTTGCATTTTTAACACACAAACAAATATAAATGCTAACTTTGGCCAGTGTTTGTGACTAGGTGGCTACTAAAAAAAACTGGACATACCCCATTTTGAATACCCTGGGTTGTCTACTTTAAAAAATATGTACATGTTAGGTGTGTTTCGGGGATTTATGACAGATAACGGTGTAACAATGTCACTATTGATACATTTAAAAAATATATATATTGAAACAGCAATTTCCTACTTGTATTTATAGGCCTATAACTTGCAAAAAAAAGCAATAAAGCATGTAAACACTGGGTGTTTTTAAACTCGGGACAAAATTTTGAATCTATTTAGCAGTTTTTTTCATTAGCTTTTGTAGATAAGTAAAAGATTTTTCAAGTAAAAGTCCAAAAACATGTTTTTTTTTTTATTTTTCACCATATTTTATTATTTTTTTTAAATACAATATATGACATAATATATATACTGGTATGTAAAGAAAGCCCTTCTTGTCGTGAAAAAAACAGTATATAACTTGTATGGGAACCGTAAATGAGAGAGCGGAAAATTACAGCTAAACACAAACACCACAAAAGTGTTAAAACTGCTCTGGTCCTTAACGTACAAACATCGCAAAAACAGGCCGGTCCTGAAGGAGTTAAATAAACTCTCATGGTTAAGTACACTCAGTGTGAAACATGTCAGAGTTCACTGATGTGATAGCAGTATATTTGATGTTATCTGTCTTCTGTAGCAGGTGACGCTGTTGAGTACTTTATTCATGGACTTAAACACAGTTTTATTTCTACTCTCCACGTCACTGGACCTGACAGTGATGTGGAGATTTTAGAGGAGGATTTTACTTCAAATGCTGGCTTTCAAGGTGAACGACCATACTAATGGATCAGGCAACTTGGAATCCTTTCCTTCGTATTGAACACATAGTGTTTATGCACTTACCTATGAAACAGGAGAATTGCAGATTTTTTTACTTGCCTTGACAATGCTCCACGATTCCAGTTTTGCAGTTAATCTCATTTGTGATGGCCTTGGCCACTGAACCTCACACTCTATCACTAGTGCATGATATGACAGTTAAAGGGACACTATAGTGACCAGAACAACTACAGCTTATTGAATTTGTTCTGGTTAGTAGAATCATTACCTTCAGGCTTTTTGCTGTAAACACTGTCTTTTCAGAGAAAATGCAGTGTTTACATTACAGCCTAGTGATAACTTCACTGGCCACTCCTTAGATGGCTGTTAGAGATCCCTCCTGGGTCATGGCTGCCTAAAATGCATCCAAACATTCAGTGTTTCCTCCCTCTGCATGCAGACACTGAACTTTCCTCATAGAGATTCAATTCATCTCTATGAGGAGATGCTGATTGGCCAGGGCTGTGTTTGAATTGTGTTGGCTCTGCCCCTGGTCTGCCTCTTTGTCAGTCTCAGCCAATCCTATGGGGAAGCATTGTGATTGGATCAGACTACCTCTTCTGATGATGTCAGCAGGCAGTGGGCAGGTCAAAAGGAAACAGGGACAAAGCCTGCAGCTTCAGGCTTGAATACAAGTAAGATTTTACTATATTTAGGGAGGCATGATGGGACCAAGGTGGCTAGATGGTGGGTTTAACCCTATATGGTCAGGAATACATGTTTGTGTTCCTGATCCTATAGTGCTCCTTTTATTCTCTGCTTGAACACGTGAGTTAAAATTGAATATTTTATGTAACGGATCACCTGGCACCCCGACTTGGTACCTCCGTTAATGGATGCTCCTAGTGCTTCCTGAGGACTCCAAGCACTCTGGCAGACACCACAATCACCGAATCCGAGAAAACCTTTAAATTCTCCCAAGCATATGAATGCTGTAGACCATTGAATAGGAACCATACGAATAGGCTTGTACTCCTAGCAGTCAACTGGAACAGCATACAATAAATCCTTCCCCCAATAATGAGACGACACATCACTTTGAGGGTAAAACAGGAACTCTGGACTGGCTCATCCAGCCTGGCTTTTATTACACTAATCCACATACAGGCCACACCCAGGGGGAGGCATAAAATATCCAATCACATACATGGTTCAGCCCACACATCCCCTCCCCTCAGATAACATTAAACTCAATTATCCGGTACACTTTTTCAGCCAAGTTCTGGATGTACCCCAAAACCCGGGGATACACCTTTAAATCCAGCATCGCTGGATAGCCCTTATTCAGGGGGACAACATATCCAAAATTCAAGTAATTCGGATGAATGGTTCGTGAGATATGGGGTTCCAAAGATTTGACCGACCGCATGGGTAAAGTATCCGAAAACAGTTCCATGCATTTTGGCCCTGCGGTCGGTCACAAACAAGGGAATGAAAACAGGCGAATTGCCTGTGTTATAGAGCCTGGAGAGGGTTTGAATGAATTCCCTTGTTTATGGGGCTCTTTCTACCGAACGGCAGGTCATTCGGTAGTTTCCATACGAATTTCTGGAAGTATGGAGGTCTCAGCGGTGTTTGCCTAGTCAAGTGTCCGATTTTAGTTCCAGACACTCGACGGCAAAACACCGCTGTTCGGTAGTTTAAGATGGCCGCCGCCACGTGTTTGTTTCCCGAATGGCGGCCACCCAGAGGACACAGACCACACTGCACTGATTGCCAATTACCTGTTTGCAACATTGTTGCAAACGGTAATTGGAGGCACACTTATTCCTGGGTGGTCTGGTTGTTCGGTAGTTTCACTCAATATACTGAATGGAGTGATTCTACCGAACAATCAGAATGCTGCATACAAATCACCCAGGATAAACTTAACACATCTATAAATACATATATAATATTATAGGCAGTACACTTGAATATGCTTCACAGTCTTAAAGGGACAGTAGTCCCAAAAGTCCCAATATGTCCATAGATGCTGTTAAAAGGGCCAGTAGCAGCAATATACAGTACAATATGCCCCAAATAACCCAGGGGCCATAGTCAGTAGGTAGGAGGCTAGCAAACAGGCTTCTCCAGGGCCCAGTGGCGAGGTTGGTTTCGCCACATTTCTCCCCTTTTCCAAACATACTAACAGGGTACCTGACCTCTTGCCGGTCAGTGCCCTTGTTAGTCCAGCAGCCCACCCACAAAACAGAAACAGCAGTACAGTCCACCCACAATGAATGGTTACTACACCTGAGTAATGGAAAAACTTGTCCAGGTCCAGGTGCCTCACCCCGGCTGTGTGGGGGACTGGTAGGCTGTTTTGGTGGGTTGCTGAGTGGGCAGAGACCAGCGGTACTCTGCCCTGGTGCCAGCACTACTACAGGAGTAGTCTGGTTGGAGCCTGGTTGCTGGAGACCGACTGTCTCCCCTTTAGCTGCGCAGCTCTGCTGCTGGAGACCGACTGTCTCCCCTTGAGTTACACCGCTCTGCTGCTGGAGACCGACTGTCTCCCCTTGAGTTACACAGCTCTGCTGCTGGAGACCGACTGTCTCCCCTTTAGTTACACAGCTCTGCTGCTGGAGACAGACTGTCTCCCCTTTGGCTAAACAGCCCTGTTGTGGGGGGGCAGGACCGACCGTCCCTACCCCCTGTGCTGGAAGTGCAGAGACCACGGTCCCATCTGCACAGGTGTGGGGCTTACAGTCTCCCCCTGGTACATTAAGCTGCCGCTGGGGAGAGGTGGTAACCAGCTCCTCTCCCATTAGAACACTCTGCCCATTGATGATCCGCCGCTGGGGAGAGGTGGTAACAATCTCCTCTCCCATTAGAACACTCTGCCCATTGATGATCTGCCGCTGGGGAGAGGAGGTAACAATCTCCTCTCCCATGCCTACTTTCAGTCTTTGTGGAGGGAGACCGACTGTCTCTCCTCCCAATTCAGTGTCCTGCTGCTGGGGAACGGAGACTGGGCTCTCTATTCCCAAAAAATCACGCTGCTGCTGGGGGGTAGGACCAACTACCTCTGCCCCCTGCAACTCAGCCTGCCGCTGGGGAGGGAGGACGCTGCTCTCCTCTCCCTGCACTTCACACTGCCTTCCCGGCATATCACTCTGCTGCTGGGGGGTAGGACCAACTACCTCTGTCCCCTGTAACTCAGCCTGCCACTGGGGAATGGAGACTGGGCTCCCAATTCCCTGCAATTCACACTGCCGCTGGGGAATGGAGACTGGGCTCCCAATTCCCAACAAATCACACTGCCGCTGGGGAGGGAGGACGGCCCCTTCAGCTCCCTGTAACTTGGGCGCAGAGACCACGGTCCCATCTGCGCTGGTGAGGGGTTTACTGTCTCCCCTTGGTGGGTTAGGTTGTCGGTGGGGAGAGGGGGTAACAAACTCCTCTCCCTTACACACCTTCAACCGCTGGGGAGAGGGGATAACAGGCTCCTCTCCCTGCACCGTAGACTGCCGCTGGGGAGCAAGAATGGCACTTTCAGCTCCCTGTAACGCACACTGCCGCTGGGGATCTGGGCCGATTGCCCAGCATCCCTGTAGGGCCGGTAGAGAGACCGCAGTCCCATCTCCACCTGCCATCTGTGGGTCTTCCCAGGACCAATCCGTGAGGCCCCGCAACATTTGTGAGTAAGGGCCCGGTGGAGAGACCTTGGTCCCATCTCTACCTGCCTGTTGTGGTTCCTCACAGGACCAGTCTATGAGGACCCCCACTTCGGGTTCCTCCCGCCGCCTCAGGGAAAGACGGCTAACCTCCTCGGATGCAGCCTCTACTCGGCTGCTGTACCGCTCCTGCTGCTGAGCATACTTCCTCTCTTTTGCCAACCGGAATTCTCGGTCCAGCCTTGTGTTTCGCTCAGCCATGACCTGGTTCCAGATCACCCGGCGTGTCTCCATGGGTATATCATCCCCATACTCAGCCACTCGCTGCCTCACCTCGGCCAGCCAATCATCTCCAGAGCCAGAACCTTCCATACTTGTCTGCTCCCAGGGGCGCTGCACGACTGCTAGCGTTGCCCTCAATTTGTAAATCCAAACGAACTGTGTCTCCGAGCTGCTTTACCTCGCACTAGGACGCCATCCCACCGCTTGCCACCAATGTAACGGATCACCTGGCACCCCGACTTGGTACCTCCGTTAATGGATGCTCCTAGTGCTTCCTGAGGACTCCAAGCACTCTGGCAGACACCACAATCACCGAATCCGAGAAAACCTTTAAATTCTCCCAAGCATATGAATGCTGTAGACCATTGAATAGGAACCATACGAATAGGCTTGTACTCCTAGCAGTCAACTGGAACAGCATACAATAAATCCTTCCCCCAATAATGAGACGACACATCACTTTGAGGGTAAAACAGGAACTCTGGACTGGCTCATCCAGCCTGGCTTTTATTACACTAATCCACATACAGGCCACACCCAGGGGGAGGCATAAAATATCCAATCACATACATGGTTCAGCCCACACATCCCCTCCCCTCAGATAACATTAAACTCAATTATCCGGTACACTTTTTCAGCCAAGTTCTGGATGTACCCCAAAACCCGGGGATACACCTTTAAATCCAGCATCGCTGGATAGCCCTTATTCAGGGGGACAACATATCCAAAATTCAAGTAATTCGGATGAATGGTTCGTGAGATATGGGGTTCCAAAGATTTGACCGACCGCATGGGTAAAGTATCCGAAAACAGTTCCATGCATTTTGGCCCTGCGGTCGGTCACAAACAAGGGAATGAAAACAGGCGAATTGCCTGTGTTATAGAGCCTGGAGAGGGTTTGAATGAATTCCCTTGTTTATGGGGCTCTTTCTACCGAACGGCAGGTCATTCGGTAGTTTCCATACGAATTTCTGGAAGTATGGAGGTCTCAGCGGTGTTTGCCTAGTCAAGTGTCCGATTTTAGTTCCAGACACTCGACGGCAAAACACCGCTGTTCGGTAGTTTAAGATGGCCGCCGCCACGTGTTTGTTTCCCGAATGGCGGCCACCCAGAGGACACAGACCACACTGCACTGATTGCCAATTACCTGTTTGCAACATTGTTGCAAACGGTAATTGGAGGCACACTTATTCCTGGGTGGTCTGGTTGTTCGGTAGTTTCACTCAATATACTGAATGGAGTGATTCTACCGAACAATCAGAATGCTGCATACAAATCACCCAGGATAAACTTAACACATCTATAAATACATATATAATATTACAGGCAGTACACTTGAATATGCTTCACAGTCTTAAAGGGACAGTAGTCCCAAAAGTCCCAATATGTCCATAGATGCTGTTAAAAGGGCCAGTAGCAGCAATATACAGTACAATATGCCCCAAATAACCCAGGGGCCATAGTCAGTAGGTAGGAGGCTAGCAAACAGGCTTCTCCAGGGCCCAGTGGCGAGGTTGGTTTCGCCACATTTTAAAAATGTGATTTCATATGAGCTATCAGAAGAATCTGCTTTTTTTTTCTTTTTTTATATTCTTTATTTATATTAAGTTTCAGTATTGATTAGGGTTACAGAAATGAATAGGAGGTGACAGTGATACAGGTTTTCAAACAGAACGTCATCGTGTGCAGTCATTTCCAACCATGGATTATACATAATGCAATTTACTTAGGGTACGAATCAGGTTAGTTTCGGGATTTGGAGGAGGGATTTGGTTCATGCAGTTATTTGGCGTTATAATCACAGGCTCAATTTATGAATTTCAAGTCGCCTGTGCGGTGTATTTAGTACTAGGGTTAAGCGTTGTAACAATTTAGGGAATACGACCTGCGCAATAGAGGCTACCCGAGGTCTTCTACGTTTGGTCTTCTACGGTCATATCGTTCAAGAGTCAGTTTGGGGACCTCTGGCCAGGGCTTTGGCATAAAGTCGTTTTTTGGTGGGTACTGTTGCACTTCGTGTCATACCTGAGGTCGCCCAGCTTCCGTCGTGTCCTGGGTTATCGTTTTGCAAGGGCGGTCTCTCTGACAGTGGGTGAATCTGCTTTTTATACACAATGAGTTTTCATGAAGTGATTTTGAAATAAACGTTTAATAAGTTATTACGCTGAGATGTTTCTGAGGCTGCTTTCTAATTTAGTTTAGTTCTCAGATGTTTATTCTTTGAGATGCAGTATTGAATCAACTGAGATTTGCTTTCACACTGGTTCTGCATAGTTTAAACCCAATATAACAAGGTGAAAAAACAGGTAGGTTTCAAACCCTCCTAAAATAGCTTAAAATTATGTCACCATAACCACTACAGCTGGCAGTAGTAATTATGTTTTTTACATTGTTCCTTTAAGAAAAGGTAACAGAAGGCACGTTTTATTTCCTGCAAGAAAAGCATAAATATAAATTCCTGAAATCACAATTTACAATATAGTGGAATTATTTGCCAAAAAGCAGAACTATGAAGTGACAATGTTAACCTTGCTGTCAAGAGCTGGTGGGAGTCTTCACCTATATTTTAGCTAACTGTTTACATGTATATCAGATCAGTGCCACCCTACATTGGACCCTTGTTCTTTAAAGCACTAGTGTGCCCTAGTCAGAGCTGTCATTTGTGGCCAACCTCCTTTTTCTTCTTTTTCTTTAATCAGTTTCACAATTGTCGATATGACCCATTCAACATCACTGCAGCTAACCTGTTTATTTTCTGTTCATTTTCCTCTCGTTCTAAATATATCTCTTCAAATAAAAAAAAAATGTCTCTGTATTTGGATGAATAATGTCAAATCATCTAGACAAGACTTAGTGAGCACAGGTGACAGAATGACTAAACATTAATACACAATGTCATTTTACGGAAGGGATTAGAACCCTAGAATCACAGTTGTAGGTATTTGTACTTTGGTATCTCTCAGGCCTCACAGGCTTATTACTGCTGATGTAGATCACAGCAGCCTGTTAAAGGTTTTCTGGATGAAAGCAAGTACCACGTCATTGGCTCTCTGCGCACAATCCCTGCTTGATAGGAGATCTTGATGGGAGAAAAATAAAACTCTGCTATCTGCAGATTAACTGAAACTCTCTCCCTTCATTTTCAAGTGCCTTTCATACGTGCTAAACATGTTTTATAATTTCTTTTCTTCTTTCTGAGTAGACACTTAGGGGGGGGCAGAAAAAGGGCAGGCAATTAAATTGCTATGCTTGTAATCTATTTTTTGTGTTATTTGTTAAGATTTT
This sequence comes from Pelobates fuscus, assembly GCF_036172605.1. Lineage (NCBI taxonomy): Eukaryota > Metazoa > Chordata > Amphibia > Anura > Pelobatidae > Pelobates > Pelobates fuscus. The sequence goes on along the minus strand of NC_086317.1, from coordinate 249,832,699 downwards.
CTGCTGCTCAAACATTAACTTGTTCATTGCTGAAAGAAGTCTTACATTGAGTCTGATTTCAAGCAATGCCAGAAGGCTCTATTCTTCTCCCTATTAAAATATTTTTCATCATATACATTAAATCAACATAATAATAATGTAATCATATAAAATATATATATATATATACACACAGAGATTGTACGGCTAGTGGATTGTGTGTGGATTGGGTGAGTTTCACATATTTGTGTCAACTAAAGCCTCAATTTAATATGTTTAAATGAACGTATCAAATTATGTAATATGTTTGCATACATTTTTTCAATATTTTTTTCAAAATAGCAAAAACTATATTATACATTAAAAAAATATCAACATATAAAGAAATGCTAAAATATTTCATATTATATTAAATCATTTGAAAAGCTTTTCCAAAAACATTAAACTGAGGCCTGAGTCAGAAAATAATTTACAGTTAAATATTATGAAACATATTTAATTAGGTTTTTATATAGTCATATTTATTTTTATGTCTGATATGTTTTTTGTTTTTTTTCAATTTGACGTTTTTTTAATTCAATTTTTCAAGTACGTGTTAAGATAGAGAAAGGAAGAAAGGTGGGGGGAATACAATCATAATGCAGGTGTGATCAAGTTTTGCTTTTTACAGTACAGTTCTTCTAACGATGTTGGATAATATTAACTGTTTACCTCATCCATGAGGTGTCTCAATGGCAAACAATCTATACTTGACAGGTGTATAGTCGCCATTTGGGCAGTCGGAATCCAGGACAATCACCCCATATACCTAACCCAATAATGCACAAACACTAGGGAATATGGGAAAATGTGTCCACAGCTTTATTAACCAATCTTAAGTAATAAACATTTTAATAATAATAATAATGATAATAATAATAATGATAATAACAATAATAATAATAATAACTTAACAAGTAGAACATGGGTCATTGCCCCTCATACTCCGCCCTCGCATCCGAATCCTTCTGTTAACATATAAAAGGCAATGACCCCCATATAAATAACACACATATTATTCCAATACACCAACTTAAAGTGCCAACCATCCATTAAGCACGGCAGGGGTATACCCGGATACCCCTACCCCACCAGGTTCTGAGCCACCGACAGGACTCGAAACCTATCAACCACCGATGACCACAACTTGTTTGTTTCCCATCACATTCATCCTGGGGAGCCTATTTCTTCCCCTTCAGCTCCCCATCCTGCCACAAGCTCAGACTATGATCCCTTAAGCTGTCTGAGCTCTGCCACCCTGAAGAAATAGCGCCTTCTGTAGTCCATCCTACCAACCCAAGTTCAGCAGATGCCAACCCACTGCCGAGAGATGAACACCATCCGAGCGGTAGTACCCTGGCAACCCACCTTCCAACTCGCCGTCTCGCACCACTACTCCCCCACCTTCCTTACGAAGCTTGCCATCAAGCCGTTCACTTTTTTCCTGCACTTATCGTTAGCCGCCGGATCCCGCGCGTGCCGCCACCGACGCCTCGGGACGATCTCTGACCAAATTAACATCACCCTAGGAAGCAGGTCCCACAATTTGTTGATGTCCTGCTTCATCCACTTCACCAGCCGTCGTTGCGGCATGAGGCCCAAGTCGTTGCCCCCCCACATGGAGTTTGCCCACCTGCGATCATCCTAAACACTGCCCCACAGACCTCCCCCCAGCAAAATCCCCGGTACCCAAACCATCGGACTGCCAACTGGTCCCTCGGAAAGCCCAGCTGATGGCCCTGCGCTCGAGTTGGGGCCCTCCTCTCAGCCCAGAAGACAAAAGAATGGCCCACAATCCATGCAACTCGTCCTGGGGAGGAGAAGAAAAAAAAAACGGTGAGGGAAGCCAAAGGCTCTGTGGCCGCCCCAATGTGAAAGGAGTGTGTTCCAAAACCCTCCGCCCGAAGCCCCAACTTCCGTAGTCCCAACCGAAAAACCTTGGTAAATTGGAACCGCGAAAGGGAAGAGCCATCCGCATGTACCAACAGGGAACCCCCTACCGCCGGCCTCCATGCCAGGTACTCCGCCACCGCGGTCACCGGGCACAATGCTGCGCCCGGTAAGGCCCATAGCGTTAAATCCCGGCCCACGCCGCGGTCATCCATTTTGGATTTACCCAGGTGCACCACCACTTTCCCATCCAGAATGCGAACCCCCGAAACCTGTAGACCCCCAGGCACGACCCTATTGGCGCTCACCAACTCCCCTACACGGAATGCCTCGAAAAAGGCCAATAGAAAAGCTGCTTTGAACAGAGACACCTCACACCCATTGAAACAAACCTCAGGCAACATTCCAACCAGATCCCCCAACACCCGCACCGACACCAGGCGCCTAGTGTCAGGCAGCCTGCGGCCCCTCCGAAACCCCTTTAACACCTGCCTGATGACGAAGGTCTTGGTAAGATCCTCCTCCCCACGCAGCCTAAACCAGAAAGCCATTGCCGCTATGGACCTGTCAACCACCGCCGGGGACGCCCCCTTTGCCAGCAATTGACAGATGTACCACAGAAAAGCATCCTTAGTGATTCCCCTTTTAATACCTGATTCAGCCCTTCTAGCGACCGCTCCCAAGAATCCCAGACCTTACTGTAGGAGGCCCATGTGGCCGGCGCCAGTGAAGCCTTCACAAGTCCCCCAAGCAGGATGCTCCCAGCTGCCATATATCGTCCGGGCAAGCCTGACCCACCTCCAACGCCCCCGGCGCTGCCGTCCAAAATCAGGACCACTGAAAATGAGACAGAGCGTCAGCCACTTCGTTCAAGTATCCAGGAACATGACGCATGCGAAAAACAACATTCTGCAACATGCACATAAACACAAGACACCGCAGCAGTCTAACCACTGGCTTAGAAGTAGCGGACTGATTATTCACTGCGTGTACTACTGCCATGTTGTCTGAGAAAAAGACCACTTTACGGTCCCGCAGCCCCTCGCCCCACAGTACCATTGCGACGACCAATGGGAACAATTCCAGGAAAGCCAGGTTGCGCATGAGGGGGCTCGACCCCCACGCCTCTGGCCACCTTTCCGCACACCATCTCCCGCCGAAGTATGCCCCGAGGCCCACACTACCCGACACATCCGTGAACAGCTCCAGCTCCGCTGCCGACATGCCCTACTGCCGGAAGAACACCGTCCCATTGAAATCCCGCAAGAAGGCATCCCATATGCCCAAGTCGGCCCTCATGGCCGCTGACACCCGAATGAAGTGGCGCGGGGATCGAACCCCCACCGTAGCAGCCGACAGGCTGCGGCTGAAGACACTCCCCATAGGTATCACACGGCATGCAAAATTTAGCATCCCGATCAACGACTGCAGTTGCCTCAGGGTGACCTTGCGCGCCATAGCCACCGCAGCCACCGCCCCTTTCAGCCCTTCCAGCTTTGCCCGCGGCAGCCGACACTCTCCCAGAACCAAATCTATTTCCAACCCAAGGAAACTAAGGGACGTCGCCGGGCCCTCCGTCTTATCCGCCGCCAGCGGAACCCCGAAGTGGCCCGCCACCAACTCAATTGTCCGAAGCAGGTGCAGGCACGCAGAGGAGTCAGCCGGCCCCACACAAAGGAAATCATTCCGCAACCAATTTCAGGTTGTGCAACCTCTCCGTCCCCCCCTCTCCCAGAATGGAATAAAAAACCCGTGCCCAAAACCCGCCCTGAGAACCGAGGCATCAGCCCCGACCGTTCCAGACTTACCCTTCTTGAAACAGCGATTGAGCCCGTGAGCACCCCCGCAGCTGGAGCACTCGTGCTTAAATCGACAGGTGAAGCCTTCACAAGTCCCCCAAGCAGGATGCTCCCAGCTGCCATATCTCGTCCGGGCAACCCTGACCTACCTCCAACGGCCCATTTGC